>NC_080781.1:38525680-38847725 GCF_020826845.1 Diceros bicornis minor
ACCTCCTTGGTAAGATTTATTCCTAGGTATTTTATTCTTTTTGATGCAATTGTAAATGGTATTATCTTTTTGAGCTCTCTTTCTGTTAGTTCATTATTAGCATATAGAAATGCAACTGATTTTTGTAGATTGATTTTGTACCCTGCAACTTTGCTGTAGTTGTTGATTGTTTCTAACAGTTTTCCAACAGATTCTTTAGGGTTTTCTATATATACAATCATGTCATCTGCAAATAGTGAGAGTTTCACTTCTTCGTTACCTATTTGGATTCCTTTTATTCCTTTTTCTTGCCTAATTGCTCTGGCCAAAACCTCCAGTACTATGTTGAACAGGAGTGGTGAGAGTGGGCAGCCCTGCCTCGTTCCTGTTCTCAGAGGAATGGCTTTCAGTCTTTCCCCGTTGAGTATGATGTTAGCTGTGGGTGTGTCATATATGGCCTTTATTATGTTGAGGTACTTTCCTTCTATTCCCATTTTATTGAGAGTTTTTATCATAAATGGATGTTGTATCTTGTCAAATGCCTTCTCTGCATCTATTGAGACGATCATGTGGTTTTTATTCTTTGTTTTGTTGATGTGATGTATCACGTTGATTTGCGGATGTTGAACCATCCCTGCGTCTCTGGTATAAATCCCACTTGATCATGGTGTATGATCTTTTTAATATATTGTTGTATTCGGTTTGCCAATATTTTGTTGAGGATTTTTGCATCAATGTTCATCAGCGATATTGGCCTGTAATTTTCTTTCTTTGTATTGTCCTTGTCTGGTTTTGGTATCAGGGTGATGTTGGCCTCATAGAATGATTCAGGAAGTGTTCCATCTTCCTCTATTTTTTGGAATAGTTTGAGGAGGATGGATATTAAATCTTCTTTGAATGTTTGGTAAAATTCACTGGAGAAGCCATCTGGTCCTGGACTTTTATTTTTTGGGACGTTTTTGATTACTATTTCAATCTCTTTACTTGTGATTGGTCTATTCAGATTCTCCATTTCTTCTTGGTTCAATTTTGGGAGGTTGTATAAGTCTAAGAATTTATCCATTTCTTCTAGATTGTCCAATTTGTTGGCATATAATTTCTCATAGTATTCTCTTATAATCCTCTGTATTTCCATGGTATCCGTTGTAATTTCTCCTCTTTCATTTCTAATTTTATTTACTTGAGCCTTTTCTCTTTTTTTCTTAGTAAGCCTGGCTAAGGGTTTGTCGATTTTGTTTATCTTCTCGAAGAACCAACTCTTTGTTTCATTAATCCTTTCTACTGTTTTTTTGGTCTCAATATCATTTATTTCTGCTCTGATTTTTCTTATTTCTCTCCTTCTGCTGGCTTTGGGCTTTGTTTGTTCTTCTTTTTCTAGTTCTGTTAGGTGTAATTTAAGGTTGCCTATTAGGGCTTTTTCTTGTTTGTTAAGGTGGGCTTGTATCGCTATGAGTTTCCCTCTCAGGACCGCTTTTGCTGCATCCCATATGGTTTGATATGGCATGTTATCATTTTCGTTTGTTTCCAGATAGTTTTTGATTTCTCCTTTAATTTCATCAATGATCCATTGGTTGTTCAGTAGCATGTTGTTTAATCTCCACGTTTTTGTCACTTTCCCAGTTTTTTTTTCCTGGTTCATTTCCAGTTTCATAGCCTTATGGTCTGAAAAGATGCTTGTTATGATTTCAATCTTCTTAAATTTATTGAGGCTTGCTTTGTTTCTCAACATATGGTCTATCCTAGAGAATGTTCCATGCGCGCTTGAGAAGAATGTGTAGTCAGCTGTTTTTGGGTGGAGTGCTCTGTATATGTCTACTAGGTCCATCTCGTCCAGTTTTTCATTTAAGTCTAATATTTCTTTATTAACTTTTTGTCTGGATGATCTATCCATTGCTGTAAGTGGGGTGTTAAGATCCCCTACTATTATTGTGTTGTTGTTGATTTCTCCTTTTAGGTTTGTTAATAGTTGTTTTATGTACATTGGTGCTCCTATGTTGGGTGCATATATATTTATAAGTGATATGTCTTCTTGATGGAGTGTCCCTTTTATCATTATATATTTCCCTTCTTTGTCTTTCTTAACCTGTTTTATCTTGAAGTCTACTTTGTCTGATATGAGTATGGCAACACCTGCTTTCTTTTGTTTGCCATTAGCTTGGAGTATTGTCTTCCATCCTTTCACTCTGAGCCTGTGCTTGTCTTTAGTGCTAAGATGTGTTTCCTGAAGGCAGCATATTGTTGGGTCTTGCTTTTTAATCCATCCTGCCACTCTGTATCTTTTGATTGGAGAGTTCAATCCATTTACATTTAGGGTAATTATTGAAATATGAGGGCTGAATTTTGCTGTTTTGTCACTTATTTTCTGGTTCTTTTGCATTTCCTTTGTTTCTTGTCCCATTTGTTTTGGACTGCCAATTCAGTTTGGTTGTTCTGTCTTATGATTCTTCTAGTTTTCTCTTTGTTTATCATATGTGGTTTTAATTTGATTATTTGTTTAGTGGTTACCTTGAGGTTTGGGCAGAAAATCTTCTGTATGAGATAGTCCATTATCTGATAGCCTCCTATTTCCTTATACTAAGTCAATTCAGTCACTTTCCTCTTCCCCTTCTAAGTTGCTCTTGTTATACCCTATTCTATCTTGTGTTGTGGCTGTGTGTTTACAGTGATGAGGTTAAATTTATTTTTGGTGAATTTCTTCCTTTGATCTTTGAGTTTAGTATTTAAGTGGTTGCTAACCTATTCCGGTAAAGATCTACTATTTCTCTGATTTTGTCTACCTACTTTTCTCCTTACTCCAAGCTTTGTGTTCCCTTTCTCTTCTTGTTTTCAGGCCTGAGGGCCTTTTTGAGTATTTCTTGTAGTGGGGGTCTCATGGCCATGAACTCCCTTAGCTTTTGTTTATCTGGGAGAGTTACTATTTCTCTATCATATTTGAAGGATATTTTTGCTGGATAGAGTATTCTTGGCTGAAAGTTTTTGTCTTTTAGTATTTTGAATATATCATTCCAGTCTCTTCTAGCCTGAAAAGTTTCTGTTGAGAAATCCGCTGAGAGCCTGATGGGAGTTCCTTTGTACGTTATTTTTTGTTTTTGTCTAGCTGCCCTTAATATTGTTTCTTTGTCGTTGACCCTGGCTAGCCTTACCACTAGGTGTCGTGGTGAAGGCCTTTGTCTGTTAATATATATAGGCGTCCTGTTGGCTTCGCTTACTGGTATTTCCTGCTCCTTCCCCAGATTTGGGAAATTTTCAGCTATTATTTCCTTGAATAGGCTCTCTGTTCCTCTTTCCCTCTCCTCTCCCTCAGGAATACCTATAATTCTTATGTTACATTTTCTAATAGAGTCCGATATTTCTCGGAGTCTTTCTTCATTTCTTTTTAGTCTTAGTTCTCTCTCTTCTTCCATCTGGAGTATATCTGTATTCCTATCCTCTAAAGTACTAATTCTTTCCTCCATATTGTCAGCTCTGTTCTTTAAAGATTCCAGATTCTCCTTTATCTCCTCCATTGTGTTCTTCATCTCCATCAGCACTGATTGGTTTTTCTTTATGATTTCAATCTCTTTTGTGAAGAAACTCCTAATCTCATTTAATTATTTGTCTGTGTTGTCTCGTATTTCGTTGAGTGTTTTTATGATAGCTATTTTGAAATCTCTGTCATTTAGTTTATGGATTTCTGTGTCTTCGGGGTTGATTTCTGGGTGCTTGTCATTTTGTTTCTGGTCTGGTGATTTCATATATTTTTGCATTGTGGTTCCTGTGTTGGTTTTGATTTTCCTCATCCTGGAAGTCTCTGGTTGCAATTTCCACCTGCCGCCACTGTCTGGTGGTAAAGGGCTGTGTAGTCTAAGCCCCCTGCGCTCTGCCCCAGTTTTTCTGCTGCGATCCGCAGTTTTGTTTTGTTTTGTTTTTTTTCCCCACTCCGATCCACGGGTCCAGTCCAGTTTGTTCAGGTCTGCCTCGGATCGCTAGATCTGGTCGAGCTGCAGACTCCGGGTTGCGGGGAGGGGGGAGCTCTCTCTTTTGCCCTCTGGGTCCCTGACGTGGGAGGCTTCTCGTTTGCCCCTCTTTATCCGCTCTCTGGGGTGCTCAGATGTTGATGGTAGCCCTGTGGCTCCTCTGAGCCCTCTGTGCGGGAGTTTCCCACTGGCTGAGAGAGCCCGAAGAGCTACAGTTTCCCGCCGAGGGCCGCCCCTCCCCCCTCTCTGGGAGCCGCGCGGACCGGATCGCTGATCTGATGGGGAGGGAGAGGAGTTCTCCTTACCTCTCCCCACTTCCTCCGGGGGCCCAGCACCTTCCGCTCTCAGATGTGCGGCAGTGTGGATCCCTCCGCTCTAGCTTTTCACTGTCTGGGATTCCGTTGTTGGTCTGTGGCTGTTGCTTTTATTGTATCTTGTGGGGGAAGAATTCACGGGAAAGCTCACTCCGCCATGATGCTGACGTCACTCCTCTCCCATTCTCTTTTAAATCCACTTTCATTAGATTTGCTCTACCTAAACTGCTCTGGTCAAAGTCAACAATGATCTCCACAATGCCAATTCCAATGGTTCATTTTTGTGTCTAACTTGACCGATCAGCAGCACCTGGTACAAATGATCACTCCTTCTTCCACGACACTCTTGCTTCACTTGGCTTCCAGGATCCTGCATTCTCTTGGTTTTGCTCCTATCTCCTTGTTTGCTCCTTTTCAGTCTCCTTTGCTGGTTCCTCCTCTTTTCCTCAACCTCTTAATTTGGGGTGTCCCAGGGATTACAAGGAATAACCTGGTCATGTACTTCTCTGTGTATATTCACTCCCTTGGTGATCTCACCTAGTCTCAAAGTTTTAAATACCATCGACATGCTAATGACTTCCAAATTTCTATCTCTAGCTCAAACCTCTCTCCTGAATCTCAGACTCATATATCCATCTGCTTACTCAATATCTCCACTTGATATCTAATACACATCTCAAACTTGTTCCAAAATTGAACTTCTGTTGTTGCCCCAAACCTACTCTATGTACAGTCTTTCCCATCTCAGTAGATGGCAACTCTATCTTTCTAGTTGCTCAGGCCAAAACCATGGGAGTTATTCTAACCCCTGTCTTCTTTCACACCTCATATCCAATCTATCGGGAAACCCTATTGGCTTGATCTTCAAAATATTTCCAGAATTCACTATTTCTCATCACTTGCATGGCACTCACCCAGATCTGATCCATCGTAACTCTTCTCTTGGACTACTACAGTGGCCTCTTAACTGGTCTTTACTTCCACTAATGCCCTTCTACAGTCTACTCCCCACACTTCATTTGGAGTGATTCTTTTAATACGTAAATCAGATCAAGTCATTCTTCTGCTCATATCTCCCAATGGCTCCCCTTATCACTCAAAAGTCAAAAGAATCTTTATAATGGTCTGCAAGGCTCTATGTGATGTGATCCTTCCATTACCTCTCTTAATCTGTCTACTCTGCCCTTTACTCATCTGTTCTATCCGTGTCAGCCTTCTGGCTGTTCCTTGCGCATCCCAAGCCAGCTCCTTGCTCAAGGCCTTTACATCAACTGTCCCTTCTGCCTAGAACATGTTTCCTCACTGCAGTAAGGTCCACCCAGACCACACTATTTAAAATTGAAAACGGGGGTGCTCCTCAGCCCCACAGTCCTAGTTCTCCTTTATTCTTTTCATAGCAACTTACTACCTTCTTTATTTTCTCCATGGTACTTAACACCTTCTCTATACTACAGAATGTACTTATGCCTTATCTTTATGGTTTATGGTCCACCTCTCCAGCTAGAATGTAAGTTCTACGAGGATAGATGTCTGTTTTGTTCACTGATGTATCCCAAGCACCTAGATCAGTGCTTGGCACATAGCAGGTCCTCAGTAAATATTTGTTGACTGAGAAAATGAATGGCTCACATAGGGCTACAGACTTACTGAAAACCTTAAAAATAGCTAGAGCTATAGAGTCTTGTAATTAGAAGAGACATGAAGGCTTATTTTTATTGATTGGGAAAAAATTTTAAAGAAGGGAAAAAAATGACTGATGGAGATAGCAGATGGACAATACCTGAAACAAGTCAGAGATTAACATTAAACCACTAATTTTTGGATGTTATATGGTTATGAATAGCACAAGTCTGGGATAATAGCCTTCCTGGTTGGAAGTCATCTGTCTCTTCTATCCATCATTAAGAACTGGAAGGGTGAATGTTTATTCTATTTGCTCACTTATTCATCCATTCCTTCTCTTATTGAACAAAATATTTATGGAGTCCCAAGTATGTAGCCAGCACTGTTCTAACTCTGAGGGAAGCAAGAAAGCCAGTCCCTGCCCTCAAGAAGCACTTGGTCTAGGGGGAGACCACAATTACATAAACAGGTAATTGCCACACACTGCGATAAGTATAGGCTCTGTTTCAAGAAAGGTGAACTGCGGAAGTCAGACTTTCCTGGATTCAAATCCCAGTTCAACTAAAAATTAGCTGCGTGAGCTTGAGCAAATTGTTTAGCCTCTCTGAGCCTCAGTTTCCTCATGTAAAGAATGGGTACAATAATATTATCTATTTTATGAGGTTGTTTTGAGGATTAAATGAGATCAAGTATTGTAAAGTAATTAGCACACTGTAACCACAAATTGCTTTTTATTAGTGGTAATATTATTATTAGAGGTTTGATCAGCAGAGTTTTATGGGCACATAGAGAACAAAGTAACTAATTCAACCTGGTGCAGTGAGAAAGATATTATTCTGCTTCTCCCAACTCAGACTAGACAATCTGCCCAGCAGGCCACCACAGTCAATTTTTACCCAGACAATAAAGGTCTTCATTCCATCAAAAACCTCATATGCTTTAATTTGAAACTATTTCCTCCAACGACTCATAGTAGATCAGCGTTAACCTCATATAACAATTAGCACCCAGTAAATTTTTAATAGCAATATAATAATCAACATATGTCATGTACAATTGCATATCTCAATTCACAGTTTATTTATTTGCATTAAGAAACCATTCTTGGGGGCTGGCCCGGTGGCGCAAGTGGTTAAGTGTGCACGCTCTGCTGCAGCGGCCCAGGGTTCGCTGGTTCGGATCCCAGGCACGCACCGACGCACCGCTTGGCAAACCATGCTGTGGTGGCGTCCCATATAAAGTGGAGGAAGATGGGCAAGGATGTTAGCCCAGGGCCAGTCTTCCTTGGCAAAAAGAGGAGGATTGGCAGATGTTAGCTCAGGGCCGATCTTCCTCACAAAAAAAAAAAAAGAAACCGTTCTTTGTATGCTTTGTCAGATCATCCTCCTTAGGTTCTCACAGTTTTAAAACCTTGGGTTATTCAAACTCATGTATAAGTCTCCAGCTGAATGTGCCAGTTACTATGGAAACAAGGTCACTGTGTGGGAGGAGCTTGAGGGAAGTGTATTCCTGGCACAGAATGAGCAGTGGACAGAAAGAAATGAAATTAGAGACACTCATTCGTGCCTGTACCACCATCCTCCAGCCACGACAGCATGACAAGAACGTGGAATGCTGTCTACAGTCAGTGCTCTGTGCACAAGTTGATGCAGTGTAGACAGAAAGAGAGACTAAGGCAACTACCCACAAGGAACTGTTTTCCCCCTGGGTTCCAGAAGCAACACCCTGGATCATGTTTCATCTTGTTTACTTATAAGAAAAATTCCCTCTCCTTTTACAATAGGGACATTTTTCCTGTCTGCCTCCTTTGGGTGGCTGCCCTTAAAAACAGCAGTTAGTGAAAAGTATCCTTCAGAAGGCCTGCCCTGGAACATCACTGCAAATACTGCTATCTATAAGGGAGGACAGAGTATAAGTTGGTGTCCCTCTTAAGTCTTGAAATCAGTGGTTCTCAAACCCTGGTGTGCATCAGAACCCCCTGGAAGGCTGGTTAAAACACAGTACCAGACCCCACGCCCAGAGTTTCTGCCCCAGTGCGTCTGGCATGCAACACAAGAATCAGCATTTTTAACAAGTGTGGGTGCCACACTTTTAGCAGCATCGATTCTAAAACTTAAAAATAAAACTCTAAAATCCTTAAAAATAAAGGACTATTTCTTGAAAGACAAAGGACATCATGTCATGGCAAAGGCAGGCTTTTAGACATTCTACACAACTCTTAATAATATATTTTCACCATTTTTACAGTTGTAGCAAAACTATTGTTCTCTCTACTTCAAAACGTTCTACAACAGCATCTGACCTCATTAAATTTTATCAAATTCAGGATGCTGTCTTTTTCTTCTCCTTCTCCTGGTCTTACTACATGTTCCTTTTATCATTTTTCTCCACAGGTTCTCCCGACCCATTATTTCCCTCACACAGGACTTCAATGTTTAGCCCACATCCTATTTAAGCATCTACAACATTTTCCCATCACTTTTCCCCCTGACTTCTCTCTCCAGGGCCTGCACTCCCTGCAGAAGCAAAAAGTAGCCATGGGCAGTGGCCACAGTCTAGACACATGACTCAGGGGCAAATTTTCCCTCGTATATATTAGGAATACTTTTGAAAGTCCATCTTTTGAAATTATATTCTGCCGTGTGAGCAATCTATGGTTACTGAACTCAACCAAACCTCTCAAATTAAAACCACATTAATTGCCAAATAACATACTGAAAAACACTTTTAAATCACTGAAGCCTCTATAGCAGGAGTAGGCAAACTACAGCCTGTGGGCCAAATATGGCTGGGCAACTGTTTTTGTATGGCCTATGAGGGAAGAATGGTTTTTACATTTTTAAATGGTTGAAAAAAATCAAAAGAATAATATTTTGTGATATGTAAAAATTATATACATTATATTACATTATATTATATTATATTATATTATATTATATTATATTATATTATATTATATTATATACACTAAAATAACCACTCAATGGTAAGGATGTGGAGAAAAGGAAACCCTTGTGCACTGTTGGTAGGAATGTAAATTGGTGTACCTACTATGGAAAACAGTATGGAGGTTCTTCAAAAAATTAAAAATAGAACTACCATATGATCCAGCAATCTCACTTCTGGGTATTTATCCAAAGGAAAAGAAATCATTGTCCCAAAGAGATATCTACACTCCCCTGTTCATTGCGGTACTACTTATAATGGCCAGGACATGGAAACAACTTAAGTGTCCATCAACAGATGAATGGATAAAGAAAATGTGATATTTTATATATATACACATATATATATATGTATATGTATATATATATATATGTATATGTATATATATATATATATATAATGGAATATTACTGAGCCATAAAAAAGAAGGAAATCCTGCCATTTGCTACAACATGGATGGACCTCAAGGGCATTATGCTAAGTTAAATAAGTCAGACAGAGAAAGACAAATACCATATGATCTCACTTATATGTGGAATCTAAAAAAAACCAAACTCAGAAACAGAGATGAGATTTGTGGTTGCCAGAGGCAGGAGGTGGGAAGTGGGGGAATTAGATGAAGGTGGTCAAAAGGTACAAACTTCCAATTATAAGATAAAATAAGTTCTGGGGATGTAATGTACAACATGATCACTATAGTTATATATGTCAATTATATCTCAATAAAACCAGAAAAAATAAAATTAATAAAATAACCACTCTAAGGGGTGGGTGGACGGTGAAAGGGGTAAAAGGGCACATGTGTATGGTGATGGATAAAAACCAGACTATTGCCGGTGAACACGATGCAGTCTATACAGAAACTGAAATATAATAATGTACACCTGAAATGTATACAATGTTATAAGCCAATATGACAATACAATAATTTTTTTTAAAAATCTGAAAAAAAATTAAATAACTACTCAAGAACCTGTTAATACTTGCACGTTAATCAACTTCATTAAAAAGCTATAACAACATGTTCCTGGACTTGAAATTAGATAAGTGTCATCTGTTTCATCATGAGGACTATATTATAAATCCCAAACACATTTGAGAAAGATCAGACTAAAATAATGGTTCCCTCAAGCACCTGTCTTTTTCCACGAACTTCTTGAAGTTCTTCTTATGAGGTGTGGGCACAAGGCCTATGCAGGAGCGAAGAGAATCCTCTTCAGAACCAAAGCCGGTATAAGGTGGAAATTTCCTTTCTATTTTTGGAGGAGGTGGGGCCTTGCATTGAATTGAAGTAAAGTTCTCTATAACAAAACAAAGGCAAATGAAACATCAATATTTTTTTTTTTGCCCTGATTATGGCTGTTTTGAAAGGTTTGTTATGTTTTCAAGATGAACATGGAGATCTTTCTAGACTATTTTAAACTCTTTCAAACAAAACACAGCAAAACCCTGTGAGGGTAGGTTTCAATCATGTTTACAAAAACCACAGAACTCACTCAATAATCGCCACTGGTTCAAAAGAAAGAAAAAAAAAGAAACCGTCTATGTCAAATAAGTAAACATTTATCTTTTGTCATCACATCCCCATTTCTGAATATTTTTTGTTCTTCCCTGATTTTTCCAATGACATGAAAATTCAAACTTGGAACTTTATGCCACTCATTCCATATTTTTACCTGTAATTTAGCCTTTTCCTATCCTTAGTCAATACTCACTAATCAAATTCCTTTCCAAACAGGACTGACTCCTGACTATTTTGCCTTTACCTTCCCCATCTGCTGTCCCCTCCGCCTACACCCGTTTTTAAGCCCTCTCCATTTCCTCCAACTCAACTCCAGGCCATGGCACTTCACTATCTAGTTAAAAAACAAAAACAAGGGGGCCGACCCAGTGGCGTAGTGGTTAAGTTCGTGTACTCCGCTTCAGCGGCCCGGGGTTCACAGGTTTGGATCCCAAGCGCAGACCTACACACTGCTTCTCAAGCCATGCTGTGGCAGGCGTCCCACATACAAAGCAGAGGAAGATGAGCACAGATGTTAGCCCAGGGCTAATCTTACCCACAAAAAAAAAAAAAAACTTATCACCAACCACTGCTCCAGGTTGCTCTTCTTACTGCCCAAGAAAAGACAGCAATTGTACTAAAATGTGATGAAGCAAAAAAACAAAAACAAAAACAAACAAAACTTATAAAATAGCCACTGCCTACTTGTCTCAGAGGAGGTGTTAAGTGGTAAATACTGTTGATTTTCTTTATTTACTTATCATCTGTGAGGAAGGAGAGATGGAAAGAGAGCTGGGGACATAACAGCCTAGATGCTTCAGGTACCCATTTGTGAGGCTGTACAATCTCTGAGAAGCAAGTGTGCTCTCCAGAGCAAATAACACATTGACCCGATAGATCCAAGTCACTTGTGTTTGTCCCACCACAAATAGCAAAGAAGATGCCAGGATCTTCCCTGAAACAAAACAAAACAAAACAAAACAGCCCATTGAATCTAATTTCTACTTCTTCCTCAAGCTTGAGTATCCCATAGGTGTTTCCATTTGTGACTGAAAGCAGTTCCACATAAGCAAAGATTTCCTTTTCCATTGTCAAAGTTCTAATAGATGGACGAGTACAGATTTAGTACACACTTCTATAATTGAAAATGTGCATCAATTTGTCATCCGCAGCAACCTAACTCTTAAAATTGAGGGATTTTTTTTACTGATTGATCAAAAAGTTAAGGTTTTGAGGTTATTTCTAACTCTGATTTTAAAACATTTTCAGCTTTCACATTTCCTGAGACTTCCTAACAGCCTTTGTGTAAAATTCCCTCAAGCATAATCCCCAAAAGAGTATTGTTCCATCCTAACAGAAACTGCTCACAGAAGACATATTAGTAAAGAGAATGCCATCAAATATTTCTCACTGGCTCAGCGAAAGGAGGCAGCCAGACTGCCGGTACAGAAGTGACTCGTGAGCCTCTCCTATTATTTTTGTGGCAATTAAAGAGAAGCCTTGGAAACAAAGAGGAAAGTTCAAATCTTGGAATTAGGCAGAATTGCAGTAGACTCTATCATTGCTAACTATTACATGAAACACACCACTGATTGGTACCTTCATTTCAAGGGAAGGACCATAGGGATGGCAGAGAGAGCTCTATGTAATTAGTAGAAAATTGGGGCACGATCAATTTCTTCTAACAGGGGACATATACATACAACTCTACATACTAATCCGAGCAGTCCAACCAAAAGAGGACACATATTGAATCGCAAAGTAATTAAGAATGCATTCTACACCTCTCCCCAAAATTACAAGTTTTATAACAGTGTTGTTTTCTCAACTACATAATTTTTGCCACAGATTTAAGTAACAAAAGAACCAATTTAGAGCTTTCCTCTGCACCCACAGTGCCATCTAGTGTATAAAAGCCGAGAACTGTTCCACTCCATCAACGCCTGACTTTTATAACACCACATACATCTTTTTGGATACTCTGACTCAAGATCTCATTTCTCTGGGTAATTGCATACGTTCACAAAGCTTTAGACTTGCACCTGAATAAGCTTCCTGTCTTTGGTTTTCTATTATCCCAGCACCCTGCATGTTTCAGGTGTTAAGAAATATTTGATGAATAAATGAAAAAGTATACATTTTTGTACAAAGCACCTTCCCAAATATCTTCTTAAACTAACTCTCTGCTGGATCCTGAGACACATCTGTCTTTCAAACAGTCTGATTCTCCTAATTCCAAGTGACTCGTAAAAATATATATATTGCGTGTCTATCCACAATTAACTAGATTCCAACAAATTTATAGAGAAGTGATATATATATATATTTTTTGTGTGTGTGAGGAAGATCAGCCCTGAGCTAACATCCATGCTAATCCTCCTCTTTTTGCTGAGGAAGACCGGCTCTGAGCTAACATCTATTGCCAATCCCCCTCCTTTTCTTTGCCCCAAAGCCCCAGTAGATAGCTGTATGTCACAGTTGCACATCCTTCTAGTTGCTGTATGTGGGACACGGCCTCAGCATGGCCGGAGAAGCGGTGTGTCAGTGCACGCCCGGGATCCGAACCCGGGCCACCAGTAGCGGGGCGCGCGCACTTAACCGCTAAGCCACGGGGCCGGCCGGAGAAGTGATATATTTTTAAAAGGAGTCTTACTGCTCCTTCACGGTGATTTACTATTCACTATCTCAGTTGGAAACAATGCTGGAAAAAGCCTTCAATCACCTCAAAGCTCATCTCGTATACTCTAGTAACTCAGATATGGACCCAGGTTCTGGAAGGCCTGAAGCTTATATAATTTGGGAGAAGTTCTTCAAGACGAAGAAGCCAAATTAAGACAAAATTAGGCCCAAGGCCTTGGACCAGAGCCCCTGCAAAGGAAGAACCCTCAAGCTTAGGTTTCATTAACTTTATTAGCTTCAAGGTAAATCTACTTCTGCTTATATCCAATACCCAGGTCAAATGATTTTGGTGGGACATTCATTTTTTTGGTCAAATAATTAGTGAGTCACATAATTTTCTAGCTCTAGCTAGAAAAACCTTAGAAATCATCTAATCTTCAACTCTCTTCACTTCATAGGGGAGGAAAAAGATGCAAAACTGTTAGGTCCATTGAGGCCACTTGGTAAGCTATACCTTGGGATGCCTAATTTGCTCAAATGATCACTAAACTCTCATCTTGGATGTCCTGCTGCTTCTAGCACCAAGAGTTCAGAGATGGCCAGAAATGACTCCACAAATTTAAAGGTGTTTTAAGTTTTTTCCTCATCCTTAATGTCAATACAGCCTAATAAATGTTCAAGAGCAATGGGAACGAATGGTCTTATTACTAGTTTGGTTGTCCTAGCCACTAAGAACAGATGAGAAGAAAGGCCTCTTATAGACAAAGAAATAATAACCGAAGGCAGGAATTCTAGGTAAGAACAGTTGACATTCAAATCCCTGTCCCTTCAGTGGAAGAAACACCTGCTGGAGCCCCTGGAACCTTTTCCAACCTTCATGCTACAGGAAAGTCCAACAGGCCTCCATCTGCCAGTCCATGTTCATCCACATGAAATAATGAGGGAGTGACATGCTACAGCCCAGCAGGCAAGCCAAGGCCAGCGAGATGGCCAAGCTGCCTAGCGGGGAAGCCACACTGGACTGTTTTGTGGAAGAAGTCTACGGAATCGTCTTCTCCTTAGAATGCACGGAAGAATCTTATCTAAAATTAGGAGTCAGATTGGGTTTTACACGAGGGTACAAATACCTCTTGGAATTCTATCAAGCCCTCTGCTTCTACATAAACAGAAAGCTTATTCATGCACCTTTCTTGGGACTGTGGCCAACTCCTTGTCTTAGTCTGTCTACCATTTTTTCTCCCCTAAAATATGTTGGGGTGTCATTAGGTAAGAGAAGGTACTAAAGCACCATGGCTGCATACTGCATTAGAAATTTCCCGTGGCTTCCTCTTAGGGAGGTCCCTAGCTGTGTTGTTGGTACTTGTCAGCTCCTTCCTGTGGAGCTGCAGAGTGGAGACACCAGGTATTCTACTGACCACAAGTACTGACGAGGAAGGAAACGTGACCGCAATTATCGATGGGACTTTGTCCTGGTTTGGGCTTTAAGGATATCAAAATATAATGTATAAAATTTGGTCAGTCATGAATTTTTAGAGCCAGATGAATTATAAACAAAATTAAAATGTCAGAAGTAACTGTATCTAAGTAACATTAAGTATATTAATTTAACCTTACCAAAAAGTCAGGAAAAGCAAATGTAAAGATTATCAGAGAATACTGATTCATTCCCCCTTGTATCATGGATATAATTTCTAGTCACTAATTACATTATGTAGACTGTTGTTACACAAGAAATGTTGTGTAATAATAGTGTCTGTTAAATGGGCTATTTTAACATATGTTATGAGAAATATAAAAAGTCAGCATGACTATAAAATGCATCATAATTTTGCATTTGCATAATTTTCTGTTTAAATGCATAATGCTCATATTACATTAGCTTTAAAGGCACAAACTACTTTTTTTTTTACATAATACAGTAAATCTATAAAGTGAACAAAAGAAGTGAGCAGAAAGAAATTAAGCACTGGGGCTCAAGTGAAATGGACCATGGGGCATCTGAAGCTGATACACTGGCCGAGGACGGCTGGATTTGGAGTGCACCAGTGAATTCACCCTGCCTCTGAAAGTCCCCGGCAAATCTGGTAAAAGAGTCTCTCCAGCACTACGTTCATTTTCCTAAATGCAACCTTTATATTCTCAAAATCAAGCAGACAGACAAACATCGACCACATATTGGACTTCACGTTTAAGGGATCATATGATGTTTTAGAACCTTCACTACCTCCTTTATATTAAGGTAATCTTTAAGTAGGACACAAGTAAATGTTTTCAGTGACTATCTTTTATACATATATGTTTTTCAAATTTTCAAGTCTACACTGAAGACTTGTTGATTCCAAACAGGCATCTACACTTATTAAAGACCAAATTCTCCTCCCCAGTGATCTAAGGGTCACTAGTAGCTTCTCTACAGCAGGCACCACATGCACATTCCGGCTGCCTCTTGCTCTCAGTCTCCAAAACAAATATGCCCAACTGTGTCCACCAAAGAGAACCAATTCTGGAAAATAAAATAAGAAGTGGCCACCAATTTGGCCCACATTGCCCACACATTTTGACTCATCTGGCATGCAGATGCAGTGGAACAAATTCCCTTAATGAACCAAAGAGTGAAATTGAAAGTCTTTTTTATTCCAACCCTTTGTGTGCTCTGTGTGCCTTCTCCCACAATATAAAGACTCCCAGGAGGCCAGGAATACTGCACAATGGAGACACCAAGACACATAAGGTGGGCCTCATCTCATTCTAGAGACAAAGCACCTTATCTTTTAGGAAGCTGTGGTTGCTCTGGCTTCCATCTCATCCCTAGGGGAAGTGTGCTCATATGAATATTCCATGGTTCAGAGAGGAATACAGGAGTTAGCAGCCACACCCCAGCTCCAAACCCTTATCTGGGAGGTCGGCAACTCCCACCACCCTCACTTAGCCTAGCACCGGCAGATACATGGAGCCTGGGGTAGAGGGCCCAGGAAGGGGGCAGTGCTGGATGGCAGGTTTAACAAATGAGCGGTTTATTTTTCAGGTTTCACATCAGATCCTCCACCTACCTCTGTGACTCTCATAACACTGTGTAAAATGCTGTAGGTCTCTGCTCCCCTTCCAGCCTAGAAACTCCTTACCTAACTCTGTAGCTCCTAAGTCTACCACAATGATCCGCACCTAGTAGGTGCTTACTAAATCACCGGTTTTCATTCTAAACAGAACTAAGCTGATCTGAATGGAATTGACATCTAAGAAGAGAGAAGCTGGAAACCTAGCTGGGCCTCACCAGGAAAGGTAGAGCAAAGTGGCACAAGAGAATTCCCCAGAAAACTCAAATAAGTAGTATTGCATTGTGGCAAGCAAGAATTCAGTGAAAACAAAAGCATTTAGATTTCTATTTCAATTGGTCGACCAAAACATTTACCCATATTGTAGTGAGGCAAAGGGCTATAAGGAAGCCTCTGGCATCAGGCAGACAAGTTCAAATCCTGGCTCACCCTTTACTCACTGCATAACCTTCGACAAGTCAGCCCCTTTTAAGCTTCAGTTTCTTCATCTCTACCCTTCTAGAATTGTTGTTAGGAATAAATAAGACAACAAATGCCTGGCAGAGAGCAAATGCTCGTAGAGCTATTATAAGCTTAGCATTTGAAACTCAAAAGTAAAATCTCAACCAGGGAACAAAGATTCTAAGTTTTAAATATTATTTTCTAATTAGCATACATATCACTTACCAATTCCATATTTGGTCTTATAATAAGACTTCGTAAATTCATCACAGTCACAAAGGAGCACTTTTCTTCCCCACACATTGATGGTGGTTCCTATGGACAGGTCACTATCTTTGTAAAACTCTTGGTTTAACTTTCCTAGCTAATAAAAACAACAAAGGAACACAACATTGGCACCACAGACCCTCCAAAGACCTAGGCACCCCTTCCCAAAGGAAAAAAGAAATTTAAAAAAATCACGATTATATCATTTATAGCCAAATCTTTAAAATCAAATCAAAAGACGATCAATGTTAACATTTTAAAATATTCTTTTAGCAATGTAGTGATACCAAATAGCAATGCAATGCATCTACTTATATAAGCACTTAAGCATGTTTATTATCAATAAACAGCAGTGCGATGCATATATTTATATATTCTTCGATTTCATTTGCAATCTCACAAAAGAAGAATATGTAACTCACTCCACATTTCAGGTTCCAAGGAAGTCACACTGGGAACAGTAATAAAACGTGAAGTTCCTCACCTGATATTTATCCAACAGGTAGCCATCCACTCGGTTCTCTACCAAGCCACCATACACATTGAGAACTATTCGATCTGTTACCTCGCCTGGCTGGTAGATTCCAGGTGGGCCATACTGGAAGACAAAATCAAAACAAGACATGGTAGATGGTCTCTAAACACAAAGATGGTCCTGTTGAGGGGCTCGAGGGGGAATATGCATTGTATGGATCTTCTCTGCCATCCAGAGGAAGATAAGACACATACTCCATCCACCTCTCCCTATGCTGCCTCACTCTCTGCAGGCTGCTCTACACTCCACCCATCCTTCAAGGCCCTGAAGGGGCCTTGATAAAGATGGATAAAGTTCCATCTTTCCCCCTGACCCCTCCCCTCCGACTGGCCTGTCCCGAATCCAAACCTCCATAGCACCTACTGCAGGGTTAAACCACTTTTTGTGGTTCTCTAACTGCTTCATCAGCAGTCATCTTTTCTCTTAACTACAAAACACCCTGAGGAGGAAACCATACGTTGCCTTCTTTTCTTTATTCCGCTTAGCACCCTGCCTGATCCTGAGCTCAGGAAGCACTTGCTGGCTGAGAGAGGCAGTGTGGCGAGGTGGCAGGAACAATAGAGTGCAGTCAGCCTCTAACAGAAACTGTGGCCTGGAGCAAGCCAGGGCCCTCCTCAGTTCCACAGGCACTGGAGGTGGTCCAAGCAGTTGTATGAGCTGCAGGAAATATCTTAACTAACTTACATAAATTGATAGTGATCAGTTTATCACATACAGGTGAGAACTCTGAATCATCCGTGATACGTGTGACATAAAATGTAAGTTCAGACGTGTGAATTTATGATGTGTGGGATATAAGTAACCCAAGTAACAGAGAAAAACAGTACATTTGGACACAAACTCTCTCTTTGCCACTTACTAGCTACAGGACTTGGGGCCAGATATTTACCTTCTCCGAACCTCAGTTTCATCATCTAACTGCAACAATAGCACTTATTCCTTGCTTTCTCAAAGGATGCTGTGAGCATCAAGGGAATACTCCCCATTATTATACCTCTCCCCCAGGAGAATGTGAGCTCCATGAAACAGGACATAATCCATTTTCTTTCTCACTGTACCCCCAGAGCTGGCACACAGTTGACACTCAATAAATAGTTGTTGAATGAATGAATAAATGAAGCAACTGATGTCAAGGCACACAGCCAATGTCAGATGTGTCATCATTATTTTATACTTAGCCTATTTTTCAAGCCATTCTAAAATCAGTCTTCCTGATTTTAGGTATCTCCTGGTCACTTGCTGCGCATACCCCAGAGCTCCCTCTGGGACAAATCCTGCCTCCACCCCCAAGCAACACAGCAGAGTTTCTGGCGGTAGGCTCAGAGAATCTAGGAGAGCCTCCTGTGAGGACCAAATAACCAGCAGTTGTTTGCATCAGAAATGAGTGTTACAGTAACCTCTTCAATAGCACTAAGAATTAAGTTAAAAAATACTTTATCCAAATAAGAAATAAGACATAACAGAACTGTGAAAAAGCCTTCATATTTTTATGAGTCCTTATAGGTGTTTATAGGTCCTTAGACAGTGGTTTTGTTTTGTTTTGTTTTGTTTTTTTGCTGAGAAAGATTAGCCCTGAGCTAACATCTGTGCCAATCTTCTATTTTGTACGTGGGTCGCTGCCTCAGCATGGCTGATGAGTTGTGTAGGTCTACGCCCAGGATCCGGACCTGCAAACTCGGACCACGGAATGCCCAGGATCCGGACCTGCAAACTCGGACCGCGGAAGCAGAGCATACCAAACTTAACCACTATGCCACAGGGCCGGCCCCTTAGACAGTGTTTTTCACTATATTATCTCATTCAATCTTTAATTACCTCAGGAGGGAGGCCTTGTTAAGTGCATTTTAGAGACAGGGAAATACAATCAGAGAGGTTAAGTGATTTGCCCAAGGTCACACAGCTATTAAGTGGCAGACCTACAATTCTTATCCAGTTCTTCTGTCTCTGTGCTATTTCTGTTGCATCCATGTTATACCAGCTCTCAAACGGCCATAAATATGTGTAGGAATTAGTCTGACAACTCTTTTTTAATAATAAATATAATGCAAAAGCTGTCATTGCCGTTAGCCAGTGGCTGGTTGCTTACTGGTAGCTACTTTCAGAAGAGTCACTCCTGTGTGTACGCTTGTATGTGTGTGTGTACATTCACAACCCAGAACACCACCATGGGATCTCCTCAGTAGGCTACAGAGGCCAGAGGCCAGTGCCCCATCCAAGGCCATGAGCAATTCTTTAACTAGAGGATCATTTACCTTCATAAGACTGATTGTGAACTCAATGATGCATAGGTATTTTCTCTTATATTTGACTTTTTTCCTTTACTTGCCTTAATCCCAGAATATTCCAACTCCAATTTGTCATACCTAGGTATTACTTTCATAGATGTATATTAATATAGGGCACAAAAAGAAAGTTTTCTACACACTTGCACTAATATATGGTAACTTGTCATCACATAGTTATAGCAAGACATTCCAGACAGTGAGTGACTAGAGTCTCTCAGCCCACAAGCAAACTCGGAAAGTGGTTCTGTGTCCACTGCTCACCTTTGGTAGCTTTCCCCTCTGGAGGAACAATGGCATAGCATTCCGGCCTGTGTTGTGTGGCAACACTTCTTTGATTTCAATAGTATCATCAGAAAGAAAGTAATGCAAGATGAGTTCTCTACGGTCCCCAAACAATGAGGCTGAGTCGTCCCACAGGCAGAAGAAACGCAAAACCTTCCTATCATAGTTGAGGAACTGCTTCAGGGTGTCGAAGGACTCATAGGGACGTAAGGGCTCCACGAAGTCTAGCTTCTGAAAATGGAGAAAAGGTCAATAATAGTTGTGGTTTTTGCATAATCACCTCTGGGATGCAAGCAATCAAAGAACATAAAGATATCTTTTCCGTAGACTATTCTGTGATATTTTTAAAAATTTCAACTGACTAATGACATACATGTACATGCACATATAACCAGTTTTAACCATAAAAATACAGACAATCAAGTATTAGGAATCTTTTCCTATTAAACATTATTCTAATACACTAAAATGTACTTCTGTAATGTTTTTGAAAACTGACTTTTCTCGAAGACTTAAAATTCTTGTTTAAAAACAGACAAAACTAATGTATGGTGACAGAAATTAAAATAGTAACTGCCTCTGGGTAGGGGATTGACTGGAAAGGGGAACAAGGGAAATTTCTGGGGTGATGGAAATACACTGTATCTTGATTTTCATGTTGGTTACTAAATTATATACATTTTTCAAAACTTGTGGGTCTATATGCTTAAGATTTGTATATCTGAGTCTATGTTAATTATATCTCAACCAAAAAAAATTTTGTCTTTTCACTGAAAATCCATATCTGTATATCCTTCTTACTCATCCAAAGATATTTGTGAAGGTAAAAGAGAAGAAATATATTCACAGCTTTATTTTGCTCAAAAGCTTTAGATATCAAGGACGTGAAAGGCCATGGAAACAGGAGCAAAGCAAATAGAGAACTTTCCAGTCAGCACAGAACCACCGCCTGGGCTCTGGCCCCCGCCCCAGGAACCCCTATGTCCGCAGTCTTCTTGGTGCAACTCTTCTCTATTTGCATCTTCTCAGCCCTGTCTTGGAGCAAAACTGCCCCCATTCTATCTGATGTAGCCAAATAGGATCATTATATAAGGAAGTGCTCATTGGCACAGGAGATGCAGGCCCACATCGGGTTATGTAATCTTATTTGTAAATTCTCAAAATTTTGTCTCTGCCCAGGGCAGTCTGGGTGCAGACTTAACCCAAGACAGGAGGGAGACATGATGGCCTTCCAGAGGTTCTTCAGTCTTATCCTTGGTATTTAAATACAATTATAGGACCTCTACTTTGATTGAAAAACTGTTTCTGTGGCATTATAAATCCTCTAAGAAATGCATTATTGATTATATACCATTGGGGCTCTTTTCAGTTTAAGTGAAATTGTTTAATTTCAACTTTACATTTCAAGGCAGCAAACACTGAAGAAGTAAATGCATTAAAGTCAATATAAAAGCCTCTTATTAAACTCCTAATTTTCCACAGATTTCTATATTTATTGAAGAGCTTGCTCCCTGAGGGAATTAATACTAAAATAATTCTCCCCATCTGCAAGGAAATTATTTAAAACATTTCTTGGCTGTTCTTCGTATTTATTCTCAATTTCTGGCACAAAAGATTTTTTTCTTTATAAACCTATAAAATCACACAGTGCTCTAAATAATTCATATAATGCATCATCATTCACAATCACTATCATATAATACCAACTGTTAGTGAATGAGTGCAGCCATATGCAAAGAGTGGTAATTTGTATGGCTCCATTTCTTTTAGATTCTCTGCTGGTTCTAAAGACTCTATATTTATCTAGACTCTTTCACCTAGGGCATTTGGAAAAAATAATAATGACCCCAAATCGTAAATCCTGTATGCCAATACATATAGATATAATGTCACAGGAATTTCATCTTAGATAGTCCAGGATCAAAAAAATATATTTCTCAGGAGGGTTGTATGCCTACAACATTAAAGAATAATTCTGTTGGGGCTAGGAGGCAGGAATAGATGAATGATCTTACATGCAGCTTTTAACAAGAGATCAAAGCAGAATCAAAGGAGAATTTTATTCTAAATTTTATGTTATCTTTCTGCAAGGAAATGAGTTACAAGTTTTAGAAACAATAAAAATGAGACTAATCTAATCTATAGGTATAGAAATGAGGATAGTGGTTATTCCTGGGTGGGAAGAGGGATTGATTGGAAAAAGGCATGAGGGAATTTTCTGGGGGGATGGAAATGCTGTATGTCTTGATTTGAGTGTGGATTACATGGACGTATGCATTTGTTAAGACTCATACAACTGTTCACTTAATTTCTGTGTATTTTGCTGTGTGTAATCATACTTCAATAAAAAAAGAAAAAGGGAAACAAATGACAATAATGAAAATCAGGGGAAGAAGCAAGAGATTTGAATACCAGTCCCAGCAAGAAGATTGGCTAGGTATGTGACCTTCCACATAATACTTGCCCTTTTGGGTATTCAGATTCTTCTGTAAAACATATAATTTGGGCCAAGGGATCATTAAAAAAAACTTTAGAAAGATGACAATAATGCTACTAACACTGATTCTTTCCTCCCTACACTAAACTGGGGTCAGACTTTGAACAGAAGCATCCCTTCGTAAAGGGGGCACATTGGAATCATGGCCCTCCTCACTCCTCCAGAACATCTCTGCATCTGATGCCGCCATGAGGGGAGTTGGAAGTCCAAGAAGGAAAAAGGTACATCCAAGGCTTGGTTCAGTAAATCAGTACTACAGAAGCAAAAATTTTCCGAGAGTTAGGCAACTAAAATGGGAAAGACAAGTCAGGTAAGTGTGGGCCCAACTCTTATGCTGTCAGTGACCACAAAGCCAATCATGGGCTCTTAGAAATTGTCCCATGTGGGCGGCTCACTAAAGACTCCTACAGCCTGGAAGGGAGACTCTCCCTGTAGAGAAGTGGGGGTGGGGGAGTGCATGAGCCTTTCCTGCACTGAGACCAACACCCAGCCTTCCCTCCAGCCCAAAGGAGAACAGGACAACTCCAGTGACAATATCCCCAAAAGTTCCTTCACATCTGCATCAGGAGTACTGACTCTCCGAAGGGATTCTCATTCTGAAGACAAGAATTTACAGACATATCAACTTCTCACCTCTCTTCGCATCTTCATGTAAGGATCTTCTGGACACTGTCCCGGGGGGTTTAATTTGACTCCCATTTTCTTCAAAAAGTTTTTTGTGAATGTATCACAATCATAAATCTTGAATGTCCGGCCATAAAAGACAACGTCTATGCTGATATTGAAATGATACAGAGTATAAAACTGATCCTCATCAGGAGGTGGGAGAGAAATCCGATGACGCCGGATAAAAGTCCCTATGGAATGAAATAAAATGGAATTGTTTCATTGGGCGGCTAACAAGGAAGAGGTCAAAGCACGTCTCTGTAACAACCCTGAATGCTTTTCCACAACAGTGAAGTGGGCAAAGGGCTGGTTCTTGCAGGTAGCATTAGTATGTTCAAACTCTGAGGGTACCAAAGGCAGCTGAGACTTCTGAGGTCCAGAGTTATTTGACCAGCCTCGTATGTTAGTTGCCTAAGTGGTACAAAGGAAGCACTTAATTAAACCATAAAGATCAGGGCGGGATAAAAGGTGGAGGTGGGTATAAACAGAGTGACCTAATGTGCCAGACACCGCCGTCATGTCTTTTCCCAGAACAAACTTGATCACTTCCACCCACTAGCACTCAACGTGAGCACAGTAAACAAGGCACTAAGACCTCAAAGCAGAGTGCTCACAAAAATGCACTCTCTTGGCTCAAAAAAAATAAGCTAATAAGCTTCAATATGATAGGCGCCAACACCATGATTTACAGTTTCTAAAGGCATGAATGAGTTTATGCTGCCTTGAGGCTTCACAAATCTTCTTTCCTCTACCAACCTCTTCTCCCTCCTTCTTCCTCTATAGCCTCTGTCAACTCCACCCAACCACCCCCACAAAGTGAGGGTTATCATAGTCTTCATAGTTTCAGCCAGTGCTCTGGGCCAAAGGTTCTGAAACTCATTTCATCTTTTACTTCCAACCCTATGATGCCCATTCACTTTTCCTTTTGAGAATATGGACCCAGGGTCCCCAAGTATACACAAAATGATTAGCCACTGGAGGTAAAAGCGTTCCCTTCCTAGATGAGTATACCACCTACATCACACCATACCAGCCAACTTATCCAAACACTGCTGAAAAACCTATTGTCAAGAATTGTTTAGGGTTTGAGATTTTACCCTACTTGCAAGCTAACAACAAGTTAGCCTGCCGCAGTTTCACGGATGCTGGTAGAAGACACGAGATGCTTTGATTAGAAATAAAGGGCAGTTTATTACTCACAACAATAACAGTAGCCAGAACATCAGCATTTTTTGCACCAGTTTCCTGAGCCTCAATTCCTATAGGGTGACACAACAAGGTCCAGGTAACTCCTGCACACACAGTAGGTACTTACAGGAGAGGAACCCTGAGCGCAGGGAACCCAAATCTTTTATAATGGGCAATAAGCATTCCTGCCTTTTGTCTTAGAGGGAGACATTATCTTTATTAGAGTGGACAATAAGCATGTCTGCCCTTTGTTCTCGAAGGAGACACCACCTCTATCTGCCAAGGCTATGAGCAAACCTGCACTTTGCTCCAGAGGGAGAGACTATCTTTGTCTTCCAAAGCTGTTTGCTATATAAACATCCTTGAAGAGATAGTCTAGAACAAGAAGCAGTCAGTGCCTCTGCTTGCAAGATCTACAGAAATGCAAGATACCAATGGAGAAGTCTCTCTCAATATCTGTGACTGACTTAGGCCTGAGAATCTGCTCCAAGAGCAAAGAGAAAAGGAGAAAAGGCAAGCAGAGCAAAGTGAGGATCTAACGGTTCAAGAAAAATTGGCTTGTGTAACCTCTGTATGGAAGTATTTTAGTATAAAGATATCAAGCAATCTTCTTCACATTTTATATAGCATTGAGAATGGTGCCTTGTCTTCAAGTCTAGAAATACTTAGAAATTATTCATTCTATTCATTAAGGAACATTTAATGAATATCTTCATGTGCCAGGAACTGTGTTGAGCTCTGTTCCATTATTCTACTAATCATCTTTTCACTCTGTTGAGAGGAAATTAACTAAAATTATTTTCATCGTCTTTTCTTTGTAGCAATTTTTAATTACTTGGTACATTAAATTAAAATAATAAAACTATAAAATTAGAACTGGCCTAGAATATTTTTAAATGTACTACATAAAAGATGATATAATTTTACTGCAAAAAATTATACTTCAATTAGCCTTTAATTCATGCCACTGAAAACAGTATGCAAATTATTTAATCATTCAAGATTAGACATTTAGAACAAATTGCATACTTAAACATCTATAAAAGCATGGGCATTTCAGGTATTTTCAGTAACCATTATATATCTCTTTAAAAATACTTATATTGTGATAGTTTCTAAAATATGTAAGATTTATTCAACAGCCAGGAGCTTCTTCAGAAATTCCATCTATCTTGTATTTATACTTCATTATAAAAATTCAAATAAGCAAGTTAGTGTTGATTTCTGTTCAGTAAGACTTCGAATAGGAATCCTCTATTTTTCCAGGTGGGAAGAACTGGCCCACCCACTGAGCTTTTAAATAATAATAATCATAATCATCATCACAGCCCTAGGATATGCTTTCATATACACTTTCTCATTTAATCTTCAATAATCCCATGGGGCAGATAATGCATGAAATATAAGTATTCAGTTTATGGATTAGAAAACTAAAGCTCAGAGTGGTTAAGTGACGTGCCCAAGGTCACACTCTAACAAATGGCAGAACAGGTCTTGAACCTGGGTTTTTAAGCTCTAAGTAAATACCGTTACTTTTCACAGTTTGCACTAAAGTATATCTCACTGTACTGCAGCCACAAATTACTAAAGTGAAGGAGAGGAGGGAGTGTTAAGGCAAAACAGAATAGAAATAGGGAGAAGAGCTGTCAGTCACCAGGAAAAGGAGAGAAAGATGATGGAGCTGCTCTTCCAAAAGAACAGCTTCTCTCTTCTCTAAAGGCAAATTTCTAGAGAGGGCCCACTTGCCAGTTGCAGCAATCTCCCCTCCAGGGCCAGCACCACTACATTCCCTGCCCCCGCCCTCAGGAGCCTGCATACCCCAGACCCCCATGCTCTTCCTTATCTTAGCTCCCACACTTCTCACTAGATGGTTCTCAGAAGAGGCCGGGGCAGTTCTTTGTGGTAACAAAAAAACAGTCCTGACCATCCATGGGTTGGAAAGAGAAGGCAAATCTAACACCAAACAAGAAAATTTTAATAATGAGAAGTCCAAAGTCACAATTCCACGTTAATCAGAAAACTAAGGTGGGCCATTTGAAATGTTCAGTTGCACATGAGAGCTTTCAATAATATATTCGTGGGATCTCTCAACTGTGTCCTTTGGGGATTGAAATTTCTACTTATTGTTATTTGTGTGTTCATAGTCTTCCATGATAAATGCAGAAACTCCACCAGCAGAAATTTGTTCTGGAGTTATCAAAGAAATGGGCAGGATGCCATGTCTTTGGCACCCGAGATCATCAAGGTTTATAAATAAAAATAATGCTACAAAATGGAAAAACAACAACAAAAGCACCATATCGGCCCTTTAAATTTTTAGATGTTGATCTTCTTAACTGCCCCATAAAGACAATTTGGGCAAATGTCCATCATCGGTGGCTGCTTTTAAGCTCTTCCTTATCTTCATATTCTACATCTCTCTTCCTTTTTAAAGGCCCTGCTATCTGACTATACACTGTAAGCTTTAACTTTCTAACATTTCCCTGTGGTTTAGATCAAAATGATGATATATCCATTTATGTTTAATGCTTTTTCATTTAATTCAGTTGGGACTGGCTTTAGATCTTTGCCCAAACCACTAAATTTAGTTTCTAGGAACTCACCTTTCAGAATTAAGACTTCAACCTCCTACCTCTATCTTAATTTTAAGTACATTTAGTTCATTTTAGTAACGTTTAGACCTAGGGTACATCCAAGTCTAGAGGCAGCTATTTCTTAGGTGAATGACTATACAACTGGAATTGCCACTTGTCACCATGATTACTAAGTTTGTATCCTAAAAACACTACGGCCCTTCACTGTCATCAGACATGAAAGAGAATCTTTCCCTCCTCTCACGTTCACTTTTATTCCTTCACTAAAATGACTGCTCCATTTTTATTTTTATAAAATGTCATCTTTGGAGTTTTGGTTTCAAAAGAATAACTTTTTTTTATATAGATAGCCTGACCCCTGTCTTGAAGCAAAAGAATAAAAATTAAAAATTCCACATCTCTGATCATAATAAGAAATAATAATCCTATGCATCTCCCCCCTAGTCATTGAATGAGCCCCAAAGGACAGCATGTTAGGTGCTCTAATGTCCTCTTGCATAACTGCCTTCTTGCTTAGTTTTCTTACACATTCTATGATCTGCTCCCAAATACCTCCCAACTCCTCATTCCACCACTACTCCACCTCTTTATCTCATGCTATTCCTTTTGACTAATGTGCCTTCCACTTCCATCTTTATCTGGAGAAGCTTCTGAGGCACCACTCACATGCCTTCTTCTCTAGTGGATATTGGCTTTTCCCCCCGATCCCTCAAAGTACCTGGTACATTTATGATGCCTGCATCGTGTTATGAACATTGTCTATCACTTTTCCTTTCCCTTTTTCCTTCCTCCCTCCCTCCCTTCCTTTCTTCAACAAATATTTACTGAGCAGCCACATGTACCAAACACTTATCTTCATAGATCAGTGACTTACCTCTACTCTTAAATTCTACTCTGTTCTATTCAATGACAATTCACCTCTCCGAAGCTCCACCCTTTGGGGTTGCCAAATTTAGCAAATTGAAACATAGGATGCCTAGTTAAATTTGAATTCCAGATAAACAATGAATAATTTTTAATATAAATATGTACCATGCAATATTTGGGATACAGTTATACTAAAAACTTCTTCATTGCTTATCTGAAATTCACATTTAATTGGGCATCTTGCATTATATCTGGCAACCGTACCACCACCACTCCTCCACTTTATGGGATGCAATACTTAGATACAGTATATGCCCAATATGAATGAATTACATAGAAATGACTGACTTCTATTTTCTGATTACATTTGCTTGCTTAAGGTAGATTATCCTAGAGTATAAAAATATACGTAAAAAATACTACCGGCTGAGGGGCCAAAACAAGTCACCAGGGGAGATCAGTGTTCTTAATGCAAGATGCACTAAGAACCAAGTGGAAGCCAGTTCTTGACCCTGGGACTACAGAATCAGAAATTCTTGGAGTGGGCCAGGAGATTCTGATGATCACTCTCAACTGAGAACAACTGGTATAGACCTTACAGAAAATCATGACACATTTCTAATTGTCATCCTTTCTTTAGCATAGATTAGTCTGGCTTGGGAGTATTTGACAATTATCCTGTTAGACAATTGGAGGTAAAACTACTGAGATTAACCTCTGACATTCTTGGCTTGGTGTAACGTTGTTTTAACTACATTCCCAGAGAACAGTAACAAATTCTATAAATATAACACATCTAACCAAAAGGAGAGTGATGTTCTGGCAAGAAATGAAAGCAAGCCTTGAAGTGCGACAGCGACTTGACTTATAACACACATATATCTCTCTGCCAACAAGGATTTGTGAACATTAAAAATATGTTGTTCTGATTAGAAGCTGCATGTAACTGAATGCCTATTTTGGCACCATGCTAAGGGATGCCTCTTTTGTTTCTGGCTTATTCCAAGCTCCCATCTCTCTAAAAAAAAATTACATGATAGGAGAAGCAATGAAAAGGGAGGCTAATTCATCTGGGTGCACTAATTTTTGATGGTCAGCTCCACACAAAAAAAAACAGGTGCATCTGACCTCCCAGTTCATTGGGAAAATATCAAAACCCTATGGAAGTAACGGGAACACCGTCAGTACACGGCACCTAAATGTGACCTCTAACCCCCTCCCAGGGCACACAGGCAAATGAAAAGCAATCCCAGGCCACTCAAGACTCAACTGCAAGAGACGCTGTCTACCCCGTCCTACTGAGGTCTGAGCCACTGGCTCATTAAGCTTGTTTTCTTTTTTCCCTATCATTTAATTTAGGAAGGCTGGAAGAAGGCATTTAATGATTTTCCGAAGTATCCTCTGTCCAAATAAGACCTTCCTTAACAAGAATCATTATATTAAATATTTCAAGAGAGACTGGTTTCTTGCTAAACAAAGCTTGATGATAGAGTGCTTATTCGTGTTTGTCTTCCACAGGACTTGCTATAGCCCACCAGGTATCTCCACTCTGCTGACAAATTCACTCTCGTTACAGATCGTGATTATCGTGTATTCTGTCCATATCCCTTGAGCTGTATCTTTGCTCATGGAGACGTCCTGATCAGAGCGAGCCAATTAGAAATTCTGAAATTTTCAAGAGACTTTTAAAATTGTCTTTTACTCAGGTTTTTTTTTCCTGAGTCTTTATGAATAACATTCACTCCTACTTACGTAAAAATTATTTTCAAGTAAATCATTATGACTATCTTCAATTTGCCTTTGGAATCTGCCTATGTGAGATTTGAAATCAAGAGGCCGAGAGAATTGAAAAATCTTAATATAAGACTTTCCAAGATCCTCATAGTGGTTGCACTTCATTTTTCTTCTTGGATAGTTTAATAAAACTAAGACTCACTGGCTGGGGCCAGTGAGCTACAGGAATATGAGTTTTCACTTAAAAAGTAATAATAATAAAAACAATGCAAGTCACTAATGCAGGTTCGGGATATCCTGTGACCTCCAGTCCACGATTTGTGTAAATCTGGTGTCATGTGGGGAAAGTAATAAAAAAATAAGCAAAGTTTCGTTAGGGAATATCAGAGTAAAGCATTTAAGTGAAAACTTATAGGAAAATATTTTTTGCTAAAGTAATACTGTCACTTACCTAAACAAACACACTTAGGTAAAACAGATGCTCATAGAAATTAAAAGTTGTAAATTTTCTTTCTGTTCTGAAACAATTGTTCAAACATTTTCTAATCCATTCTGTCAGTCTTTAAAAACTGCCTTATATATGTTTAAAATGACCCTGAAGAGTCTAACGACCTCTTGTCCCTTTACAAAATAAAATGTCACACTTCCAACCTTAAAAGTTTGTGAAAACCTTTTTTAAAATAGCAAAGCATTTCTGTATTACCTGAAAGATTTACCATTAAGCCATAAGTTCTTCAAATAAAAAATACCAGGGAGTGGATAGCGTGTCAGAGCACAAAGCAGAATGAGGACAACTCATATTGCCTCCTCATACCAATCCTCACCTTCTCCCTCCACTAGTAAAACCAAGTACAGATACTAAATTGAATTTTCTTCCTCTTTCCACCACCTCAACAACGGCTGTCTTCCAACATGGTAGAATAAGCCTGATTCTGTTCATGATCTGGGTACCCCTGATTCCCAGTCCACATATCTTGTCTTGATTCTTTTCCTTAAAACACATCCCAAGGTTCCACCTGCCTGGTGAGCACCACCATACAGATGTCCCAACCCACCTTCAAAGGCCTCATGACCCAAAACAAACATACCCCAGTTCCAACCCCAATGCTGCTCCTTGCTCCATGTTCCTGGGTTTTATTAATGCATCACCATCCTCTTAACCACACAGTGAGCTCTGAGGCAACCAGTTAAAATTCAGATGGAGCAAATTACCTCTCTAAGCCTGTTCCCTTTTCTATAAAAGCTGACGATGACCTACTTTAGATGACTGCTGGGGGATTAAATGAGATAACAATAAAGTAGGCACTTTATCATTAGATATTCCCCTTCCTCACTCTCTATACTTAATTGCTGGTCAAGGCCTATCAACTCTGCCAACCAAATGTCTCTACAATCTTTCCTCTATCTTCTATTCCTACCATCATTGTCCTGGTTTGGACACTCAGCATTCCTAGCCTGAACAACTGCAAGCTCTTGGACTGGTCACCTTGCTCCCTTTCCTCTCCAATCTGCTTGCCTATAAGCTCCATGAGATAGGAGTATAATGAGTCTTAGTCTTTTTGTCTATTTTCCCAAAACCCAGCACAGTGCCTGGCACAGAGTAGGCATTCAACAAACACTTCTTGGCAATGCTGACTGGCTCCAAATTCATCATCCAGACCCAATGAAGCCATGCTCTAAGAAAAACCTCAATCCCATGAGCACTGAAGGAAGTCCTTTGCATACTGACTCATCACAACCTTACTCTCAGAGGCCCATGGTCACAAAATCCCTATTTCTCCCCCTAGAACCCACTGTGGTATATCAGTGTGGAGGCATTGGATCCAGATACACAGTCAGTAAGCAAAAAAGTGTATTCGACATAGCCAGAAAATCGTAAGACATGTTAAAAAACAATAAGTAAATAGTAAGTAGAGCATGTATATGTTAAACATAGAAAAAAAGAGATTGAAGGACCAAGAGATGACTAATTTTCAGTAGCTATTAATCATACATGAGGCACCTGGGCTCTAAATATTCATGATACATTAAATGTACAAGAGGCAGTACATATTCACGAGTACTCAATATTCATGAGGCCTTAATTCAACCACTCATTCATTGGTGACACCTATTCTGGCCCCATGTGTCCTTTGCCCAAGAAACACAAACAAAACCCATGACTATTCGGCAAGCTTAATGGCGAACAAGCTGTGCTCAGGCCCACTTATCCTTGCATCTCTCCAATAGAGTAAGTGTTTCCCATTAGCCTGAAGTTCCTTCTGTCTGTGGTCCTCCTTGCTTGAACTTCAACTCTGGTCTCCAAACCACACTGTTAGTAGGAAAGGCTGATGCAGCAGAAAGAGAGAGACAGGATCACTGCTTGTCCCAGGATTCAGGCAGGGTGGTCCTTCCACCGACTTGGACCATGTCCTAAGCGTGTGAACCTACCCCATCTTTTCCCCTTGCTTCTCACTGTGTGTTTTAAATTGTTTTAATGCATTGTGTGATTTATGCATTTTAATTTGGTCCACGAGACTTGCGTTCTGTGGCCTCTGGGAAAGCCTGCATGCATGCTTCTTGGAGGCCACCACTGCATCAAGGTAATACCCACACAACACTCTGGCTGCTGTGTAAAGAGCAGATTGTAGGGGGAACATAAATGAAAGTAGAGAGACCTATTAGGCAGCTATTCCATTCTTCTACTCAAGAAATGAGGGTAGCTGGGTTAGGATGGTAGCAAAGGGGATAGAGAGACACGGACAGATTCAAGACATGTTTTGCCAGGAGAATGAAGAACAAGGATGGTGGGTAAAGTAAAAGGAGTAGAGACTGTAGTCAGAGAAGGGAATTTCAGAGTCTAAGATATCGGAGATGGCAATACTCCAAAAGAGACAACAGCGTACCCAAGAATCATGGTTCCTCAGGCATCAAAGGGGCCTTGGAAGGTCATCTACACCAACCACCAAACACGCGACTCCCCTCCACACCTTTAAGCTGTCAGTGAAAAATAACCCCTGACATGCCCCCAGGGCCATCCATCTATACCAACGACCAAACAAATACGTGACTCCCCTCACTTCCACCCCTATACCTGACCCTGACCGCCATGCTCATCTAGAGCCATCCACTACAACTTTCAGCAGCTCTCTGCCAGAAAATTATTCCTCTTACTGACCTGAACTCTGACCCCCTAGGTCCTGTCCTTGAGGATACAGAAAATTAGGTCATACCTCCTCCACACGACAGCCCTTTAGATTCCTGAAGACATTTATCAGGCACACCTGAGTCTTTACTGATAAATATCCCTTTTCCCTATTCTGCCTTACACATGACAAATTTTCAGTCCTTTCACCATCCTGGTTGCTGTCCCCTGAAGGCATCCAGAACTCAGCATTGTCCCAAGTGAAGAACTCAAACAAAAACAGGAGAAATCAGTCACCTCCCTTGATCTCTGCCATATTTCTATTCAACCTAGGATTAGCTTCCCTGGTGGCCATATCACAGAGTTAACTCTTATCTGGCTAAAGTGGAGTATGGATAAAGATGGCTGGCATACGTGAGGTGAAGGAACAATGATCCTCTGTTGAAGTAACATCAAAGTCTGTAGTTAACAGGTATCAGGATGAGAAGAGGGTGGTTGAAGCAAATGGCAGTGAATTCAAGAAAGAAAAGAGAATACCAATCTGAAAGTGGCAGTGAAGAACAGCTTTCTCTATTCCCCCGAGGGTGCTCTGAAGGAAGTGATGTGGTCACAGCAAAAAGACCAAAGAGTTTGAAGAAAAATGTCAAAGACACAGAAGAGTTTGCTCATACTAGAGCAGCACCTAAAAGGATACCAGTTGAAACAGCTTCCTTAGGCTTATGTACCATGTTGTATGATTAATACACATCTAGGACACCACAGAAGAGTGAGAGAAATGGCCAGTGTTGACGTGTTGGAGGGTAGAAAGCTGGTAAGTCAACATCAATAACTACAAGCTAACAGCATGTTTATATTCACCACCGCCAACAAGTTAGATACCTAAGCAGTAGCATAGGGTCTTTTAGAAAGCTAGAGAAAGACAGTATACAAAGACAGGAGTTAGAAGTGAAAGAACCATAATTCTGCTTTAAAAGATACCTTGAGGCAGTCCGCTATTTTTCAACTCTGGTTCATTTACTTGAATTGTGTCATCTTCAAGGTAGAAGTAGATTTTATAGCGTCTTATTCTATAGTTTTCTTGACTTTTATCAGCTACTTCATCTTCTAAATAGGCATCAAAAGATAATACCTGTTGGAATCATAATTAGAAACGAAGAAATAAAAAAAAATTCAGGAAACTTAAAATAAATAAAGCTACTGGCCATATACTTCTTGTTAACATAAAGAAAAAAATTGAGATTTTTTTGCAAGAAGACATCCTCACATCAGCTATGAGAATGGATATATGACCTAGATTACAGTATATAAAGATTATTTTATATTTTCATCACCGTCTGGTTACAATGAGGAAATGACAGCCAAGCAGTAAATCCATCATTCAGCTCTACCATAAATTGAACTAGCATCTGTCTCTGGAATTTCACAGTGGAATTCTATATGCATATGTTATAGAAGACAAAATATTCTTTCTCACACGATGAATGTAAGTTTTGTCATTTTTTCCCCATTAAAAACAACACACAGCTACCTTGGTTCTAGGATGAAATTATCCTGACTTCTGGTCCTGCTGATTGCTTGCCTTGAGGCAATTCAAACAGGCAGATCTGAAATTCTTCCAATGCACTGGAGACTCAACCATACACTTCTTCAGGAACCTCAAAATGCCTAGCTCAATGCTAGACCCAGTCTCACTGTGTGTTTTGGGAGACAGGGGAGGTGGACATGGGTAGGAGAGGTGGATTCTAAAGTAGTTACAGTAAAAATCAGAGATAGTAAAAAATATCCTTGAAAATTCCTTAACCCCTTTGAAAACTGTGCCTCTTAGTAAGTTCAACAAAGCCCATCTTTCTCCCATGTTTAAGCAGAGGACTGACTACCTCTTCAGTTGAAGACCAGTTGAAACAGCTTCCCTAGGCTTAGGTACCATGTTGTATGAATAATACGTCTCTTTAGCCAGTGGAATCACTCTCAACACGGCGACCTGCTCACACACTGAGAAAGCACATGGTAATTGAGGACAACTGAAGGAACAGTAGATTCAGGCTACCATTTCAAGCTTGACCAGGGGCACAGACTCCTTTAGAGCTCCATTCTAATATTCCCTTTGCTCTCACTTTTGATCAATTTTTATAATTAAAGTTGCAAAAGTTAATTGTACATATAATACCAGGATAATTCGACATGGACAATATGATATATATGAATGAGTCTATTAGGTGTAATCTACCCTCTAGGGGTGGTCAGTTATCCTAATTAGGGAATATACACTCTGGGAATATTTAGCAAATTTCTATCAGTGTGAAATACCTACACTTCAGAAGCGGCTGAAAAACTGCTTCAGTAGTTTATCTCTGATCAACACAAGAAGCTTTGTTAATTAACATAAAGGATACTAGAAATAAGTTTTAAGTTAGTGAAATTATTGCATTCAAAATGATGGATCAGTTACAGATATTGACCAGGCATTGTCTTTATCAGAACAGGTTCTAAGAATCTAGTAAGCCCAGAGAGCAATACTCTGCAAAATGGCACCTTTGGCTTCATTCCAAAATGGTCCTATGTTCAGCTGCTTGAATTCTTGGGGAATTCATCCGGCCTAATCCCAGTTAGAAGGTTAGCTAAAACCACTACTAGAATGTTGTCATATCTGTGTTGAGTGAACATTTCCACTAAGATGCTGTTGGATGGGTATAGTGTTTCCTTCTGGGGTGATGAAAATATCTTGAAACTAGATAAGAGGTGATGGTTGTACAACACTGTGAATATACTAGATGCCACTGAATTGCACACTTTAAAATGGCTAATGGCTAATTCTATGTTATGTAAATTTTATCTCAACTGAAAGAAAGATGTTGGATGCTGAATAGTGCTGGACACGTTAAAGTGGTGAATTTTATGTTATATGAATTATGTCTCATTTACAAAGTAGGAGGGAAGAAAGATGTTGTTGGAGCACCTAAAAGGACAAGACAGCGGTTTCATGGAGCTTTGAGTAAAGGCAGTGGGGGGGAGTAGAATATGCCACTCAGAATGTGCCACTTTGGCATGTGGATTGTTTTGAGCTGAAGACAATCAGAACCCAGCAGACTCAGACAGAACTTTTTACCTCTCCCTTAACTGTCTAAAAGAATTCAGATAGGGGGCCTGTACCAGGAAGAGAGCTATTACCAGAGATAACTTTTTATATGAGAAAGACTTATCTGCATGGCATGACACACATTTGTTTACCAAACATTTGCTCTTCTCATCTTCCTATGAATTGTCTTCCTCCCCTTTGAAGCCCCAGACCCCTACCTCCTTCTCCTTAGCTCAGGATGGTATATAAGCCTCCATTACCTGACTGCCAGGGAGTCTCATATTTTTATAGGGCTCCCATATGTATAAAACGTGTTTTTCTCCTGTTAATGTCTTATGTCAATTTAGACCAGTCAAAGAATCTAGAAGGGAAAAGTTTTCCACCCCTACAGTAGTATTCAATCTAAAACTCTTTTTTTCTTTGTAATTGGGTATGAAAATATGGAGAGAATTTTCATAGCTCTCACCTACATCTATATATTGAATGCTACTGGTATGAATTTGTGAATAACCAAACTGAGATATCAGTTGACAACATCATCAAGTATGTAATCATGAAATATTTATCAATCAAATAATGCATTAAAAATAATACAGAATGCTAAATGGAAATAAAGAGACAAGGAAAGACATCATTTTAGGCTGGGCTTCAACATTTCTAGAAGAGGGATAGACTGATATTTCACGTTTTGGTCCCCCGAGAATACACGGCTGCCAAACTCCAGCATGAAAGCTCACAAGTCAAAGTGGTAAAGATGGAAAGATAGAAAAGGAAAAGGGAGAAGAAACTATAAAGTGTAGCAAGTAGAAAGCAAGGGAAGAGACACCAAATAGATTAAAGGTGATCTCACAAAGATAAAAGACCTAATTGCAATGGAACCTGATGTACCAGAGAATCCAGAGAGAAAAATAAAAATTGCTAGAAATGAAAATTTATAGAAACATAATTATGATTCAAACTTTCATCACAATTTATGATGCCAAGCACAGACTAGATAAATAATGTCCCAGAGGGTGTAATTGGCTATAATTTTCTTGAAAATGGAAGGTAAATGTCATTTGGCAGGACATGTGATCTTCAGTTCCCCACAGGCCTCTGCAAGCCCTACTGTATCATACGAGGTTACCTGCCTGATCCCTGAGGCATTTGGATTTTGGATCCAACCCTAGTGGATATAAAATATGAAACAAATCAGCTTTAAATAATACATACATGATACTTCCTCATTATAAAGGAAAAACTTTAAATGTTAATATTTCTGAAATCAGGATCTTCTTACAATTAAAGCCCAAAGAAACTCAAAGCAGTCAGGAGTGCGTGTTAACAGAGCACATAGTTGTAACTTGATGTAAGGTGTAAATTTAGCCTCATGGGGAAGGAGTTAATCCAATTTTCATGTCAATTGAGTTATTTGTTTTGCATTACGTATCCCAAATAGGTAGATTTTAACATCAATTTGGATTCCTAATTTTCACTTAAAATGTTTTCAAAATGATTCTAGTCTGATGCAGCATTGACACAAAAAATAATTGTGTGTAGAAAATTGTCCATTGCAGGCTAGGCAATGCAATCCTAAGGCAAAAGCAAAATCCTAATCTCTCAGAATAAATCAGAATTTTTAAAGATGGCGAGGTTGGTGTGACCAATGCATGAGTCATAAAGACTGTTCAGGAACCAAACATCTAAGTGTCAAAAACTTATAGCTGAATTTCTAGAGAAGCTGTTAGGAAAGAGAAATGAAACACCAGTAATGTTCAATAAGGCTCAACATTTTATAAAGAGATCTGCATCACAAATCTAAGTTTAAAATGTTTAGGTTCTATTTGATGAAAAAGGCTCAGACTTAAATTGTGAGGTACTAAAGAAGAAAAGGGTATATAATTGTAAGAATAAATGCATGCTATTATAGGTTGATTAGTACTGTTGGTGAGAAAAAAAATTTCCTCCACCCCTCAATGGTTCTTTTGGCTGGTCTAATAATTAAATTGACATATGACAGATTAACAGGAGAAAACCAAATTTAATTTTGTAGGAATGGGAACCCCATATACATAAGAGGTTCAAAGTCAGAAAGGTAAAATGAGGTATATTTGCCATCTTGAGCCAAGGAATAGGATAGAGGCCTAGGGCTTCAGAGAGGAGGAAAGTAATTCACAGGATGATAAGAAGAGCAGATGCTCAGTAATTAGAGGTTTGCCCTGCCATACAGAAGGTCACAAAATTTATTTCTGGTAATAACTCTTATTATGGGCAAGGCCTCTAATTTAAATTCTTTAAGGGAGAGGTAAAAGTCTCTCTTGAGCCCACAGAGTCTTGACTGCCTTCAGCTCAAAATAATCCACATGCCAAAATGGCACATCTTGGGGAGGCCTGTTCTGAAGCCCTTCAGTCCAGCCTTTGAAACTTCCCGAGAAGTTTCACATTCCAGAAGTTGGGTTGGTAGATTGCTCCATCTCGATGAACCAGTCTCTTAGTTCTGAGAACAGGTCAGTTCAGTTAAACAGCTGTATCTCATTTCAGGAGTTGGTGATGTAGGTGGGCTCCCAAAGTCATGCCTATAGTGCAAGCAATCAGGTATTTAATAAGAGGCATTTGTATGGAAACAAAAGAAAAACAATGGTTAATGATTGGAGTAGACTATAATCCCACTTTCTGAGTTCTGAGGATAGCCAGTCAAGAAGATTTCTAGATGTCAGGCTCGAAGCATCTTTAGACAGAGTGAAGGCAGGCAGTGGCAATCTGACATTTTCCTGGGTTGCAGTCTGAATGTCTCTGATGATCTTTCTGAGTGACCTATACAGCAACAGGCATGAGGACTGTCCATACGTGAGTCATTGTGCTGATTTCTCCAAAATTTATATCAAGTTGTCCAACTTCAGCTTGCATGGCTTCAGAAAAGGGCAGTTTTAGTTCTCAGTGATTCCAAGTCAAAAGGATGGGAGAAAAACTGGAAACGTTAGTTTGGAGAGTCATAGCCAAATACTGGAGGAAACCAGAAGAATTCAGCATCCAGTCCAATTTACAGGTAGAAAATAAAACCTCAAAAACAATTAACAGCACTAGAATTTGATATCCACAAAGGTGTACTGCTAAAACATAATTCTTCTCTCTACAACCACCCCCATTTCTATCAAAGATAATCACAGTAAAACTAATTTGAAAAATAAGTCATTTCAATAAACTTGACCTGTTAGTTACATAAGTGCAGCAAGAATAGTGATTAACCATACAGGTTCTTTTAAATCTGCTTTGCGGGAACTTTTCATAAGGAATCTCAAATTGAAGTCTTACAAGCCACGTCAAAATCTCACCATCAAGGACCTAGTAGACATATACGGAGCACTCCATCCAAAAACAGCTGACTACATATTCTTCTCAAGCGCGCATGGAACATTCTCAAGGATAGACCATATGTTGGGAAATAAAGCAAGCCTCAATAAATTTAAGAAGAGTGAAATCATAAGAAGCATCTTTTCAGACCATAATGCTATGAAACTGGAAATGAACCACGAAAAAAAAACTGGGAAAGTGACAAAAATGTGGAGATTAAACAACATGCTACTGAACAACCAATGGATCATTGATGAAATTAAAGGAGAAATCAAAAACTATCTGGAAACAAATGAAAACGAAAATATGCCATACCAAACCACATGGGATGCAGCAAAAGCGGTCCTGAGAGGGAAACTCATAGCGATACAAGCCCACCTTAACAAACAAGAAAAAGACCAAATAAGCAACCTTAAATTACACCTAACAGAACTAGAAAGAGAAGAACAAACAAAGCCCAAAGTCAGCAGAAGGAGAGAAATAATAAAAATCAGAGCAGAAATAAATGAAATTGAGACCAAAAAAACAGTAGAAAGGATTAATGAAACAAAGAGTTGGTTCTTTGAGAAGAAAACAAAATCGACAAACCCTTAGCCAGGCTTACTAAGAAAAAAAGAGAAAAGGCTCAAGTAAATAAAATTAGAAATGAAAGAGGAGAAATTACAATGGATACCATGGAAATACAGTTATAAGAGAATACTATGAGAAATTATATGCCAACAAATTAGACAATCTAGAAGAAATAGATAAATTCTTAGACTCATACAACCTCCCAAAACTGAACCAAGAAGAAGTGGAGAATATGAATAGACCAATCACAAGTAAAGAGATTGAAATAGTAATCAAAAACCTCCCAAAAAATAAAAGTCCAGGACCAGATGGCTTCTCCAGTGAAATTTACCAAACATTCAAAGAAGATTTAATACCTATCCTTCTCAAACTATTCCAAAAAATAGAGGAAGATGGAACACTTCCTAAATCATTCTACGAGGCCAACATCACCCTGATACCAAAGCCAGACAAAGACAATATAAAGAAAGAAAATTACAGGCCAATATCGCTAATGAACATAGATGCAAAAATCCTCAACAAAATATTGGCAAACCGAATACAGCCATACATTAAAAAGATCATACACCATGATCAAGTGGGATTTATACCAGGGATGCAGGGATGGTTCAACATCCGCAAATCAATCAACGTGATACATCACATCAACAAAACAAAGAATAAAAACCACATGGTCATCTCAATAGACACAGAGAAAGCATTTGACAAGATACAACATCCATTTATGATGAAAACTCTCAACAAAATGGGAACAGAAGGAAAGTACCTCAACATAATAAAGGCTATTTATGACAAACCCACAGTCAACATCACACTCAACGGGGAAAGACTGAAAGCTACTCCTCTGAGAACAGGAACGAGGCAGGGCTGCCCACGCTCACCACTCCTGTTCAACATAGTACTGGAGGTTTTGGCCAGAGCAATTAGGCAAGAAAAAGGAATAAAAGGAATCCAAATAGGCAACGAAGAAGTGAAACTCTCACTATTTACAGATGACATGATTGTATATAGAACACCCTAAAGAATCTGTTGGAAAACTATTAGAAATAATCAACAACTACAGCAAAGTTGCAGGGTACAAAATCAATCTACAAAAATCAGTTGCATTTCTGTATGCTAATAACAAACTAACAGAAAGGGAGCTCAAAAAGATAATACCATTTACAATTGCATCAAAAAGAATAAAATACCTAGGAATAAATCTTACCAAGGAGGTAAAAAACCTATACAATGAGAACTACAGGACATTATTGAAAGAAATTGATGATGACATAAAGAAATGGAAAGATATCCCATGCACGTGGATTGGAAGAATAAACATAGTTAAAATGTCTATATTACCTAAAGCAATCTACAGATTCAATGCAATCCCAATCAGAATCCCAATGACATTCTTCACGGAAATAGAAAAAAGAATACTAAAATTCATATGGGGCAACAAAAGACCCCAAATAGCTAAAGCAGTCCTAAGAAAAAAGAACAAAGCAGGAGGCATCACAATCCCTGACTTCAAAACATACTACAAAGCAATAATAATCAAAACAGCATGGTACTGGTACAAAAACAGACACACAGATCAATGGAACAGAACTGAAAGCCCAGAAATAAAACTACACATATATGGACAGCTAATTTTCGACAAAGGTGCTAAGAACATACAAAGGAGAAAGGAAAGTCTCTTCAATAAATGGTGTTGGGAAAACTGGACAGCCACATGCAAAAGAATGAAAGTGAATCATCTGCTATCGCCATTCACAAAAATTAACTCAAAATGGATCAAAGACCTGAAGGTGAGACTTGAAACTATAAAACTCATAGAAGAAAATATAGGCAACACACTACTTGACATTGGTCATAAAGGAATCTTTTTGGATGACATGCCTACCCAGACTAGGGAAACTAGTAAAATGAAAACTAGAAAAAATAAACAAGTGGGACTTTATCAGATTAAAGAGCTTCGACAAGACAAATGAAACCAGAATCAAGATGAACAGACAACCCACCAGCTGGGAGAAAATATTTGCAAAACATACATCTGACAAGGGGTTGATCTCCATAATATATAAAGAACTCACACAACTGAACAACAAAAAAATAAACAACCTGATCAAAAAATGGGCAGAGGAAATGAACAGACACTTCTCCAAAAAAGGTATACAGATGGCCAATAGGCACGTGAAAAGATGTTCAACATCACTAATCATCAGGGAAATGCAAATCAAAACAACACTAAGATATCACCTCACACCCGTTAGAATGGCTATAATCACCAAGACAAAAAACAACAAATGTTGGAGAGGATGTGGAGAAACAGGAACCCTCATACACAGCTGGTGGGAATGCAAACTGGTGCAGCCTCTATGGAAAACGGTATGGAGATTCCTCAAAGAATTAAAAACAGAGATGCCCTATGATCCAGCCATCCCACTACTGGGAATCTATCCAACAAACCTGAAATCAACAATCCAAAGAGGCTTATGCACCCCTATGTTCATTGCAGCATTATTCACCATAGCCAAGTAGTGGAAGCAACCTAAGTGTCCCTCGACTGACGATTGGATCAAGAAAATGCAGTATATATACATACAATGGAATACTACTCAGCCATAAAAAAAGACAAAATCGTCCCATTTGCAACAACATGGATGGGCCTGGAGGGTATTATGTTAAGTGAAGTAAGCCAGAAAGAGAAAGACAAACACTGTATGATCTCACTCATATGTGGAATATAAACCAAAACCCAGAGAGAGAAAACTGTATTGTGGTTACCAGGGGCAATAGGGGTGGGGGGGGTGGGCACAAGGGGTGAAGGGAGACATATATATGGTGATGGACAAACAAAAATGTACAACCCAAAATTTCACAATGTAAAACATCAATAAAAAAAATTTTAAATCTCACCATCAGACTTCTGCAATACCTATAGATTTGGGATAACTCCTCTCTTCCCGAGGTTCCCAAAATATCTTGAGGTTCCTGAATCTGCCAAGAAGTGACCTTCCTTACTTACCTAGTAAGGCTGTCTGGACCCTGTAAGCAAGGTACCAGGCAGATTTTTCTAAGGGGCTTTATTGACTCCACGAAAATTAGTTCCTTAAAGCTGTCTGGTCATATCTGAGTCTATGCACATCTCTATCAAATATGACATTCCAGTCAAAGCCCTGGTAACACAATCAGTTTCCAATTGTGTCCTGTTACAAAGAGAACAGATTCTTTATTGAACTTATGTAAATAACTATATTGCCATGAAAATAAGAGTTCCTGAATTCTGGAGGGATCAGGTAGGGAGAAAAAGATAAATGTTTCAATTCTGCTTACAAAGGTATGATTTGCCAAATTGCTGTAAGTCATAGTTAGCTTAAGAGAAAATGTTTCCTTATATCTGGAAAACAAAAGATTTAAGAACCAGCAGTATTTCAGACAAAAATTCATAAAAGTTATAAGCATCCTCATTAGTTCATTTAGTCTCGTGTAATTAATTCTTGTTGATCTTGATCTTTTGTTAGCAGTTTTATGATGCCATTAGTTTCTCTGTTAGAGTTCTGCAAATTCTTACTCAGTTCAGTGGTATGATCTGAAAGTTATCAGAAACCTCTACTCGGAGTTCTTTCCATGAGTTTCACTGAAGATGAAGCATTTTTGCAAAAGCATCAGAGTAAAACAATAACTGTAAATGATAAAAGACTTAAAAATGGCAATGGTTAAAGATCTGATTAGAGTTCATTACAATGCAACTGACAAGCAAATTTGCTTATTTCTGTGACACACAACATTTTAAAATAATAACTGGTTGGTGAACATGATGTAATCTGTGCAGAAGTGGAGGTGTAGTGATGTACACCTTAAATTTTTACAATGTTGTAAACCAATGTTACTGCAATAAACAAAAAATTAAAAAAAATAAAAATAAAATAAAATAATAACTGGAACTATGACTAATAACATTATAAGAGGACATAGAATTTTATACAATTTCTAGAACACTTACAGCACATATCCACATAAAGATAAAATAAACAGGTTTAGTATCACTCTCTATTTGACAATACTTCTCATGTAATTTAACATATCAAATAAGCCTAATTTGTTTAACTTTTTTTTTTTTTTTTTTTTACAAGGTGAGAGTCAAATCTTTTAAGATTTTCCAGGGACCCTCTGGGAAATTTCAAAGTTAGTTTTAGGTCAAAAAGATTCCATTTTAGAATTTGATTTTAGGAAGTTGCCAAAATGTAAGAAGTTTTGAACATTTAACTAAATAGAATCACAGATCATTATGAAATAATACTTAATTATCCATTTAACCGAAGTAACAACGAAAGATTTCAAAAGCAAATATAGAAGCTTACATAGGTCTGAGCAACACTAAGCTCTTAGAAGACTAGGTTTACTTTAGTAATCAAAGACCTGATGATGGAGATAACACGAAACAGAAATTATTTTGATAAAACGCAACATCTTTCCTTTCCAGGTAGGTTACTTTAAAAGGTAAAGAAAAATCGTTTACAATCTGTTATCAAAAGCAGACCAAGTCCAAGAAAACTTGGTATGGTCATGCGTTCAGTCAGACCACTGGCTTCCCATCTAATTTTCTGCCTTTTACAACAGATCTTTCAATGAAGCTATTTTGGAATTTTGAAACCTTGCAGAGGCTTCTGAGTACCCATTAAAATAGGTATCCCATTCTGTTTGTTTGATTTGAGAACTCTTACTCTTAAGCTCTAATTGGAATGTTCCTCATAATAGCCATTATAATGTTAAGTTGTAATTTCCCTGAAGGCTGGCAGCAGTTTGGCAGGATCCTAGCCGCAAATGGAGTGTAACCCATGTTTTTTATCCAGCCGTATCTAGCCACAAATGGGGTGCAACCCACATTTCTGTCCAGCTATATTTTGGAGCCCCCAACCTGACGATTACCAAGCAAAGTTTTCTGGACGCAAAACAAGCCTACTAAGATTTTGCTTTTTTTTAAAGATATTTATAGCTTCCAGGATTGTAGTTCTTAAACATTTAAGACTTTTTTATTTGCCCAATTTCCAAATAGTTCCTCTCTCTTTTCTTTTTTTTTCTTAAGCGCAAGGCAACCGGACTTCCAATGTCCTGATGTTTTACAAAATCTGCAAATGTCTGAAAGCAAATAGGAAGGAGTCTGAGTAGACTTTGATTTTTATTCTAAGTCTAATTTCTGTTCTTCTGTCTTATTCAGGGAGTCCTTAAGGCTAGCCATTATACCAGTAAGACAACTGTTTATGATGAGAACTCTCTAAGAAATTTTTTCTTTCTTTTAAATATAGCCAATTCAAAGGATCCATCATCTGGCAACTGACAAGTAGGATCTTATATTAATCTCAATAGTGACTCAAACAAATAAGCTTTTTTGTGGAAAGATCCAGAGGTAACTTTCCAGGCTTAGACTCTCAAAGACAGTCTAAGGAAGTAAAGTCCTTTGTTGAAAGCAATGAAGGTTGAGACAACAAAGGCCCCTTATGTACTAGGACCCCTCTCTCCTCAGGGGAGAGCCGGCACACCTGGCACAAAGAGATTCTTGGGACCCCAGTCTATTCAACTGGCCACCAGGTGTACTCCAATAAGTGCACCTTCCAGATGGCAGAGACCACAGAGAGTATTCTCACTGGTCAAAAAGCCAAGCTTTCACAACACGGAACGACACAGAGACAAGAAAAACAATGACCATCTCTGGGAAAACCATGAGTACTCATACCAAATAACCAGAGCTGCTGAGCCCGAGAACTAGCTCCACAAATATTTTCTCCTGCTAATCTAAATTTAGAAAAGGAAAAGAAGGACTCTCACCACTCTGCTTCCACCAAACTCTGCAGGTGGAGATCTGGGAGTCTGATACGGTAAGAATTCTTACCTTTTGACAGCTCTTGTCAGAGGTGCCAGGATCTTTCTACTGCAGCAGCTTTGGGGTGAGCAGTGCCCAGCCAGTGAGGTCTCCTGGCTGGCTCACTAAAACTGTTAGTGAGAAAAAATTTTCCTCTACCCTTCAAAGGTTTTTTGGGCCAGTCTAATAATTAAATTGACATATGACAGATTAACAGGAGAAAAACAAATTTAACTTTCTACATACCCCACATACATGAGAGGTTCAAAAACAGAAAAGTAAAATGATGTATATATGCCATCTTGAGCCAAGGAATGGGATAGGGGCCTAGGGCTTCAGAGAGGAAGAGGGTAATTCACAGGATGATAAGAGGAGCAGATGTTCAGTAATTACAGATTTGTGCTGCCATACAGATAGGTCACAAAATTTATTTCTGGTAATAACTCTTATTATGGACAAGACCTCCAATTTAAATTTTTTAAGGGAGAGGTAAAAGTTTCTCTTGAGCCCACAGGACCTCAACTGGTTTCAGCTCAAAATAATCCACATGCCAAAGTGGCACACGTTGGAGAGGTCTGTTCTGAACCCCTTTAGTAGACAATAAAAATTTGTGTACATTTAAAGCAGTGTCGTTTATTCTTCCTGAAAAAACTGTTATTATCAGTGGTTTCTCTTATGATTATGGACTCATAGAATAAAGGAAATAAACCATAATAAATTTTGTATTGCATATAAAGGATGGCTACTTTATACATGATAATGGTGTATTTATATAAATTTCTCATTCATGAAAAGGAGCAGAATATGACACCACAAAATATGTCTCTTTGGCATAAGAATTATCTTGAGCTGATTATTTTAAAGAAACTGCAGACACAGAAGTTCTAAAATCCAAGTAAAAGTTACCCTTTTGTGGGGCCGGCCCGGTGGCGCAGGCGGTTAAGTGCGCGCGCTCCGCTGCGGGGCCCGGGGTTCGCTGGTTCGGGTCCCGGGCGCGCACCGACGCACTGCTTGGTAAGCCATGCTGTGGCGGCGTCCCATATAAAGTGGAGGAAGATGGGCACCGATGTTAGCCCAGGGCCGTCTTCCTCAGCAAAAAAGGAGGAGGATTGGCGGATGTTAGCTCAGGGCTGATCTCCTCACAAAAAAAAAAAAAAAAAAAGTTACCCTTTTGTAAGAGACATTTACACTTATAAGGGAAATCTCAATTTGTGAGGGTGTCTCCCTCTCTCTACCAGGAAGAGGAGGATGACTAAATCTCTAGAAACTTTTATCAATGGAGAAGGTATGGACTTAAATCTGCATAACAACCTTACTCTTGTTTACTGTGCTTTGCCTGACAGCCTCCCAGAACTGGCTCTACCATCGCCCACCCACCCACCCCACCCCCAACATCTTCTTTTGTCTTTAGCTGGAGATGGTATTAAGGTACTGGCTTGGACCATTTCAGGGAGTTACTCAGTTTTCCTGGGTATCTCCCACATATACAGGAGGTACACATATTATTAAAGTTCTGTTTGTTTTCCTCCTGTTAATCTGTCTTTTATTACAGGGGCGGTCTCAGCCAAGAACCTAGAAGGGTAAAGGGAAAATTATTTTTCTACACCTACATAGGCTAATTTATAAAAAAAATTCTAATAAATTTAAAATACAGAAATTATATGAGTTATAATCACTGAGCACAAACTAATACATTTAGAAATGTATCATGTAACTATAAACAAAAATTGTCATTCCTAATAATTGTTGTGCTGAAAATAAATTTTAAAATACAAAAAAATAAGTATAGAACCTAATAAATTTTATAGATGTACAAACCTATAAGATACAGGCAAATCTGTAATCTTGCGTAAAGTACTGGATTTAGATTATTACATAAGAGAATTTAAAGAAAGCTAACTCAGTTAAATGTGCTAACTCAGCGATTCTCAGCCTCAGCTTCACATTAGCAACATATTAGAGAGAGACCAGATTCAAGCCTAAACAAATTAAATCAGAATCCTGGGGGCAGGTAAGAGGAGTATCAGTATTTTTTAAAAACCCCCCAGGTAATTCTGAAATGCAGTCAGAGTTTTGAATCAGTGAGCAATGGACTGAACAAAAATTTCTGAAAGCGCAGAAATTTGTCATAAAGAAAACAGGTAGAAAGCAAAAAGGATAAAAAAAACAGATAAATTCGAAAGGAAAAAAACTACAACAAATAAATCCAAGAGTTTTTTAACAAATAAAATAATAAGATTCTAGCAGAGATAATCAAGAAAGAATATAAATAAATAAAATCACAAATGAGACAATGCATGACAAAGAGATGTAATAAATTATAAGATATAAATTATTATGTTATGCAAATTTATATGAAAATAAATTTTAAAACCACAAATAAGTGATTTTCTGTACGAATTATGAATTATCAAAACACAATAATAAACTAATAACCAAGTAAGAAGTGAAAAAATTACCAAAGAATTGGCCCAACAAAAGTTCTAGCCAGGATGAATTACTAATGGAGTCTTTCAAACTTTCAAAGAAAAGAAAATTACCACATTATGTAACTCCCCCAGGATATCAAAAAACGATGGAAAGCCACGAAGGTGAATTCCAATGCCTGATAAACATACCATAAAAAAAAAGTAAACTATAAAGTATAAGGGTTCAGAACAGGCCTCCCCAAGATGTGCCACTTTGGCATGTGGAATATTTTGAGCTAAAGGCAATCGAGACCCCACGGGCTCAAGAGAAACTTTTACCTCTCCCTTACAGACTTTAAATTGGGGGCCTTGCCCATAATAAGAGTTATTACCAGAAATAAATTTTTGTGACCCATCTGTGTGTCAGGGCAAACCTCTAATTACTGAGCATCTGCTCTTCTTATTATCCTGTGCCTTCCTAGCCTCTGAAGCCTCAGGCCCCTAGCCCATTCCTTGGCTCAAGAGAGCATATATACCTCATTTTACCTTTCCGTCTTTAAAGCTCTCATGTATGTGGGGTCTCTGACTCTCCATGTATGTGGGATTCTCGTATACACAAAATTAAATTTTTATTTTCTCCTGTTAATCTGTATTCTTAGACCAGCCAGAAGAACCCAGAAGGGTAGAGGAAAATTTCTTCCTCCCTCACAGGAGCAATAGTTATCACCCTGGCTGCACATTAAAATTATCTGTAGAGCTTTTTTAAACTCCTAAGACTTGGGCCACATCCACACCCATCCCCCACCCCCCACCCCCCCCCACACACAATGAAATCAGAATCTCTCAAAGTGGGCTCAGGCATCAGCAATTTTTAAAGCTCCCCAGGTGATTACAGTGTGCAAGCCAAGGCTGAGAACTACTGCTCCAGAGCAATTTCACTACTTATGATTTATAGAACAAAGATCCTAACTAAAATATAAGCAAACAGAATTCAATAGTCCACCTACACAAAATATAAGCAAACAGAATTCAGTAGTCCACCTACACAAAAAGCAGCATTTTCCTCACAAAGATGTTTCAAAATTAGAAAATAAGAGCAAATATATATCGATCTCATACCATTTCCTATGATATACGTTTTAAAATACAAGAGTAATTCCTTAAGATTAAAAAGCATCTGCTTTAAAACAACAGCCTACATATTCAGTATTATACTTAATTAAAGTGTGTGTCTACTACAATCAGGAACAGAACAAAAATGCCCCTACAAACATCATTATTTAATATTATTTTTAGGAGTTCTGGACAATGTAAGAAGGTATGAAGTAAAAATATTAGCAAGAAAGAGACAAAAGTATCATTATAGGCAGATAAAATAATGGCATAGGCAAAAGCTGAAAAACTAAGACCAAAAAAAAGATTTCAGCATAACCACAACTGAATCAAAAATATTCTTATGTACTAGCAATAACCAGCTGAAAATACAGTGGGAGGAAAAAGTATGTTCACAATAGAATAAAAAATTACAAAACACTTAAAATAGTTTTAAGGAAAACTGAGACCCAGATAAAACTCTAAAAATATTTACTAGAAGATATAGAAGAACTTGACTAATAGTAAGTCAGGTGAAGTATATTCTGGATAAGCAAACTAAAATAACATATTTCAAGTGGATGTTTCATTGGTGTTTTGGAGGGACTTGAAAAAAATAATTCTAAGTCCACCTGATAAACAGGTCAGCCTATTAAAGATAACTATGAAAATTAAAGGTAATGTAGGAGACCTCACTCTCCTAGATTTTATACCTTACTATAATACTTCAATTATTAAAATAGTGCAATACCAGAATAACAAGAGACATACTAGAATGTAGAAAAGAATAGATTGTCTGAAAATAGACTCTATTACATAAAGAAATTTAACACATGATGAAAAAGGAGTCACATATCAATAACTGAAAAAAGTACTAACTTGGAAAAGCATCAATGTATGTCCTCACCTAAAATAAAATATAACCCAAAATAAATACCAGATGGATTACGGACTTAAATATAACAAATATACCCTTTTAACCTTAAAAAAAAGTATCTATGTGTCAAAGCCTTGAAAGGGATAACCATTCTATGCTTCAGAGAAAAAGAGAAAATTATGAAAAAAAAATTAAGATTTGACTACAAAAACAAGTTATAACTTCAATAGCCTAAAATATAAATAAAAAAACAATTTTAGGAAATACAACAAAAGTTTATTTCATAAAAGTGTTTAAAATTACTTTTTTTTTTTTTTTGCTGAGGAAGATTCACCCTAAGCTAACATCTGTTGCCAATCTTCCTCTTTTTGTGTGAGCCACTACCACACCATGGCCACTGACAGACAGAACCAGGGCCGGCTGCAGAAGTGAAGCACACCGAACTTAACCACTAGGCCACCAGAGCTGGCCCCTAAAATTACTTTTTAAAAGATCTTAAAGAAAAAATAAAAAAAAGAACTTAAAATTCACGAGACAGTCAATAAATAAAAGAAAGATGTTTGCTCTTAGGAAATTATCAGATTAAGTACCAATTAAAATAACAGTGATGTACCGGTTTTGTTTGTTTCTCCTTTTAAATCGGCCTGGAACAATTATTCACCATGGACGGGATTTTAAACTACTCCAGTTCTTCTGGGGCAATGTGGTGCTATGAAGAGCCAATTTAAAATTCCTATACTTCCCAGGAACTCTCTCTCCGGGCACGTAGCCCAAAGAAAAAAACCAAAATAGGGAAAAACATAGGCGCAAAGATGTTCTTTGCAAAAATGTTTTTTATTATAGAAAAAAATTCGAGTGACGGAACCTAAAGAGTTAACAAAAAGGGGAGCGTTTGGTAAATTAGGGCACATCTACGTACTCCATGGAATATTATGGAGGCATTGGTATGATGTTTTTGAAAATTATGCAGCAATAAGAAAAACACTTAGGACACGCAGAAATGTTGAGTGAAAAAACCACGACTGAAAATGGTAATATATTACAATTACAACTATATTTTTTAAAGCTTATATATTTAAATTACGTTTTAAAAACCATAACCATGTTTTTCAAAAAGAATGGGTGGAAAAGAAGGAACAAAAAGCAAGCAATGGCGGCGGCTTGAGTGGAAGCCTGGCTTGGCCGCAAGATTGTAGTGACCTCGGCGCCACGAGACGGGCAGCTAGGGGGGGAGGGGAGGACTGACCTGAGGCGGAGGCGCAAGGGGGTGTCCCCCTTCTTGGAGGGAGTGCTTCCGGTGCCCCGCTGCTCCGGCGTCCAGTTCGGCCCTGTTCTCCTGTACGCCCTTGGCGGCCTGGACCTCTAGGCCACCAGCCCAGCTCAGGGGCGCCCTGTGTGTGATCCGCAAAGCACCTGGCAGTCTTTTCAAGGGCTTGGACGTCTCGGACGGGCTTTGTTTTCCAAACCAAACGGAGGAGCTTTATAATCCTGGAAGTGCTCTGATGTCCCCGGAAGTGCTTTGACATCCTATAAGTAGCTGTACAAAAACGAACGTGCTTACTCATATCTCGGACGCACGCGGTGGGAGCGGACGCCAGACCGGGCCTTCGGTGGGTCGTTGGGACTTTTCTAACTCGCTTTGGAATTACAAACTCAGTGGAAGGACTTGGACATCTCTGGAATACTGAGCACTGTGACGGACAGCTAAACCCTCGTGGCGGCGCAAGATCACGTACCACAGGACCGGCACTAGGTAGGGTCCCCCGGCAAATGCAGATGCCTCTGGGAGCACACTAGGGGGCCCTTTCCAGGCCGCCAGCTCCTTGCTCGGTATCCGGGAGAGGCCAGCAGCCCTAAGTGCCTGAAAGCACATAAGGAGGACCTTGTAGCCTTCAAGCCGCGGTTTCCCAGGGGCTCATCCTGCCAGGGAAAGTCCTCATCCTCCTCCTCGTTGTCCTCCCCGTCGTTCTTCTCGTCCTCCTCTTTGTCCTCCTCTTTGTCCTCCTCTTTGTCCTCCTCTTTGTTCTCCTCGCCCTTCCCCCCTCCGCGAACTCCTCACCCTTCCCCCCTCCTCCGCGCCCTCGCCCTTCCCCCTCCCCTCGCCCTTCCCCCCTCCCCTCGCCCTTCCCCCTCCCCTCGCCCTTCCCCCTCCCCTCGCCCTTCCCCCCTCCCCTCGCCCTTCCCCCTCCCCTCGCCCTTCCCCCCTCCCCTCGCCCTTCCCCCTCCCCTCGCCCTTCCCCCCTCCCCTCGCCCTTCCCCCTCCCCTCGCCCTTCCCCCCTCGCCCTTTCCCCTTCCCCTCCCCCCTCTTTCTGCTCCTCCTCCTTCCACCCCGCCCCCCTTCTCCTGCCCTTCCTCCTCCCACCTCTCCCCCCTCCTCCTCCGCCCATTCCTCAGTGTTAGGTGTGCTTGGAGAGGCCTCCAAAGACTGCCTGATTTGGACCACTCAGGGTTCCTTTCGTCCGTGGAATCCCCTCTGCACCATCCCCTCAGTGCTCTGCCAGTCCTCTTCTAGAAGAAATGGCTTCTCTAGAGGATGCCTACAGCTTTAACTCCAAAAATAGTTCTTGTAACTCCGAGAACTCTGAATTAGCAGTCAAAGGTGAGGGTCAAAATGATAAGACTGAGGAAACAAACAAGGTCCAGAGAAGGACGGATAGACAGCAAGACCAGGGCTCTTCAATGATCTACGTGAAGGCTATGCATGGCATCCTAGAAAAATTGATGCCACAAGGAAAGGAAGAGGCTGCCACTAGTGCAAAACTGAACCCAAGAGAGTGTCCCAATCCTGGAGAAAGACCACCCAGGGCTGTCACTTTCTCTGCACCTCAGAAAAAGAAAGCATCAGCTCTAGAGTTCAGAGCACAGAAGGAAAAGTTGGTGATAGAGATCAGCAACAGCGGTGACAGGAGAGTAATTCTAGTTCCTCAGGAAAAGCCTAGTGAGAAGCCACCTGGTGACCAAAAGGCAGTCATTTCTGAAAAAGGCTCTCCAGCCCTGAAATTTCTAGATAAATGTGACTCTCATTCAGAAATCCAAAAGCATCAAGAAGGAGATGTGGTGATTGGGCACCTGTCTTCAGGAAGTGACTGGTCTGATGTGGGTGCGACTTGCGCAGTCAGATTCTCTCAGGAGGAGCCAGTCTCACTGAGTCTCTCAGGAGTTCTAAACTCTTCATCCTTCACCACTAACCGTGACACATACCAGCCTTGTTGGTACAGTGGTCCTTGGTATGACTATGCCAGCTACTGGACCAGCATTCCCAAGCCTCCTCACTATCTCTCCATGGGCGGCAGCGGCAGCAGCAGCAGCAGCGCGTCCCAAGCTGGGAAGAGCAGCTGGAGCTTCTTGAGTGATTATTCTTCCAACTCTACAGTGTGCTTCCAAAACTGGGCCGGAGACCTGAATGCATCAGAGGAAGGTCAGTCCCAGAATTTTCATTCATTTCTTTCCTCCAGAAGTTCAGAAGGAAAGGTGAAGGAGAAAGCAACATTCCAAGAGGAGACACCATCACGTCCTTGGGGAGGACATGCATCTAGTTCTCTGCCAAGGAGCCACCAGGAGCAGAGCCTACAGGAGGGTTTCATTGATACCCATTGTCACTTAGACATGCTCTTTTCCAAGTTATCTTTCAAAGGGACCTTTACGAAGTTCAGAAAAATTTATAGCTACTTTTTCCCTAAGGAATTTCAGGGCTGTATCTCTGATTTCTGTGATCCTCGGACACTAAGCGATGGCCTATGGGAGGAGCTGTTGAAAGACGATCTGGTTTGGGGGGCCTTTGGCTGTCACCCCCATTTTGCACGTTACTACAATAAAGTTCAAGAAAGAAATCTTATGCAAGCCTTACGGCACCCCAAGGCTGTAGCATTTGGAGAAATGGGCTTGGATTACTCTTATAAGTGCACCACACCTATCCCACAGCAGCACAAGATATTTGAGAGACAGCTGCAGCTGGCTGTGTCTCTAAAGAAGCCCTTGGTGATCCACTGCCGAGACGCTGACAAAGATCTGCTGGGCATCATGAAAACATTTGTGCCCTCTGACTACAAGATCCATAGGCATTGCTTCACTGGCAGTTACCAAGTCATCGAGCCATTTTTGGAATACTTTCCCAACATGTCTGTGGGCTTCACAGCAGTCCTGACTTACTCTTCCGCCTGGGGGATCCGCAGCGCTCTGAAAAAGATCCCACTGGAGAGAATCATTGTGGAAACTGACTCTCCCTACTTCCTCCCTCGCGGGGTTCATAAAAGCTTTTGCCAGTATGCCCACCCAGGCCTGGCCCTGTATACCGTTCGAGAGATTGCCAGAATCAAAGAACAGTCACTCTCCCGCACCTTGTCCACCTTGCGTGAGAACACTGGTCGCCTCTACAGTCTTTAAGCAGAGAGGGCATAGTCAGGAGTCTTCCAGAAAAGGGAGACCAGCAGCCTGACAACATAGACGTGGTTTGAATTCTGCCTGTGTCCCAGGTCAAGCGTGTGTTTGGCAAGCCCACTGGGACAAAAAAAAACCCAGGACAGGATGTTTTTCTCAAAACCTCTTCATAAGACTTCTGCTTCTGGCTGGTAGAGTGGGATGCAATGGGATGGGAGGGAGGTAAAGGGGAACTGCCCTTGATGTTATCAGGGTTTTTCCTACCAGCCAAATTGTGCCAGGGTAGTCACTAAAGAAGAAAGAGTTCCATAGTGTATATAACAAGTTTGCTAATTCAATTCCTTATTCTCTGCAGTCTGTGTTTTTGAGCGGTTGGTGAATCAAGTCACCCTCTTACTTGTCTTTAAAAAAAAAAAGCAAGGAATGTTTAATTTTAAAAGTGAGCTAGGTGATTTGTTCTGTTTATTCCCAAAATGTATTTGTTATCATAGGAATTCTATAATCCATATGGTTTGTAGTTAAATTCATACGTTCAGTGATTGTTCAACATACATTCAGTGATTGTTCAACTTGCAATTTCTTATTTCTAAAGATAAACCAACAGGAGTGTTTCATCTAAAAGGAAATCAATATAGATAAAAATTAGTCACTTAATAGTCATAATGTGCCGGGGGCGCTGTGGAGGAGCCTAGGGTGATGGGAGCCAAATCGGTTGAATCTTAGAACACCACTGAGGAGATGAGTTTTGAATCTGAGCTGAACTCCCAACACTTGTATTTAAGGAAAATATGTGAGTTATGAAATTTAACTTGGCCAGCCAAAGAACACACCTAAATCCAGGAGTCCCATTATTGGATGAGAAATGCCATTTTAGAAATGGAAAATCTTTTACTCCAAAACTAAATCAATGAAAATAGGCCCAGAATACTCCAGATTTCTCTAGTCTCCTTTGTGCCCATTTATCTGGATCCAGGAAAAATCAATTGGCTCCTCACCATTTGGTTCTCAGCTCAAAAGTCTCCTCCACAGAGAAGCCCTCCCTGACCACCACTCTATAGTGCTTAACTCACTTGGGAGGAAACACATCCTTGGCTTATTATTTTGATTTAATCATAGCACTTAGCACTGTCTGAGATTGTCTTGTTAACTTATATATATGTGTTCATTGGTTATCTTCCCCAATAGGTTCTAATATATATGTGTTCACTGGTTATCTTCCCCAATAGGTTCTAAGTTTACAAGTTTGTGGGTCTCGTTCACGCTGTACATACACTCGATGTTAGAACAGTGCCTGGAACAGAGCAGGCAGTCAGCAAAGGTTTCTTGAATTAACATATGAATGAATAACTGACTTCATTAACACTTGGGAGTTAATGATAATATTTGGGTGAGAGGAATATTAGGAAGAGAATAGAGAAATAAACCATCATATTTCTAGCACCCCTCTTTAAATTAAAAGGCAAGGCAAGGATTAAGGGCCACCTGTATTCTGCTTTTAGATGTCATCCATAATAAAAGGAAGAAGTAAATAAGGTCAAGCCCTACCAGGAACTTGATAGTTCATATTTCCTATAAATAACATGGAGTATATCATAGATTTTCCCCTTTGTTGGGAATCCAGTCTTTTGAGAAGAAAGTGTTAAGTATAAGAAAGCTGTAGCTGAAGTGCTTCACTTTCCTTTGGTAAATCAAAAGAAGTTGATGCAATGTTAAAGGTGTGATTTGATTATATTTTTCAAGACAGAAACTCTTCACAAACAAAGCCAATGTTTTAAGTTTTTTCCCCTTTAATGTACATTTTAAATAAACATTGCTCATAGTGTGTCCCTCAGCCCACAGGAGCTCTGAGCATAAAGGATTGCAGAAAAGAAGGTTCCAGGGACACACATTTTGGGGAAATATTGAGTTGTATAAAGTTCCACACATTTTTTTCTTGCATGTCCTTTGATATGCTAATTTGAGCCACAGGTACCCAAGAGGGTGTTTCTCAAAGTTACTTCTCTCACGCTGTTGCAATGCCCTTACCACATTTTGTACTATCTCTACTTATCACATGCTAACATCCTCTTTCATTTACCTTTCTCGCTACATAAGATCTGTGGAGAACAAAATGTCATTTATGTGGTCCTAGCAATGTGACGTTACCAAGTGGGCATTTTAAAAATGGGTGTGAATGAACGATTGCATTTGTAAGTACACATTCAACAAGATAACAGTACTTTTCCTCTCAAAAAAGAAATGATCTCCTTTTTATATGGAGAAAATACTTTTTGTACCTCCTCCTCTCCTCTACATTTTTTATGGCAAATGCATAGACTATACTCTGCAGTGTTTCTAACATTCAGGAGAAAGCCTTGCCATAAGTCAGCTTTATTTCTTCAGGAATGAGTGAGCACTGTAGTATTTTCTGAGTGTAGTATATCCAGAGTGACCTAAATCAAAAATCACAATCTTCCTTTACTTATTTCATGAATGAAGTAAACACTTCACCTATTGATGTTACAAGTAAAAGAAAAAACACACACAAAAAAAATACAAAACAAAAATTTGTGATCCAGATGTACAAGATTTGGGGTACTTGGTAAACAGTTTTTTACTAAAGTGATAGTCCATTGAACCTCAAAGAATGATTCCTTAGCGTTCATATGTTTGTATGGCACTTGGTGCGTCCACTCTCTAGTTCTGGAGGCATCAGAGAGCCATGAAGGCAGCTGGTGATCTAGAAATTCAATTTGCCATTAGTGGTCCCTGGGCCATCAGTCAGCCCAGAGTCACGGGGCCTCTCAGGCCCATTAACGAGTTCCCTGAACCTTGGCAGTCCTTTCACTGCACATCAATATTTTGCTTCACTTAAATTTTAGAAAGGCAGCTATTTCTACCTTTAAAGTTCAAAAGGAAAACTGCCCACTTTGTCTTGGTAGATGGGGCGGATTCTGCTTTTTCAGTTGGTCTATTCATATCTGACTTCAAAATTAGTATCAGTTGGTCTATTCATATCTGACTTCAAAATTAGTACCTGCTTATCATAGAATTTTTGAGGCTACTGAAGAGCACAAATTGGGGGGAAAAAAGTCCATAATCCTATTACTTAGAGACAATCACTTTAACAATTCGAGTAGCTCTTTGGCAGTTTTCTCTCTATTATTATTGGCCAATTCCAGAACTGTAGTCCTTGAGTCAATTTTGCTAATTAATATTTACTAGAATATTCACTTCATAATTAGCATAAGCTGTATATTTTTTAGTTCCTCTGAAGTTGCAATTTAAATACATTATTTTGTATATTTTTGTTTGCTTCCCTGAGCAAACAAGCTAGAAGTTTGTTAATTCTGTTGTTTGTTTTAAAGAATCGACTCTTAAGACTTCTTGTTCAAATCTATTCTCTTTACTGATTTATAAAATTCTGCTTTTAAGTTTCTGAATTTTTTTTCCTTCAGTTCTCAGATGTCTGTTTTTTATGTGCTTTTTCTAATGCCTTAAGTAAAATGCCTAGTTTATTTTTCATTTGGGGGAAAAGAACAAAGCATTCAATACCATAAATTTGCCTGTGATTATAACTCTGCAGTATCTATAGGATTTTTTATTTCAATGAAGTTTACTTTCCCACTGTAAAAAAAAATACACATTCATTACAAAAATATGAAAATAGAGAGGAACAGAAAGAAGTACAGGGTATTTCTACTACCTGGAACCCACTGTTTTGTTAATGTCTTTCCTTAACATAATTGTGATTATATAGCTATGTCAAATTATATATACTTTTAAAAATTCATGTTTTCCTGATTATGCCAAATTATATGTACTTTTAAAAAATGTATATGTTTTCACGCCCATACTCACTGAAGATTTACATACCACAAAATCCTAAAACCAATCTATATACAATGTTCATGTTCTGGTGTATTTTTACTTACAGTCTTTTTTTAAAACATAGTTAAAAACACAAAGTATATATGTTTATTAAGCAGAGTTAAAGAAAGAACATTTACAGGTCCTGGAGAAAGATGATACGAACATAAGCTTTTTTTTTCTGTCTACTCATTGTTATTTTTAATTTTTAAAGAATTGTCAGTTCAAGTATTAATTCCAAAAATTAATATCTATTGAAACTCACCTAAATAGAGAAAAGTAATACATTTTTCTTTTTTATATCCCTATCTTGCATTTGGGACTCGTTTTATTATTGTTTATTACTTTTTTATCTTCCAATAAACATTTAAAATGTTTACATTCTGTTTGGAACTTTATTTATATTTTGTAATTACTTATAAGTTTGTTTCTATTGCTCACCGTTAATCCTTTTATTTCATGACTTCCCCATGGTTGAACTGTTTAATTTGCTTTATAATTGGCTGGAGTACATTTCAAGCAACTTTCTCAGGAAAAGTTGTCTCAGGAAAAAATATGTGGATGGCATATATATGAGAAATTATGTATCTGAGAACATCTTTCTGCTGCTTTCACTAACGAATAACAAACACCTTAGCTGAGTCTAGAATTTCTGGGTCACATTTTCCCCTAAAAGTGATAGACGTTGCTTCAGTTGTCTTCTGGCATTTAATATTACAGAGAATTCTGATGTCAACTTCTCCTTCTTTGGAAGATTAAACTGCTTTTTCTGTCAGGATGCTTGGTCATTGCTTTATCCTTGAAATTCACATAAAAATTGCCAGAATATTTCTAATTATTGGTCTCTTTTTAGTTATTTTCTCTGGTACATAGTGAGCATTCGATCTGCAGGTCTATGTCTTTACAGTTGAGAAAGTTGGTTTTGTTTTTATTATTTTCTTATGGTATGCTTAATTGATTCAGTTGCTTTTAATCTAGCTTCTAATTCTTTAGGAACAACCTTCTAGATGTTAGAGCTCCATCCTCTGTCCAGCCTTTCATTATCTATCTCACTGCCTTTATATCTGACCTTTTTCTCTGCATTTTGGGAGAATTTCTCAAGTTTGCCTTTTCCATCACTCATCCCATTTTCTCCAGTTTCATTTTTTTTCTTTACTACATATAAATCATTTTTTATTTTCCTCACATTTCTTCCTGCTTGAGCAAGTTCCCTTTGCCTTTTGCCTACAGTCTCATTCAGCAATATTTTAAATTTATTCCCTTGTTCTCTTTTCTCCTTCCAGCCTTCACTTCACAGACTCTGCTTTAACCACTTACTTTGTTTTGTTACTTCCTTGCACTCAACAGAAAAGACAAAGCAAATTGTTATCAAAAATAATCATTTTCCTATAGAAAACATATTTTTGAAATAAATATTTTTCTTCCTCTGCCTCTTAAATAGTGTGTTCTCCTCCATTTATATTGCAGTCTTTTCAGAAACCATATGTTGGGTTTCTTTGTTCATTCTTGAACAAAGAGCAGTCTATCCAGGCTTGTGTTTTCCCCAAAATAGGGTGGGTAGGTTCTCTTTCCCTTGCCTCACTGTCCATTCTAATGTTCTGATTCCTCCTCTCAGTGAGAGGCTGGTTCATAGGAATTCATATACAGCATGTTAAGAGAAATAGGGAGGGAGCTGGGGCCATGGATAGTCTCCTGCAGAAAAAAACTTCAAATTTTTCCATATAAACATTTTATAAATTGACCTAACCTCCACTCCAGGCACAGAGCACATGTGTAGCCAGTCCTACATGTGCATTGCCTGTCACATCAGAGAAATGCCTTAATGCAGAACCTGCTTTTCCCTGAGTGTGGCTATTCCTGAGCCTCCTAGTGACACTCTTAATCCATCAATAGCTGTGAAAGTAAGCCCAGTGGAAGCCCCTACAGGTTGTTCTAACCCCCAACTCAATTCCTGTCACTTTCTTAGGAAATGAGATTGCAAGTTAGTTTTATTCAATATGATCCCATCTGCACTGTATCTGGTGGAAATTCTTCAAAGTTTGCAGCATGAAGATGGAACTCCTCCCTGGCCTCCAACACTAATAGGGTTTCTCCATATTTTAAAATTTTGCAGTCATTTTAATTGGAATTGTGAAGGTGGAGAGGTTCATCTAAATATCAATGCTCAAGTTACAATCTCACTCCAAATTCTCATTTTTTTCTCTCACTTCTTTTTTTTTTGATAAATTTATGTTTCTATGGATACTGTGTTTAAATAGGCATATCTTATTTTAAGAAAATTCAAGTTATACAAATCTGAATCTCATTTAGCTTGTTGAACATAAGAGACGGTCAATAAAGGTAAATTGAATAAATGAATGACAAAAAATACAAATTATAGAAAGATGACTTCCAAAGAATTTTTTGTATTTTAAAACTATTATCATAAATCTATTTATAATTTATGCTCAAATTTTCATGACTAAATCTAGGGTTTAAGATGAAATGCACCTATATGGACAGCATAAGCATTCATCAAATTTATCTGTCTGCTTCTCAAGACCTGATTTTATGATGCATAAAAGGGAAAAAAGATGTGGCTGGAATTCTAGAATATTCTTCTTGTAGCTTTATCACTAATTAACCATATAACTAGTGCAAACCACTTAAACTCTTTGTTCGCTGGTTAACCTTTCAGCAAAAATTAGAAAATCAACATTTGCTAACCACAGGATAGTGCAGCACTATTTAGAGGATTAAGAAAATTATGTATATATAACAGAGCTTTGGAGAGAAAATGAATGTATAAAAATACTGAATAATATATAAATCAGTGTAGGATGCAAAGCTGGAAGCTTAAAAATACTGTCAAAACCACATCTAAAATAGTCTTTTCATATCCTTATGGAATCTATTGAGCAAGGCAATTAAAAAACACTTGATATTACTAAGAGAAGAGGTTCAGACCCGCTGCTTAAAATCAGACTTCCTGGAAAAATAATTAGGACCAGAAGAAGGGGGTTACCCTATCCAACAGAAATCACATTGCTAATCATGGAATTTCATAAACTGAATATTCAAATATTCAATCTTAAAGATACAAAAGAAAAACAGCACTTACAACATAAAAGACAAAGGGAAAATATTTGGTAAAATATATATAAAATTTACCAAATATTATATATATTCAGAGGGAATAACATGAGAAACTTCATGTCATCATTTTGAGATATTATGTATTTTAAAAGGCTGGTTTCCACCCAAAAGAGTCAAAAGAAAGATGCTTAGATAAGATGGCTTTTATGTTGTCCTCCAATCGAAAGAATCTATTCTATAATTCCAGTAATTACCCAATAAACTGGACTCCCCAGTACATTGGATCATCCTACTGGTTTCAAAGTATGTTGTTTACTTCCCACAAGTGCATCAACAGCCAAGATCACAAAATGGATACTTGATATGGAAAGGCTCCTTTATCAAATGCAAAGTAATACAGACCAACCCAGTTACAGAGCACCTGCTAAGTTCAAAACTCTAGGTGGAGGGTACAACACTCAATAAGACAATCTCTTTACCATAAGGATTATACAGTCAAGTAAGGGAAATTAGACTATATGCAAATAACTGCAAAACAGGGTATGGTACCTCCAAATAATTATAATGCATTGGAGATAAAGCTAAAAGCCATCAGGAAAGACTCAATATTTTAAAAAATCCATTCTGTATACACTGCTGAGCACCTGCAGTGTGTCAGGCACTGTGCTAGGCTCTGAGAATTCAAAGACAAATGAAAATAGCCAACATTGATTAAGTAGTTATAATGGGCCAGGCAATGTGTTAAGTGATTTTACACTCTATCTCATTTGCTCCTCACAACACATCTATAAAGTAAGTAATATTGTGATCCTTGTTTTACAGAAGTCAAGGTTTAGGAGTTAAGTAATTTACCCAAGGTCTCAAGGTAAGAGAACGGGTCAGCTGGGATTAGAATTCAAACTGCCTACCTTCAGAGGCCACAAGTTAACCGTTATCTCCTGAACTGTCACAAAATCACCACACTCCAGCTCAGTGGAGGACACAGAGAAGAGTAACAGGGCTATTCTAACAGGGTTTGAAAATGCTCCAGTAAGTGCTGAACCACCTGAGAGCATCAAGAAGGCATCACAGTGGAGGTGACATCTGAAATGGGTCTTCAAGGCTGAGAGACAGAGGAAGAACTGCACACGTGGACAAGTGGGAAAGGGGATTCTCTGCAGAGTGAACAGCATGTGCAAAGTTATAGGAGCGTGGTAGTTAGTGTATCATACGTGGGGTGCTGCAAGTCATTCTGTGTGGCCAAGGGCTGAGGGGGAAAGGGAGAGCGGGGGAGATGAAATTAGCAAGGTGCAAGAGCCAGAAGATAGGTGGTCCCTGGGCAAAGTTAGGTCAAAGGATTCTAAACATTTTAGAAAGTTAACTCTGTAGCAGAGTGGACAGTCAAGAAAGAGAATCAGACTGAAGGCAGGGATGCTACTGAAAAGGCTACTATCTAGATGAAAGATATGAACGAGGACAGCTGCAGTGGCCATGGAAAAGAGACTGATGAAAGGGAGATTTCAGAGGGATTCGAGAGAGGACTTAGATCAACTGATCGGTAACAGAGAGAGGGTAATGGTCATTCTTATTTGTTTAAACATAAACAAAAATATATAATTTAGTGACTTAACATTTAGAGGTAACTCAAGTAATAAGCCAATGTGGACCCGTCTCAGCATGGTAGTACATTCAAAGAAAAGGCCAGGCAACCAATAGCAATTGACAAGTCCATCTTGTCTTAGACATTTTTTTTTTAATTTTTTTTTAATTTTATTTATTTTTCCCCCAAAGCCCCAGTAGATAGTTGTATGTCATAGCTGCACATCCTTCTGGTTGCTGTATGTGGGACGCGGCCTCAGCATGGCTGGAGAAGCGGTGCGTCGGTGCACGCCCGGGATCCGAACCCAGGCCGCCAACAGCGGAGCGTGCACACTTAACCGCTAAGCCACGGGGCCGGTCCATTGTCTTAGACTTCTGAAGAAACCCTAAAGGTGATCCAATTTATGCTCCACATCTACACTTCCCAAAAAATGCCTTTCCTCTCTTTTTCCATTCTCACAAGTCTCACATGTCCTCACCATCGGCTCTGTCTATATCTCTCTCCCTCTCTCCCTTCTCCCCCAACCCCTCTCCAGCCCTTCTCCCTTTCCTCCATCCCCCAAAGCCTGAGAATCTGACTGAAAAATTCAGAAGAATCCTTAGAGGATGAAGGAGGGGGAAAAGTGGAATGAACAAAGGCAAATCTTTGTTCAGCAGGCAGGGCATGAGGAGAAGGAAGAAGCTGGGAACACACATTAATAATATTATCCCCACTACTTAATCAGTGAGAACCAAAGCTTCAATTAATAAAGCTGACAGTAAAAGCCAACTAGACCAGAATTGAAAATAGTTTTATTTTTGATAATCAAACAAAAATGCAAAAATAAATGCCCTTAAATACTAGATGAAAAAATCAACAAGTAGAACCAGAGAAAAACAGAATAAAATATACTGACAACAGATTTCATATTTTAAGCTAAAAATGAGAGAAAGAACAGGGTAGACTGCAACAGAAGTAAAATTCTGATTAAACACAAAAGGGCCTACATGACGTTTTCAGAACCTAGATGATGATGGCATAAAATCTTTGAGTACAAGTTCAGAAAAATCAAAGTGCAAACACAATTGTAGTAGTCTATTACTAACTGCTATTAGCTCTGAATAATGAAAAAATAAAATAATAATAAAGGTAGTTATTTATCACCTTTCCTCCTAAAAGACCATTAAGTGAATTTGCTAAAATAGAAAAGACATGACAAAATCTCTTCTTTAAATAATAGAAGACTTTTTCAAACTACCCTAATACTCACAGCATAAATGGAACTCTGGGGAACAACTGGGAAGAACACTGCATCAATAACTTAATGGCTACTTTTTAGAACTCATGGTCTCAATGGCAGCCTCTCCAAACTTATTCTTCTGGAATATGCCAGAACTCATGCCAAAGAAAAATGCAAGAATCCTGCAGCACAGGAGATGACTGTGATAATCCTAGCTTACGCTTCACTTCCTCTAGGAACACCGCCCTCTCTACCCCATGTAAGAAAATAAGCCAAATCTTAGACAAAGGAGGAGTGAATTCTTCATGACTACCTACTATGAGCTTGGCACTTGACATGCATCGTCCATCTGATGCTCACAGTAACTCTAAGATGGATTTGTTATTCTTACTTGACAGATGAGGGAATTGAGACCGAGAGAGGTTAAAAACATAGCCAAGATGAAATAGATAATAAATGATAAATCCAGGTTCTGGACCCGTCTGTCTGACTGAAAAGCCTTGCTCTCTCCACTACACCTCACACTCCCATTAGGGTGGTGATGCAGGAGGACCACGTTCCCAAGGGATACCCCAACCACCGTACACACAGTTCATTTCAAACAACACTCCATTTCAGGAGACATATGCAGCCTGGGCCCAACCCTAGGGGTAAAGGGAAGGGAAAAGATTCTGGCAATAACGATAATGATGACGATGATGATGATGGTTATACTCTCCTAAGAAGAGAAGTCAGCAATTGCAAGGCCCAAAACAGAGGAAGACAAAGTAGGGAAAGGGAAGAAAGTTAAATAGGGCACTCACAATGGAAGATGAATAAAAATGGATGAAAGTAAAGAGAATAAGAATGAAGAGACAAAGTCCAATAAACAAGAAAACAAAATAGAGAAAACGTCAAAAGGATAGCAGGGAAAGGGATAAGGAGGTTGAGAGATGGGAACAAGAGAATAGGAAAAGGGACAACATTGAAAAAAGAATGGAGACAAGCATTTCTGCCTCCCTTTGAATAATGTGGCATTCATGCCCTCCCTGCCACCTTCCCATTTCTGATGTCCTAGAATGAACAACCATGCTCCCTCAATTATTTATACCTCTGATAAAAGGTTTATGATAATGACGTGTCCCTGGGGATTCCTCTTGATTAAAAGAACTATTGCCACACTAAACAGCACAATGAATTTCATAGTCAGAACAGGTATTTAAATGGAAGAGCATAATTCAAATAAGCAGAAAGATATGGACAATTCTAACATCTTAAAATGTTTAAAAATCTCTGAAGGGGGTTAGGAGAATAATTTATTTGAAAAAAATAAAACCAGCATGTTTAAAAACAAAAGGATATCAATCCAGAGGACGAAAAGTGATTACACAAATACCCAGAAACCCGCAATGGTGGATTATTACATGAATTGGCTGCACTTTGTTTATATACATACATATTATCAAAGCTGTGCCTAAAATCTTAAATCCCAAACAGTGAGCCAGGCTCCAAAGAGGATACACTGTAAGATTCCATTTATACGAAGTTCAAGAATAGGCAAAACTAATCTACGGTGATGGAAGTCAGAGCAAGGAGGAGAGTTGAATGGAAGGAGGCCTGAGGGAACTTTCTGAGGTGATAGAGATGTTCTGTATGGTGTCTGAGGTGGTGGTTACACAGATGCATACATTTGTCAGCACTCATGGAACTGTGTGCTTAAAATGGGCACATTTTACCGTATATAAATTATACCTTGGGGGCCAGCCCAGTGGTGTAGTGGTTAAGGTCGCACGCTGAGCTTCGGTGGCCCAGGGTTCATGGGTTCGGATCCCAGGGTAGACCTACACACCACTCATCAAAACCATGCTGTGGTGGCGTCCCACATACAAAATAGAGGAAGACTGGCACAGATGTTAGCTCAGGGACAATCTTCCTCAAACAAAAAGCAGAAGATTGGCAACAGATGTTAGCTCAGGGCCAATCTTCCTCATCAAAAAATAAAATAAAATAAATTATACCTCAATAAAATTGATTTTACAAATTAAAATAAGGTTTACCTCAATAAAGTTGATTAAAATGAAGACTCAAACAATAAAATCCTAAAAGAATACAGTTATTCTGTATCCCAATTGTGCTGATTATTATACAAATCTACACATATGATAAAATTTCATAGAACTATAAACCAAGGGGAAAATATGAGTGCGTGTAAAAACTGGTAAAATTCAAATAAGGTCTGCAAGTTTAGTATTATACCAATGTCGATTTCCTGGTTTTGATAATCTACTATGGTTATATAAGATGTTATCGTTGGGGAAAGCTGAGAAACAAGTACACAGGAACTGTCTTGTACTCTTTTTGTGATCTCTCGTAAGTCCAAAATTATTTCAAAAATATTTTTTAAAAAAAGAACACAGATTATATAGTCAGTATTTGTACTATCACCCACCATCAGTGTTACAAAGGAATGAGCTGACTATAGGGCAGAATCGTGCAAATACAAAATTGAGGAAGGTAAATAATTTTTAAAATGTTTCCAATAAACCTGCATCTGGTCTGAATTCAGAAGGGGAAAGTACATAAATAAACATTACTCTATAGATTAAAAATTCAGGACAAAATATAAATCAGCCTAAAATATAAGTCAACAAATCAAATAGTAACTATTAGTTCCTAATTTGTGGACTAATGTTACACATGACAAAGATTTTATGTTCAAAAAAAAAAATCAGTGTGCACAGAGGACAACCATGTCAAGAGGCAGCAAGAGGGCAGCCATCTGCAAGCCAAGGAGAGAGGCCTTAAGAGAAACCAACCCTGCCAGCACCTTGATCTTGGACTTTCAACCTCCAGAACTGTGGGAAAATAAATTTCTGTGGTTTAAGGCACCCAATCTATATTGTTACAGCAGTCCTAGCAAACTAATATATTAAACTATAATTTGTATACCATAAAATTTACCTCTTGTTACTACACAGTTCAACAACTTTTTGTAAATTTACAGAGTTGTGTAATCATCACCACAATCTAGTTTAGAACATTTCCATCCTCCCCCAAAAGTTGCCTCTCCTACTGCCAGCCCCAGGCAACTACTGATCTGCTTTCTCTGATATATTGACCTTTTCTAGGATTTCAGACAGATGGAATCATACAATATGAAGTCTTCTGTGTCTGTTTTCTTTCACTTAGTATGTTTTTGAGGTTCATCCATGTTGTAATACATATCAGTAGTTTCTTTCTATCGTTCAATAGTTTCCATTGTATGGATACACCACATTTTGTTTATCCATTCATCAGTTGATGGACATTTGGGCTGTTCCCTGTTTTTGGCTATTATGAATAATGATGTTATAATCATTCACATAAAAGTTTTTGTGTGAACATATGTTTTAATTTCTCTTAGAAAGATATGTGGGAGTGGAATTACTGAGTCATGTGGTAAGTATTGTTTAACTATTTAAGAAACTGCCAAACTGTCTTCCAAAATGGCAGTATCATTTTACATTCCTACCAGAAATGTATGAGAGTTCCAGTTTCTCCATATCCTTGCCAACACTTGGTATTGTCAGTCTTTTTAAATTATAGCCAATCTAATGGGTGTGTAGTAGAATCTACTCAAGTTGAAGCTCAAAAGGACAATTTTAACTTTGGGCTAATTAGAATAACTATAGGCCTAGTTATTGATAAAATGTTTAGGCCTGAGGGGAGGGTCTTAAATTTTGACTAATAGCTAAACTCTGGGTTTTAGAAGAGAGAGGAGGAAAAACTGTCTCTTCTTTAGTAAAAGACTCATTTGTGAATCTCATTCTTTTAATTCCAAAAACATTTATTCCAAATTTGGAGATTTTTTTTTTATTAAATGCCTTTTGAATTTCAAAAGATTAGAGAAATCCACATTGTATGATGAAATTGGAAACTTTATCACTTTAACATAAATTTAAAGAATGTAATTTTGTGTTTTACTCTTAGTGATAAATGCAGAATGCATAGTTGGGAATTTGGGGCACGACGTGTTTCATTTCAGGCAAGCCTTTTGATTTCTCCTCTAAAACTAAATTGCTGAAGATTTATATAACTGTGATGTAAAACATGGGATTTAAATCGCAATGTATTGCAATTACATTGTGTTATAATTATATATATTGGAGTGTTTTATGAAATGATTCTTACAGGATTCAGATAATCTGAAAATTATATAAACCTATGGAAAAATTTTCATTTGAAATTTTGGGTATGGTTTAAAGGTATAATATCTGACATATTTTCTAGTTATCTTTAAAATTTTAATTGTATTTTATTTTTACATACTCTGATTATATTCTATAACATTCCTAATTGGTTTTAGGCAAAACTTCAAGAAGCTGTATTCATGTATTGCTCTTTGCTAATCATTTGAAATTCTAATGTACTTGATCTTCCTTGATCCCCCTGCAGGAAAATTTAAAATTTTGGCTGGTATTGGGTGAAAAAGAGAAAAGCAGCCCCTGACATCCGGGAGCCAGCCTGGCACTATCAGCTGGCCTGCGTGCTGCTACAAGCTGGGCTGGCAGCCACAGGTAGGCCTCGGTGTTCTCCTGTTGAACATGAACACTTTCAGAGAACACCAACCTCAGACAAGGCCACTCTGTGACCTTGAAGGACCACTCCACAATCACGTCTGAACACAGACAGAACATGAACATTGTCCAAACCACAAAACGCCAAACATCTCCCTCTCCTAGCTCATAGGAGTGACGGCTGCTTCCCTCCCAATTACAGCTATAGCCTCGCTCTAGTCTGTTCTATACTATAAATGAGATTTATCAGGATACACAATCATACCCCCACTTCCTGAGAGCATCCAATCAAGAGCAAGACCCCACTTCCTTAAGGCCTCCCCAAAATTACCTAATACAAGCCCAATTCCTACAGTAAGTCTTGTCTAACGCTTACTTAGACATCCCATAGTTACTCAGGGTGTGTGTCTTCCCTCACTGCAATGAGTAATAAACCAACTTTTTCATTTAAAAAATAAGAGTCAAGGTGACCCAAGAGATCAAATTATATTTTAAAAATTTATTTTTATATTGTTCAAAGCACAGAGATTCACACAGTACTACATAAATAATCAGCTCACCACAAACCCAATGTCAATGAATGCAAAGTTATTAAAATTTTAGTTCTGTGGCCAGTAGTTTTGATTATAATTATTATGTTTATAATAGATAAAAAAATGAAATAATATTTTTAAATGTATGCATACCCATAGGATCAACCTTTATCCTGCCATTTACTATAATAGAGTCATTTGCGAAATAGCAAACAAATTAAGTTAACTAGGAGCCATTGACAAATGAAAAGAAATGAGAGCATAATTGTGGAGTCTATGAAAATAAGCGCTTAACATCCCAATAAAAGTCATATAAAAACATTCAGTCATTTGAGTTTTTCTGACTACTCCAACTTTTTATAAAAGCAGCTAATGATAGGTCACATACAATAGCAACGGCAGCATATCATAAACTACTAAATGCCAAATTCCAATTAATAATGAAGCAGTAGGTGCCTGGCATAATTAGAAACAGCCCCAGGCCAGGAGATCCAGGGTCTGGGCTCAGTTCTAGGATGAACAAGCTGAACCTGCCTTTAGTCATAGACTTAAGACTAAAGTCTTAGGCATAGACTGCTAGAGGTAAAAGGGCATTAGAGATCAGCTAGCCAAGGAAAGTGAGGCTCAGAGAGGTAAAGTGACTAAACCACAATCACACAGATAAGTTCCAGTGCCTCCAGCACACAGCCTTAGAACCCCGGCCCCTGCCCCACTTCTTGGGAATGATACCTCATTTATAGAGTGAGAACAAGCATCCGTGTCTGCTTCTTCCTCCTGGAGGTGCTGGGATGACAACTGGAACTAACTGATGTGAGTGAATACGTGCTTGCTTATATTTAAACGAATTCAGTGAAATAACTCATCTTTGGGGGGTAGGGGCAGTATCAGGCAAAATTATGCTTGGCTGTTTGCATAAACCCTCCCAATGCCAGGGGTTTTAAGAAAGTAGGACTATGTTGTTCAATGGGAGCAGTATTGGCATTTTAGGTAGAACATTCTCCCCAGTGTGGGGTTGCCCTGCCCACACTGCAGGATGTAAAATACATGGTTGGCCCCCAGCTACTCAAAAGCAGCAGTGCCTCCCGGACAGGGCTGTCCCTAGGGCAAGGCGATTTAAAACATCAAAATTAATGCAAAAAATTCATGGTGAACAAAATATCAAAATACCAGGATGTTAAATAAAGATGGAATCAGTATTACTGATTTTTCCTTTTGCCTCAGGCTCCAATATGGCTCAGCATGCCATAGTTATCCATCCTGTCTTTATTTAAAATGTTGGTATTTTGTTCATCATGAATTTTACATTAATTTTGATTTTTAAAGGTACTTCATTAAACTATCACCTAGCTTGATTACTGAGTTTGGGGGCACCCCTTAAATTATGCACCCAAGGCAAGGGCCTCACTTGCCTCACCCTAGTCCAGTGCTGCTCCCGGTCATTGTGACAACCCAAAACACCTCCACACATTTCCAAAGGCCTCCCTGGGCTGAGAACCTCTGAAATAGGGGCTGATTTTTCTAATATAACAAGAAGTCCAGAAAGAGGCAGCCGGGGCTTGAAATGGTGGTTCCATGATGCCAGCAGGGCCCTAGGTTCCCTTTATGTCCGCTGCATTCACAAGATGACTGCTGTGCCCTGAGGAATTATGTCCTAGTTACAGACAGGAAAACAGAAGTAGGGCGAAGGGCAGGAAAAATAGACCAGCTGAGCCTGACTCTCTTAATTAGAAAAATAACTTTCCCAGGATCCCCACTCAATAAACCTGAACTCATATATCATTGGCCAGAAGTGACTCACGTGGTTGGCCCTAGCTGCAAGGAGCCTGGGGAGGTGAACACTTTTAAGTGGGCACAACTCCAGCCTGAATAAAATTAGTGCTCTCTCCCCAGGAATGAAGGGGACAGTGAATAAAAGATAAACAACTACAAATGTCTGGGGGCCATATGTTTGTTGTTAGTGCCGCGGAGGCGATTCTGACTCCTAGTGACCCTGTGTATAGCAGAGCAGAACCCTGCCAGGTCTTTTGCGCCTTCCTCGCACCTTCCGGCGCGATATCAGACAAGGCTCAGCTGCTATTCACAGGATTTTCACGGCCAATTGTTTCAGAAGTGGGTGGCCAGGTCCTTCCTGGTCTGTCTAGTCTGGAAGTTCCGCCGAAACCTGTCCACCATGGGTGACCCTGCTGGTATTTGAAATACAGTGGCATCGCTTTCAGCATCACAGCAACATGCAGCCGCCACAGTACGATAACCGACAGATGAGTGGTGTGGTTCCCTCACTAAAACGAACCCCACCCCGACAGTGAGAGCATGGAATCTTAACCACTAGACCACCAGGGCTGGCTCATGGGGGCCATGCAGGATAAAAAATGCTGCCTCTTTCTGGTAATTGCAAATAGCATCATCTCTGCTTGTAATCTGATAGTCTACCTGAGCACAGCATTTTGATGGTCACTTTTAGAATTAAGGATAAAAACCGAATGTCATTTTAGGCTGGGCTCCATACAAACAGAGCCTGAGACAGGGATTTACGTGCATGTGATTTATTAAGAGCACACTCTTGGGAGAAACCTGTAAGAGAGTGAGGGGAGCTGCCAAGGAAAGGGAAATGAGCCAAGCAAGGATACATTCTCACGTCAAGTTTGGCCTTGGCCTGATGCACAAGAGGCTATGAGCCTAAATCACCACAATACAGAGTTGTCCCACCTTGAAGAAGCTCAGCTTTTTACCCTTGACAAATGAGTCAGCCACTGGCTGCCCCCTCTTGTGGTGAAGGGGCCAGTGTAACCTCCCAGGCTTCTTTGGGTGATGCAATGCCCACTGGCCAAGAGCACCACTCCACAGAGGGCTACAGGTGTGAGCTGTTTGCTCAAGCACTTGCTGCAGCTGGGAGGAAGGCGTGCCCCACCCCTAACGTGGATCGAGGTGGGCACCAAGAGCATCTACTACAAATATGAATTTTCATACACTTCCCAAAGAACGGCCTTTATTTCTATTTTGTATTGTTGGAGAATGTAACCCTAAATATACTGCTATGATTAAAAGCTATTGGAAAAACTGGCAACGAGTTGAAAATGTCTCATTTTTAAGAAAAATGATTAACAGGTGTTGACTTGTTTTGTTGAACTGCGAACTCAGACAGCCCTTTATAATTTGCTCTGGGTATTAACCAGGATCCAGTCTGTAGTTCACAATCTCATCAGAGCACGTAAATATTTCATAGTCTTAGTGTCTCATTTAAAGCTCAATGAATATTTAATTGAAGTTGACCAACAAAATAACTGAAAGAATTATGTTGCATTTAGTTAAGCCTGAAATGAGCAAGCTCTTCATTTTCTCAAGTAGTTTGAAGCTAAAATTATTCCAACTTCATGAAATATTCTACATAATTTTATAAGTAATTAAAGGGCTACAAAATAGGCTTGAAAGGCACATATTAAATGCTGAGAAAAACATGAAATAAAATGAATTTTCAACTTTAAATGCAAGAGAATAGTTTAATATATTGTGGGCTACAACATTACTTATTCAGTAGTAGATTAGTTTAAACTATTATCAATACGCTCTTTCTGTCACAAGAAGTAAAAATAGAATATTTTCTTTGACCCTTGCAAATTAAATATTCTAGAATGATTATGTGCAAATACCTATAAGATTGATATTAACAGGAAACCATGCATGATCCACCCAAGTCAGCCCAGAAATTGTTTCTGAACTCTGGGTCCAGCACTGAGCCAGGTACTGAAAATAATCAAAAAAAGGGAAATATTGGTCCATGTTCAAAGTAGAGATGGTTTGCCGAGAAAGAAGCTTCCCTGCAGTCAGATAGCTCTCCATAAGTGTCAGAACTGGGCTTCAAAAAAATACGTGCTCTGGGCCGGCCCTGTGGCTTGGTGGTTAAGTGCGCGCGCTGCGATGCTGGTGGCCCGGGTTCGGATCCCGGGTGCGCATCGAGGCACCACTTCTCTGTTCATCCTGAGGCCGAGTCCCACATACAGCAACTAGAAGGATGTGCAGCTACGACACACAACTATCCAATGGGGCTTTGGGGGGAAAAAAATAAATAAATAAAATCTTTTAAAAAAAAAAAAAAAAAATACGTGCTCTAACTGATCAACCTTAACACAGATGACCTGGGATATGCAGCTTCTACCAAATTTTAAGACATTTTAATTGGAATCAAAGTATTGTCAACCAATCCATGTTAAAGCTGCTAAAAACCACCTGGTAAACTTAGCATACTAAGGTGTGAATTCTTTATCTAGTCCTGAATTATTTTTTTAATTACAGGACCTAAATAATCTAATAACGGGTTCTTTTTTGGAGAACACAACAGGGGGCTGTGATACAGGGTTGTCTGATAAACACAGCATATCCATATAGCTGCCTTATGGGAAATAACTGGTCACTTTCGGGTTTTTTCCCTTTGATCTTAGTCCTTTTTTAATATATTCAAATGGATTACCTTTTTCAACTGTCAATATGCCAGTATACGTGTGTTATGTGTACAAACATATACATTAAAAAGTTCAGACTCTTGTCTAATAATGGCACCTCTTTCCTTCACTTCTACAATTTCTTGCCATGGGAATGGGGAACCATAATTAGTATGGAGAAAAGAAGTAAAGGCATCTTCCTGTTGCTATTTAATGGCACATTCAGAATCAAACAAAACTATTTGGTTAATGGTAACTCACTAAGCAAAAGTGACAGTCTGACCAAACTCTTAGTGTCTACAGCAGGACAGATTATCCTGTCCAGGGGAGGTAATGAGAGAAAGGTTGATAAGCATTAGCCAAGAAAGGTGACCATCTGGCATCCTACAACCAATGTGCCTGGTCAGAAACAGAAGCAAGGATAACTTTTCTTTGTTTAGGGTACTTTTGTTCTTCAATGTGTCTTTTCAGGACAACTAGCCTTAACATTTACATTGACATTACATTACATTTACATTACATTACATACTTATTTTCTCAAATCTACTTAATATTTAAGTGCATGTAACATTTTAAGACTGCATGTCTCCCAACGTCATGTGACTTACCTGTTTATCAAAAGCCACCCAGGAAGGTGCGTCAGTTCCCATTCCTTTAGGAAATACACTGTATTTAGGCTTCATCTTTTGCCCGAGAAGCAGTTCTCCACCTATTCCGGGCTTATCTTCATTCACCAGCATCCTAACATTGTTGCAAAAGCCCCAGTGTTGAGATTTGTGGAACCTCTCCTTTCTCACCTGTGAACAGAAGAGACAACATAAAATGGCCAAAGTTACTCTTGATGACTTTTCTTCTTTGTTTTAAAAGGTAAACACATTTCTCATCATTTATTTTTCCCATTACAAAATGCATATTAGAGTGGCAAATAATTAAGATCTTTACCCATAAAGTTGTGTCACATTTTAAATTCAACTCATTTTAACAAATTCAAAACTTCGAAAGCTTAATAAGAATAAACCCAGTGCTCCATGCTATTTAAAACATTTAAAAATAACTATTACTGCAAGTGAACATTTAGAACATTAGCTTGCTAATTGCTCTATTCTACTTATTTGCCAAGAATGCAAACAGGAAAAAAAAAAAAACTCCTCTACTTCAGAGTAAAAATGTAACAGTTTTCCCACAGAAGTCCAAACATTATTTTCGCCAAAACAAAGAATAAAATCTTTGCCTCATTAAAATAAATCTAATAGGAAATTCCTCAGAGCTGACATTCTCCTCCTAATTGTAGAACCTTGACCTCCCTCTTCCTCACTCCTTCCCCATCTTTTCTGGGGATCTGGGCAGAGAGGGAAAAGCCCAGATAAGGCTACCAAGGGTTGGCAAAGATGTGGGCCAACATTAACTTATATGCACTGCTAGTAGGAAAGTAAAGCAGAAAAATCCCTCTGAGGAGAGATTAGGCAATACCTAGCAAAGTGAAAGATGTCTATGCCCTATGACCTAGCAAGTCCACTCCTAAATATCTTTTGTCCTTGTACGCGAGGAGCTATATATCAGATTATTTGTTACAACACTGTTTGTAAGAGTGAAAAGTAGGAAACAATCTGAAAGTCCATCAATAGCAGAAAAGATATCTCAATTGTGTTTTCTTTATAAAATGGAATATTAATAGAGGTTGAAAATTATATGTATCAATATGGACAAGTCTCAAAAAATGTCAACCAAAAAAAAATAGGTAGTAGAAAGGCACATAAAATTTGATAATTCCACATATATATAAAGCCTGAAAATATTCAAAAATACAATGTTATTTAAGGATAATATAAGCATGGAAATGATAAGCAGCAAATTCAAGATAATATAATATTCATGATAATATGATGATATATGATACAATAAATATCATATATCATATAATGAATATCCATGTGCCCCACAGCCCTGAATAAAAAATAAAACACTTCAGACACAATTGAAGCCCTCTCTCAGAGTTCATGCCCTTGCCTCCCTCTCCAGAGGTAACCATTATCGTGAAGTTGCTGCTTGAACTTGAACACTTTGCCAGGATTATATATAGCCAAGGCAATAGCCTGTCACAAACATGATACGCTGGCAGGGAAGTCTGAGAAGAGGTTCGAAAAGGCTTCATTTCAAGGCAACCTACTGAATGGGAGAAAATATTTGCAAGTCATACGTCTGATAAGGAGCTAATACCCAAAACATAAAAAGAACTCATATACCTCAATAGCAAAGAAACAAACAATCTGATTTAAAAATGGGCAGATGGGGGCCGGCCTGGTGGCGTAGCAGTTAAGATGGTGCGCTCCGCTTCGGCAGCCCGGGTTCGCAGGTTGAGATCCTGGGAGCGGATCAACACATCGCTTATCAAGCCATGCTGTGGCGGCGTCCCATATAAAGTAGAGGAAGATGGGCACGGACGTTAGCCCAGGGCCAATCTTCCTCAGCATAAAGAAGGGGATTGGCAACAGATGTTAGCTCAGGGCTAATCTTCCTCACAAAAAAAGAAAAAAAATGGGCAGATGATCTGAATAGACATTTTTCCAAAGAAGACATACAAATGGCCAACAGGTACATGAAAAGATGCTCAACATCACTAATAATCAGGGAAATGCAAATCAAAACCACAATGAGATATCACTTCACACCTGTTAGAATGGCTATGATCAAAAAGACAAGAACAAGCATTGGTGAGGATGTGGAGCAAGAGGACCCTTGTGTACTGTTGGTGGGAATGTAAATTGGTACAGCCACTATGGAAAACAGTATGGAGGTACTTCAAAAGATTAAAAATAGAACTACCATATGACCCAGCAATTCCACTTTTGGGTATTTATTGGAAGAAAATGAAAACACTAATTCGAAAAGATATATGTACCCCTACGTTCACTGCAGCATTATTTAAAATAGCCAAAATATGGAAGTAACCCAAGTTTCCATCAATAGATGAATGGATAAAGAAGATGCAGTATATATATACAATGGAATATTACTCAGCCATAAAAAAAGAATGAAATCTTGCCATTTGCGACAACATGGATGGATCTTGAGGGCATTATGCTAAGCGAAATAAGTCAGACAGAGAAAGACAAATATCACATGATCTCACTTATATGTGGAATCTTTTTTAGAAAAAAACAAGCTCATAGATACAGAGAACAGACTGGTGGTTTCCAGAGGTGGAGGGTAGGAGGTGAGCAAAATGGGTGAAGGGGGTCAAAAAATATAAACTTCCAGTTATAAAATACATAAGTCACGGGGATGTAATGTACAGCATGGCGACTACAGTTAACAATAGTGCACTGTATATTAAAGTTGCTAAGAAAGCAAATTTTAAAAGTTCTTATCACGAAAAAAATTTGTAACTGTATGGTGACGGATGTTAACTAGACTTACTGTGGTGATCATTTTGCAATATATACAAATATTGAATCATTACATTGTACACCTGCAACTAATATGTTATATGTCAATTATACCTCAATAAAAATAAAAAATATAATATTTAATGTTAAAAAAAAAAAAAGAAAAGACTTCATTTCCTCTTGTAGTGAAGGCAGCCTGGAAGAACAAGGAAAGGCCTGAGCAGCCCCGCCCAGGGAAGCCAGGGCCACAACAGGGAGGAAAGCTAGAGGCAGTGGTTAGGATGGCACACGGCACCCTGGCTCTGTCCCTCAGAGAATCCACTGCCATCACCTCTACCAGCCCGCTACTCTCCACTGACACACACACACACTCAGGTTACCACAAGTCAGTCCTAAATCACCACAGCAAAGCACAGGTTAGGCTGGCTAAAATGAATGATGGAGTAACACAGAATTTTATAAAAATTAATGTTCCCTCTTTTAAAGGAAGTAATTTCGGGTAATCACAAACTCACCTCAGGTCAAACCAATAAATGTTTCTTAAGCATTTACTGTATTCCTAGCTTTGTGTCAGATATACTAGTTAAAATAAGCATAAGACTCAGCACCTGCCCTGAAGAAGAAACCAATAATCTTGCTGATGGGGCAAGATTTAGAAATATAAAACAACTAGAAAACAGTACAGCTACCATTTTTGACCACTTACTATGAGCTGGACCCTTTACTAAGGGCTTTATATACATGATCTAATTTCACCATCACAAAACTACTTGATGGATGTTACTACCGCTATTTTACCAATGAGGAAACTAAGCTAGAGAGAGGCAGACTAGCACACCCACAGTTACATGGTAACTAGTGGAGCCTGCATCTGAACCTAAGTTCATGTAACCCTAAGCTCTGGTAAGTTTATCCACCCAGAGCCATATGCTGACAGGCTGGAGTAGTAGTGTTAAGGTCCTGCAGGTAATTGGGTACTGTCTTGGGCCTGGAGGAATGGGATGAATTAGACAGGAGAGGAGAGGCAAGGGTGTTCCGGGCAGGGTTAGGATGATGCACTGGAGCTGAGCTGACAGCACCTAGAGTGAGGGGCAAAAGCAGGGCAAGTCTAATAAAAAGGACAAGTTCAGGTTTGGAAGAAGGGTGAAATAGGGTAGAGTATGTAAGGAGGTCTATATTATGGAAGGCCTCACATTTAAATACCAGATATACACCTGAAACTCTCCTTGAGCAAGGATGAAACATAATGAAAGGCTGCCTGCGGTGACAATGTTCTAGATGGACTGAAAATCATTTTATAGCCATCAGAATGGCAAGAATTAGAAAGCTAGATAATATCAAGTGTAGAAGAGGATGTGGGGAAACAGGAACCCTAATGCTTTGCTGATGGGAGAGTTAACTGTTATTCTGGGAAGCAATGTGGTACTACTCGACAAAATGAGGGATGTGTATTCCCTATGATTCAAGAATCTCACTCCTGGATACATATCTCAGAGAAATTCTCACGGTAGCCAATAAATGGATATGTATGCGACTGTCACGGTATTTGGGGGAAGTTGGGGGCAACCTTGATATCTATGTTGACAGACTGAATAAGAAAATATGGTTTAATGGATAAGTACACTATGGTGGATATTAACTTCACCTCACTGCTTAGGAGCAATAAACCAGATGTATTAGCTTGGGTTGCCATAACAAAATACCATAGACTAGGTGACTCAAACAACAGAAATTTATTTCTCATAGTTCTGGGGGCTGAGAAGTCCAAAATAAAGGCACTGGCCAATTGGCCCAGTGAGGGTTCTCTTCTTGGCTTGCAGACTGCCGACTTCTTACTCTGTCTTCACATGGCAGTGAGAAAGAAAGCAAGCTCTCTAGTGTCTCTTCTTATAAGGGCACTAATCTCATCGTGGGGGGCCCACCCTTGACCTCAATATATATCTAATTACCTCCTAAGGCCCCATCTCCAAATACCATCACACTGGGGGGCTTAGGGCTTCAACATATGAATTTGGGAGGACACAATTCAGTCCATAGCACCAGATGTACATATAGCAATACAGATCCTTATAGCATATTGTTGGGTGAAATGATATCTATAGCACACAATATCATTTATATTTTTTTAAGAAAATAATACTACATATTTTACAAGGACACATACAGATTCAAGAATGCACATCAAAGACATTTGTATGGAAGCCTATATAAAGTGGAGAAGGAATGAGATTACGGATCAGGAATGATAAAGAATAAAAATACATAAAACACGAGAGAGACCTTGCACAGATCAATGATGATATTGTGCCAGAAACAGAGGTATTAATTCACCTCTTTGCACCTGACATTTAAAAAAAAAGTGATGGACTGGAATGAGAGGTGAGAGGTAGGCAGACTAGGTGAGCCGCTAGGGAAACTGAGCAAGTACAGGGTAAGAAAGGCACAAGGGTGAAAACAATGGGAATGGGAAGGAAAGGACATCCTATAGGACAGAGACCCCCAAACTATTTTTGAGGAAGAGCAAGTTTGATTGATTGTTTTCTCAAATCATTTCAGACTGATACTTCTGTAATATACAATAAAATTAATTACAAAATTTGAAATAAAAACAAAGACATAAAAACTTACAAGCCCCACTGATCACACCCTTGGATATCATGGCAATGTCAAATTGCTATATAAGTTTCTAAAGACTCCCAACGTCACAAACGCACACCACACTTTGAGTAGCACTGCTATAGTAGACATCAGATAAAGAAACCAACATCTGTGATTGGATGTATTAAGAAAGGAAGAGTGATGGGAGGTGACTTGAAAGTTTCATGCCAGCCTCACTTCCACTTTGGTGGTGGGGGGGACAATAAGCAAGATGAAGTACTTCCATCACCTGGCTCCTCAGCTTACATATTGCTGCAGCTCCCAAGTATGGTTATAGCAGCACAAGCTGAGATTCTCCTTTCTGAAATTTATGAAGGAGACTAAAGCAATGGATTGAGCCTGAAGCGCCCTCAGCAAGGCTAGCCCTTCCTTTCCTGGTCAGCACCACAGAAGCAAGAAGAAGAGAAAGGGCTGGAAGAAGTAAAGGGCAAAGGAGGTGTACTTGCTGCCCCCCATACGCATACACATCCACAACTGCCATGAACTCTTGTCAGCACATTTTTGTACAGCTAGCGACAACGACTATAAATATCATACAACAGGGCCTTTTTATTTTAAACATAAGATCCATCAACGCTGTGATAATTGAGAAGAAGTCACAATATATAAAATTCAGAAGGTAGTTCAATCAAGTTCCTGCTAAATTGATGAGCAATTTCTCTATCCAAAGAGCATTAGCTAGGTACTTGTTAAACATTTCCAATTCTTCTGCTAAATAAAATAAAATCAGCCAGACCTAATTCTTAAAATGAATACTTCCAGCATGAAAGGAACTATTACTAAAACCTTTCCAAAACTGTTGGCTTGTGAGTTGTGAATTCACACATTCAAACTCAAAACACATACACACTACTTTAAAGTTCAGTTATGCCAATCTCTATTGTTATTCTCATCAGCATAGCATGCAAATTCCATTTCTGCACTATCAGAGTATTAACTTGAAATTTCAATTCAAAATTCTATACCTTAGAAACTAATTGCTTGAGGATTTGTTTGGTATGATGTAAAAGTCTGTACGGTATCTGTTTTGAGTGTTTGCCCCTCCTGACACACACACAAGGGATTTGGCATTATAATCTCTTGGGATCACATATCAACCTGCCCTTTGCCCTCGTAACTGTGAAATGGTGCTCAATCTCAGTTCAAAGAAGTTAAGCAAATGTCTTATCAAATGATAAAGTCAGGAACATACTATCCCCAGATCCAGTGCTCCTTGGTATCTCAACTCCCTCCCTAGGTCCTATCCCACTTATGGCACCACTACTGGAACGGCAGCAGCCAAATCCAGGCTCTCCTTCATGTTTCACATCAAATTAATAGCTGATACCACCACTCCTTCCTTGTTGCTAAAGATTGGAAGAACAATTTTATCACATGCTTAGATTGATTAATGAATAATCAATAACATGACAGAGCCACTAGAGAAAACATAAAGCTAACCCAAACTGAAAAGCAGGCTACAGTCATCAGGATCAGGAGTTAGTTGTCCATTTATAATATCTCTTTCAGAGCCCCAGCACATCAGAGTCTCTTTGTTTCTTTCTAGGCTTCACTCCAAATCCCAGATGCTTGACAAGCATATGACCAAGGCAGGAAGAGTGAGGTGCTTGGTAAGAACCTGACAGCTCATTAGGGCCATCATGACCTAGAAGCCTGTCTTTACAGATGTGAATATCATCCCTGTAGCCATGAAATAGCTAACATGTATAGCACTGTTCTAAATACTTTAGAAGTATTAAATTCTTTTAATTCTCAGAGAAAATCTCTGAGTATGCTTTATCATTATCCCCGTTTTATAGATGGGGATGCTCAGGCCACAGGGAGTTTAAGTAATTTGCCCAAGGTCACTCAACTAGTATAAGCAGTGAATCCAGGATGCAAACTCAATGCCTGAGCCCTTAAGCATTAGGCCTTGCATTGTTTGCGCCCTCTTAGAGAAAAGTAATAGACCTCCCCTTAAGTCATCAGGGTTGAATTAATACTTTTGTTTTGATAAATATAATAATGAAAATGTTCACCATAACCTACAAGGGAGGGAATAGAACAGATAATTGAACCTAGACTCAATCCCTTAAAAGCAGGACAGGTATTAGAGAGTGCTGTAGAAACCCTTTTACAGTCACCAGCAGTTACTGGAAATTTGGAGACTGAAGAGACCCAGTTAATATTTAATATTTTAATGTACACTGACAACACTTACTTTTCAAACTAGTTTTTTAGGTTAATGGAAAATATGATATAGAACTACCTAAAACTATCATTCTTGGATATTCCTGCCTGATCAGGTTAGGAACTAGTTTGCTTCTGTTCCATGAATAGGTTTTTTCTCCCTTCATATCATATTTATTTTAGAAATTCATTTTCTCTTTTCTTCTTTTCTGTACTTTATTAATAGAGAAAAAGAAGTCATTCAGCAAATACTGTGAACCTCCCAGAGAAAATAACAACAAAATTGCCTCTGGTATAGTGAGATCTTAGAGCTCAGGACCGTAAGAGCAGGAAAGCTATCATTACTTATTAATAAACCTAAATCACTCAAAAAGAAACCCCAAATGTAAAAATAAAATAAGCCACATCAAAGAAAACTTCAAACACTTTTTAAACTACTTTTCCTCTCTTTCCGAACCTAACTTGGAAAAGCGTTATACTCATGATTCTTAGCCATCAACTCAATATAACAATAACATTGGTTTTATATACTTAATAATGTATTTAAATCAGTAGAGTGGAAAATAAAATCTAAATCAATAAGATCTAGAGAGATGTGCAGCCCCTTCCTCAGAAGACTCTGATATTTTTCTCTAAATAATTCAACTCAAAGCACCAATCAATAAAAAGAATTCTAAAGACTTCCCCCAAAGTCTGTTAAAATCACTGGCTCACAGTAGCTGATTAGTACATTCATCCTCAAATTCCTTCTCCCAGGCCAGTCTCCATTTAAAAGCCAGAAAAGGCTACACACTCCACTTGTTTCCTCAGCCTCCTTTTCAGAAGTCTGTTCTGGGATTCTGGAAGAGGCTTTGTCCTCTTGAGCCAAGGGACAAATGCAGGTGACACTGCCCCTAGCTCACGTCTTCTTGCCTTGAGATGTATATACGATGCCTGGAGCTGCAGCAGCCACCTTGGGGTCATGGGCAGGAAGGTGGGGAGGATTACACAGATGCTGGCTCAGACAAAGTTGAGACTTTAAATGTATGCCAGCAGCCACCTACCTCTAGACTTCCTGCTTGGTAAAAAAGAATAAATTCTTGCTTGTTTAAGCTTCTATTGGTCAGGTATTCCATGACCTGAAGTAGAAAGCATTACAAACTAATGCATTTAGTCTCTAAAAGCTGTGCTTTAATGCTTTTTTTTTTTTTTACAAAATAAGATTATTAAGTGATATAAAAGGTAATTTTCATTACACAGTGAGAAAAAAAACTCTTCTCAAACTTTGAGCACAACAAATATTAGAAAAAATTTATCACCTTCACTGACTTAAGGGATCTATTTGAAATTAATTCTAGAATTTATGAAGAGGGGCAACTGGTTCCACTGATAAGACTAGAAGAATAGAAAAGCTAAAGGCAACTATGAGTTATGTACACATGATCCGTATATCTGGAGATGGAAACTAGGAGTTCATGATCAGGCCCAGTACCTTCTTTATGGATATTATGGAGGAAAGTCTACCTCAAGGTAAAACCAGGGAGTTGTTCATGGAATAGAGGTTCATGTGTGTGTGTATGTGTGTGTGTTGGTGTCAGGAGTAGGTAGGGTGAAGTGAGCTCCTTGTAACACCCAAGTTCAGCACTCCTGTAATAATACACTGGCTGTAGCAGCATTTGATGCAAGCTAATGGTCAAAGAAGGTGGTACCAGAAAACAAAGCACCTGCAACACAGTACAACACTCACATCTGACTTCCCTCTTCCCCCAGCAAAGAGTCTGTGGGCTTTAGGGACCATGGGCCACTCAGGGTAAGATCTATGGATGCAAAAATCCTGGGTCAGAGTGGAGGGGTGAGGTATAAGGGCAGCACAGTTTCCAACTATACTTAGAGAATTGCTAAAGACTTTCAGGGACAGAGGCAGACTTGTCCCATAGCTGTGAGGACAGCAGATGATAGAATCCCAAGGGTGGGAGGGGTGGTGACTGTGCAATTGTACTGAGTGTGTTTTAGGACTGGAATCTGCATATCTGTATCAACAGTCCCTCGAACCCACAAGAGCAGGTATTGAAACAAAAATTATAACAACCTGATATTCATAACAATGATATTTAAAAGTGGGAAACATATAGGGACCTAAATGGAAGTGAGGTTTCCACACTTCATTTGAAGTAGTAAAACATGAACAGCAATAGACCTCAGTCTATATAAGTCACATACATATACTGTAATATCCAGAACAACCACTATGAAAACTATACTAAGAGATACACTCAAAACCACTATAAATAAATCAAGATGGAACCCCCCCAAAAATGTTCCAGTAACCCCTACAGTTAACATCATATTTAATAGTAAAAGACTAAAAGTTCCTCCCCTACGATCAGGAACAAGGCAAGAATGTCTGCACTCATCACTCTTATTCAACATATTACTGGAAGTTCTACCCAGTACAATAAGGCAATAAAAATAAATAACAGAGATACAGATTGGAAAGGAAGAAATATAACTGTCTCTATTTGTAATGACAAGACTGTCTATGTAAAAAAACTGACAGAATTTACCAAAAAAATTCCTTAAACTAATAATTGAGTTCAGCAAGGTCAAAGGATACAAGATCAACACACAAAAATCAATCACATTTCTATATACTAACAATGAACGTGTGAAACTGAAATTTAAAACACAATGTCATTTATAATCGTTCCAAAGAAAATGAAATACAAAACATATACAGGATCTGCAGGCTGAAAATTACAAAATGCTGATTAAAAAAAATCAAAGATGACGTAAAGAAATGGAGAGAGATATCATGTTCACAGATTGGAAGACTCGACATAGCAAAGATGTCAATTCTCCCTAAATTGATCTATAGGTTTAATGCAATTCCTATCAAAACCCCAGCAAAGTTATTTGTAGACATAGGCAAGCTTATTCTAAAATTTATATGGAAAGGTGCAGGCTCTAGACGAAGAAGACTCTTGACCAAAAAAAAGAAGCAAGTGGGAGGAATCACTATACCTGATATTAAGGTTTACTATATTAATAAAAACAGTGTGGCACTGGCAGAGGGATAGACACATAGATCAATGGAATAGAATAGAGAACACAGAAACAGACCCACAGAAATACGCTCAAATTGTTGTTTACAAAGGTGCAAAAGCAGTTCAATGAAGGAAAGATAGCCTGTCCAACAAATGGTGCTGGAGTAATTGGATATCTATAGGCAAAATAAAATGAATCATGACCTCAATCTCACATCTTATACAAAAATTAACTCAAAATGGATCACAGACTTGAGCATAAAATGTAAAACTATAAAAATTTTAGGAAAATACATAGTTGAAAATTCTCAGGATCTAGGGCTGGGCAGAGAGTTCTTCGATTTAACACCAAAAGCAGGATCCATAAAAGAAAAAATTGATAAACTGGACCTCATCAAAATTAGAAATGTTTTTGCTCTGAAACAGACTGTTAACAGGATGAAAAGACAAGCTACAGACTGGGAGAGTATACGTGCAAACCACATCTTAGACAAAGGGCTAGTATCTAGAATGTATAAAGAATTCTCAAAACTCAACAGTAAAAAAACAATCCAATTAGAAACAGGCAAAAAACATAAACAGACATTTCACCAAGGTGGATATACAGATGGCAAATAAGCACACGAAAAGATATCCAACTCATTAGCCATCAGAGAAACGCCAATTAAACCCACAATGAGATATCACTACATACCTATCAGACAGCTAAAATAAAAAATAGCGACAATACTAAAGGCTGACTAGGATGCAAAGAAACTAGATCACTCACACACTGCTTCTGGGAATGTAAAATGGTACATCTGCTCTCAAAAATCATCTGGGAGGTTTTTTTAAATTATTTTATTGAGGTCATATTGGCTTACAACATTATGTAAATTTCAGGTGTACATTATTATATATCAGTTTCTGTATAGAGGGCACTGTGCTTATCACCAACACTCTAGTTTTTATCAGTCACCATACGTATGTGTCCCTTTACCCCTTTCACCCTCCCCGACACACTTCCCCTCTGGTAACCACTAACCTGTTCTCCTTATTCATGTGTTTGTTTATCTTCCACATATAAGTGCAATCATACAGTGTTTGTCTTTCTCTATCTCGCTTACACATACATTGGGGAAAGGAAAGTCCTTCAATAAATAGTGTTGGGAACACTGGATAGCTACATGCAAAAAAATGAAAATAGACCATTATCTTACACCATATACAAAAATTAACTCAAAATGGATTAAAGAGTTGAATGTAAGATCTGAAACCATAAAACTCCTAGAAGAAAACATAGGCAGTACACTCTTTGACATCAGTCTTAGCAGTATCTTTTCAAATACCATGTCTACTCAGGCAAAGGAAACAAAAGAAAAAATAAGCAAATGGGACTACATCAAACTGAAAAGATTCTCCACAGCAAAGGAAACCATGAACAAAACAAAAAGACAACCCACCAACTGGGAGAAAATAGTCTGGTAGTTTTTTTATAAAGCTAAACATGCAATTATCATATGATCCAGTAATTGCACTCTTGGGCATTTATCCCAGAAAATGAAAACACATGTCCACACAAAAACCTGTACATGAATGTTCACAGCAGTTTTATTTCTAACAGCCAAAAACTGGAAATAGCCCAGATGTCCTTCAATAGGTAAAGGATAAAAAAAACTGCAGTACATACATGGAATACTACTGAGCAATAAAAATGAAGAAACAATTGATACATGCAACTACCTGGATAAATTTCCAGGGAATTAGGCCAAGCGAAAAAAAATAATCCCAAGAGGTACATACTTTATGATTCCACTTATGTAACATTTTCGAAGTAATAAAATTTTAAAAATGAAAAACTAAAATTTTAGAAATGGAAAACCACTTTCCTTGGTAACTAGGAGAGGTTCCACTCAAGTGCCTTTTATAAAGTATTAAGTCTGAACATGAACACAGATGAGCAATAAATGACTAAAGTCTCACAGAAATGGGATGAAAATAGTCCTATAAATGATAAAACAACATCTCTGTTTCAATTACCAAACTCAGGCGAAGAAGAAAAGGTAGTCTGAATTAACTGTTAAGCCATGCGAACTGACCTAATCTCCACCAAAACTCTAGCAGTTGTGACCATTCCCTCCTTTGGGATGCCAAACACATAGTTAAGAAAGCAAAGAATTTGGCCTTCAACTGGTCAAGCTGGTCACTTTGTCACAGTGGAGTTGTGAGGTCAAATTCGGGCATCCTGGGGCCTGGCTAATGAGGGAGTGAGAACACCCACCTCTCCCTTCCCTTTGCTTTGCGGAATTCCACTCCCCCCACGCCCCCAGAGCTGGCTCTGCCCTATCTACAACTGCAGGAACAGGATCAACTCCTCAGGAAATAGCCCAAGAAATCCCTTGACACTTGCACTAGTGCGTATCTGGAACCCTGTTGTTGGAAGACTGCTCTCCTAAGGGGTCCCGCCTGATGAATGCACAGAGAAAAATCTGCTGCCTCCAGAAAAAGCCAAACCAGATGCCAACAAGGAAAAGAGAAATGTCCCTCTCTACGGCACAACAGGCCACAGAGAGGCTTTGAGTCACAACTTGCATGGTAACATCCTTGTGCTATCCTGTCTGCATTGTATAAACCACACGTCCTGAGAGGCTTATAACCTATTTAAGCCAAAAAAGCAAATGACTTTCTTCCTCCTTTATATTCGCTTCTGCTAAAATAAGAAATATTTTGTTCCACAGCAGCAGTGGAAGACGCAAGCAAGACTCTAATTCCAGAGATGCTTCTCCCAAGCTGTGTCTATCCTCTCTAGTTTTTAGGCATGGCTGCTACAGGTAGACAGGGGCAATCAATAGGCACCTATTAAAGGCCTGCCCTTTAATAGGGTAAGGAAGGGCAACCCAAAGAGCAATCCATCAATTTCTCAGTCAGCTGAGGAATGTCACAATCACATATAAAGAATGCAAAACACAACACAGGCAATAAGGCAGTAAATGAGCAGTCTGGACAATATGAGCATTTGGGGTTATGCAGACAGAGAGATGGCATCTGCTGAGATGACCAGGGAAGGCTTCAATGAGGAGGGGAGGTTAGAGCCAAGTTTCCAGGGAAGGCTAGGATCTTGATGGGAAGAAGAAGAGGCATGATAATGCTGTCAGAGAAGGGGGCAAGTAAACCAATAATTGAGTGGAAAAGTCCAAAATATATTCAAAAGACAGACAGTGAGCATGTTGGTTTAAGTGGAGTAGTAGGCTTGTTTTCCATTATGAAAAAAAAGACTTAAGAAAGAATGGTATTGTTTGAATTTTTTACAATGATGATGTACTCATGTGTTACTTGTATAATTAAAAAACACAAAGGGCCAGCCCCGGTGGCCTAGTGGTTAAGTTCGGTGAGGTCTACTTCAGCGGCCTGGGTTCGGTTCCTGGGCGCGGGGGGACCTATACCACTCGTCTATCAGTGGCCATGCTGTGATGGCAGCTCACATACAAAATAGAGGAAGACTGGCAACAGATGTCAGCTCAGGGCCAATCTTCCTCAGCCAAAAAAAAAAAACCAACACACAAACAAAACTTTTTTTTTTTTTGGTGAGGAAGATTGGCCCTGAGCTAATGTCTGTTGCCAATCTTCCTCTTTTTGAGAAGGAAGACTGGCCCTGAGCTAACATCCGTGTCCATCTGCCTCTATTTTGTATGTGGGACACCACTACAGCATGAGCAGTGCATAGGACCACACCCAAGATCCGAACCCGTGAACCCCAGGCCACTGAAGCGGAGCATGCAAACTTAACCACTACACCACCGAGCCAGCCCCAAACAAAAATTTTTTAAAGAAAGGGATGCTAAGGCCGAGGAGAGCATCTAGACTCACAGGTATGGAGTCTGTGGCTGGTGTGGCAGACAAAGTTTGCTGGCTCCCAATAGCAATTATTTACTCCCTTTTCTCTTTCCCAGCTCCAAAAATAGGTGGTGAAAAATTAAATTCCCAATGCCCCTTGTAGCAAAGGATAGCCATGTGACACAATTTTAGCCAATAAGATATAAGGGGGAAACTTACTGGGGGGCTGGGAAACACTTTGTTTTCTGATATAAGAGACTTTTTCCCTCCCTCTCCTTCCTGCTTGTCTTGAACATGGTTAAAAGAAGTTGTGACGTCTGGAACTGAGACAACCATCTTGCAACCATGAGGACACAAGCCTAAGAAAGAAAAGCCAACATTCTGAAGATGGCAGAATGAAGAGATAAAAAGAGTCTGAGTACTTTATAACATTTATCAGCCACTGCCTAAACCTGAAACTAACATATCTCTAGAGTTCTTATGACATGAAGTATTAATTTGGCTTAAGCCACTGTTAGTCAGGTATTGAGTTACTTACAGCCAAAAGTATTCTAAGTGACACAGCTATAAAGTTCAGGACAGAATACAAAAGTGACCAAAGTTAGGTGTTCGATCCCTGAATAGGCAAAGTGACTCTAATTTCTGAACCCCAAATTAACACTTAAGAATAGCAATGGAATATTTTGTCATTTCCAAAGTATGAATGGCAGCTTCAAGAAGTGGCCCAGTCTGAAATAATGTGATTCCAAGGGCATTTCAGTAGTTACCAGGAACTAGTAACAGAATACTTTAAGTTAAAACCATCCTGTGATCTGGCACAGCAAACACCTATGGTTTGTCTGCCCAGCAAGTCCCCACGACCAACTCCTTTCTTTGGCTATTTATTTTTTAACAGTTTTATTGAGGTATAATTTATATATCATATAGTTCACCCATTTAAAATATACAATTCAATGGACTTTACTATAATTATAAAGTTGTGCAACCATGACCATAATCTAATTTTAGAACACTTTCATCATCCCAAAAAGAAACCTCATACCAACTAGCAGTCACTCCCCATTTCCTCCTTTATCCCACAAAGGTCTGTGCAACTATTAATCTCCTTTTTGTCTCTATAGTTTTGCCTATTCTGCACATTTCCCATAAATGGGATCATACAATATGTAGTCTTTTGCATATTGTTTATAGTATAATGTTTTTCACGTTCATCCATGTTGCAGCATGTATCAGTATTTCATTCCTTTTTATGGACAAATAATATTCTATTATATGGATTTACCACCTTTTGTTTATCCATTCATCAGCTGATGGACATTTGGGTTGTTTCTACCTTTTGGCTATTATAAATAATGTTGTTATGAACATTCATGTACACATTTTTCATGGACATACGTTTTCTTTTCTCTCGGATATATATCTAGGAGTGCTGTGTCATATAGTGACTCTGTGTTTAACCTTCTGTGGAACTGCAGACTTCCATAGTAGCAGCACCATTTTACATTCCTACCAGCAATGTATGAGGGTTCCAATTTCTACACATCCTTGCCAATGCTTGTTATTGTCTTTTTTGTTATAGTCAACCTAGTAGGTGTGAAGTAATATCTCATTGTGATTTTAATTTGCATTTCTCTAATGACTAATGATGCTGAGCATCTCTTCATGTGCTTATTGGCTATTTGTACAGTTTCTTTCGAGCAATGTCTACTCAGATCCTTTGCCCATTTTTAATTGGATTATTTGTCTTTTTATTGTTGAGTTTTGAACGTCCTTTATATATACTGGATATAAGTCCTTCATCAGCTATATGCTTTGCAAATATTTTCTCCCATACTGTAGGTTGCCTTTTCACTTTTTTGACGGTTTCTTTTGAAGCACAACTTTGGCTATTTATTGCAGCATTATTTGTAATAGCAAAAGACTGGAAATAACTATACATCAAAAAGGGATTGGTTGAATAAACTATGGTATGTTCACACAATGGAGTACTATGTAGCTGTGAATGGAATACACATTCCAATGGAATGAGGATAGCTCTATAAACTACTATGAAGAGATCTCCAAGATATACTATTAAAAGGAAAAATGGAAAGTACAAGAGAATGTGTAGAGTATGCTACCATTTATGCGACCATGTGAATATATTTAAGAATCTGCTGTTTTAAAAACAAAAAAGGAAGGATAACCCAAAACTAAATAAATAGGGTTTTTTAAGTTACTTATAGAGGGAGGGAGGGAACAAGATTGAAGGGACAGGAATAAAAGCTAGACTTGTCTGAATGTACCTCACTTTGTAAATTTGACTTTGAAACCACATAAATGTTTTATTTTTACATTATACTAACACAAATTTTTTAAATTAAAAATTAAAAGCAAAATGAAATGAATGAACCTAACTATTGAGTTGGCAACTTAACCATACTGCCAGGAATCATTTAAATGAAATTAAAACCCAATAATTTAACTGTACATTCTCAGTGGGATATATCCTAAAATCAAAAAGAACTACAAAGAAATCTTAAATGATTTTCAAAACTCAAATTGTTAATAATAATGTTATTACTAATCAAAAACTATTATATGGATATATGTTTTATTTACGGTAGGATAAAGCAAGTAAGTAATTATGCTAATGTCCTTACAAATCAAGATTTTCAATGTAAGTAAAAGATAAGCATAGAATCAAAGAACTTAAATAAAAACCCCATAATCCTTAATTTGCATTGGAAACATAAGTTTGGATTCATGTGGTATTTTATCTTTAAAAATGTATACACACTGGGGCCGGCCCGGTGGAGCAAGCAGTTAAGTGCGCGTGCTCCGCTGCGGCTGCCCGGGGTTCGCCGGTTCAGATCCTGGGTGCGCACCGACACACTGCTTGGCAAGCCATGCTGTGGTGGCGTCGCATATAAAGTGGAGGAAGATGGGCACGGATGTTAGCCCAGGGCCAGTCTTCCTCAGCAAAAAAAAGAGGAGGATTGGCAGATGTTAGCACAGGGCTGATCTCCTCACAAAAATTTTTTAAAAAATTAAAAAAAATGTATACATATTTTCTAGCCTTGATTTAAGAGAATGAAAATTCAAGCCACAGACTGACAGAAAATATTTGCAAACCAGATATCCAACAATGGACATGTATCCAGAATATATAAAGAACTTTCAAAACTCAACAGTAAGGAAACAAACAACCCAATTAAAGGGAGCAAAAGGCATGAACAGATATTTCACCAAAGAGGATATGCGGATGGGAAAAAAGCACATGAAAAGATCTTCAACATCATTAGCCATTAGAGAATTAAAATTTTAAATCAAGATGAGATACCACCACACACCTATTAGAAAGGCTAAAATCCAAAACACTGACAACACCAATTGCTTACAAGGATTCAGAGCAACAGGAACTCTCATTCATTGCTGGTGGGAACGCAACATGGTTCAGCCACTTCAGAAGTTTGGCAATTTCCTGTAAAGTTAAACACACCTATGGCCAGTTCCTGCAAAGTCCAAGTGTCCTGCCAAAGTCAAGTATCCTGCCATTCATAGGAAAGCAGCGACCATTTTGCTGCAATTTTCAGCTTCTCACATGTATAAGCACAGCTTTCTTTGTTTAACAGGTATCAAGAAAAAGGCCAGAAATCTCATTTCAGCTAAAAATGAAATCTGTGTGTGCTTATCTCAGATTCGACCCAGAATTGAGTACTTATGTGGCAAAATACAAGCATAAGTTTCACATTGATGAGGTAATTTTTATTCTTTATTTTTAGTTTTAAAAAAATAATATTCTTATATGTATACCTCACTTTATACATACCTCGTAATATATATATACACACACACCTGACATATACATATACATATATATATATATATATAGTCTATATATCAAGGTCTATAAGGGAATCAAGATTATAATAATTTTGTAATTGGCTATATTTGAGCCTGATCATGTCAGTCAACAAAAAAACTTATTTTTAAGTCTCATATAAAATTGTGTCTTAGGTTATAGTATTCTTAACTCATATTGCTTTGTCATATGGTTTTAGTAGCTTTATTTATTTAACATTGTCAATATATTTTCATGCTGTAAACAGCATTAATTAAATGAATTTACAATGTTTATTTAAATTAAATCAACTGAGCCTATTTTTTGAAAAAGTAAATCTCATCTTGGATTAAAAAAGTCATTTAACAGAAATGTATTATGCTGACTTATGAATTTATGAAAAAGAAAGAAAGTAAGCTAAGCTTAACCACCAGTTTGTTTGTTTCTCAAGAAAAGCTTGCTAAAAGTCATTTTTAGTTTTAAATAGGAGAGTAAACCATTCTGGCTCATCCCATATACCACATATCATACCTTACTAACACCCTCTATAGTAGAAACTATGAGAGGATTTTTAGGCCTATTTGGATAAGGGAAAAAGGGGGGGAAAAATCAAGTAGGAAATTTTACCCTGAATTTTCCTCTACTATACTCCCACTTGCATTAGAATAAATATCCTTTGTAGGAAAAGGAAACCACAGAGCTTAGGGGAATAAATTCACCGAAATCAACAAATCCACAGAAAACCATTACTCTTTACTCAAAAGAGACGATTATTATTGCGTCATTATATCTACAACTCACGAATCATGCTAATGTACCACAGGCTGTAGAAATCATTTTTACACAGGAGTTCCCCGAGACCTGAAAATCATTTTAAAAGTTTCTCTGGCGTAACAAGATTGAGATTTAGGGTGATGAAAATGTCTTGGAACTAGTTAGAGGGGATAGTGGCAAAACACTGCAAATATACTAAATGCCACTGAATTGTACACTTTTAAATGGTTAATGGCTAATTTTATGTCATATGAAGTTTACCTCGATAAAACAACAACAAAACACTGAGAAAGGCTGACTAGGATCTGTTGAGGCTTCCTGAAGTGTGAGAGAGGAGATCTGGCCTTGAAGGGAGTTGAAGATCTGAATTTAAAACAGAGGCAAGAATTGGTGGAGATGGCTCTAATGAGCATGTTTTTCCAAACTCTGATTATAACCACAATAACAAGCAGATTTTAGTGCAGCCCAGTTCACACACACACGTGACTGAAACAAAAGTTCGTGAAACAATACTTACTCTTCCCAAGCATAATACATTCTGATTTTTTATTCTATTCTACTCTATTCTATTTCTTTCTTTTTTTTTTTAAATGCTGGTCGTGATTCATTAAATTGATCTCACAGAGTTAAGTGGCAAACTCTAATGGCCTCTGGTGTTGGGTTAAGGGGTTTGGACCTGATACATGTTATTTTAAGGCAATGGCATTGACCACTAAGAACATAACCAGGAATCTGTAGGCAGAATTTCAGATTGGGAAAACCCTCCACCCTGTAAATAAAGTGATTGTTTTATCATTATATTTGTCGTTGGGCTAAATTTAAATCCACTTATCTAACATCACATGATGAAGTCAATATGTATACTATGTATTACTCATGGTGTTTTTCTCTCTCAGTTATCATTTAAATCACTGGTAAATTTCCCAAAGAACAATTTTCCCGTAGTGCACCTTTTTGTAAGAGAGACAGAGATTCTGAATTTGTTTTATTTTACTGTTCTGAATTCAAATAATTTTTTTTTCTTCTTAAGGAAACAGTTGCTTCACTATAAATTAGATGATGGACTATTTACAATAAACCCTCCTCCTAAGATGGTGGCAAGGTAGCTTCATAAAAAACAGAAAGTGTGCTCCTCGTTATTCATTAGAGGCATTCAGGATCCGCTATACAACCATCTGTCCAAAATGCTGTAGAAAGCATTTTCAGCTTTGGCTAGAAATGTCCCTTTTAACTTGAACATCCTATCATTTTTGACAATATGCCTGAGATTTTCTGAGCTCAATACAAATGCAGCATGTAAATTGTTGGAAAAAGATACTGTGTGTCTGGAATTTAGCTGTGATCTTTCCCTAAGGTTTTCAATTAATTCACACCAAAATAATTTTAATGTCATCAGTGGTACAAATGCTTATATTTTAGAAAGCATAATATTTCTTCTATTTCAGAGATAAAAGTATAGGTTGCATATCACCTAGCCATGGACAGAAATCAATTTGTTCTCATGACTGACGACCAGCAGCAAATTAAGGGGGGTAAACAAGTTCCTTTTTAATTTTGAAGAAAAAGCAGTAAAAGTTAGCTTGTTATAATTTTAAACCAAACAGCCAGTAATTATGCTATCTCCAGGAGGCCAAGGTTTTTCACTTGATAATTGAATTCAACAAGAAAGGCTCTGTAATAGCAGGGGGTGGGGGGGATAAAAAGGCCAGATTTTTCTTTACTGCCTTTCTGATCATTCTATGCCAGAGAGCATTCAATTTTTTAACTAACTACAAGTTTTTAAAATAAGACTAATTTTTTGGCAACACATAGTACATTTAGTACCAAGGCTAGTGTAACAATTTTTTAAATACAGCCACCTGATTTGGACACATATTAGGATACTCAATATATAAATACTGACTTGTTGTATGATAGCCCAAGGTATGTAATAAATATACTGTTATTCCCTGATTCACAAACACATGCCTGCACACACTCCTATAGGTCTGAGGCATAGTGTAAACGAATAATTTTTTAAATACACTCACGAGTCTAGAAGCAGACCCACACACATTTGGATACTTGATTTATGATAAAGGTAGCTCTGCAGAGAAGTGGAGAAAGGGTTGGCCTTTTCCAAAAATGTGCTAAAGACAAGACAACAGGCTCCAAATGGAGTCACTTATGCTAAGCCTCATGTCACCAAACTGAAACTTAGTTATAGTTTCAGCTTTTCCAAAAAGAATATTTTAAACCAGCCAATCAGGAATCGCCTGGTCAGCATTACTTAGGTAATCTGCCTGATAAACCTCTGCCATTCTCTATAAGGCAAGTAACCTTAGGATAATCAATCCAATTTTTGCCTAGTACAACTTCCTTGTTCCTGCTCCCTTCTGCCTATACAATCTCTTGCCTTATATAGCTCTTCGAAGCTCTTTTCTATCTGCTAGACTGGATGCTGCCTGATTCATGAATCACTGAATAAAGCCAATAAGATCTTTAAAATTTACTTGGTTGAATTTTGTCCTTTAACAAATGGTTCTGGGTCAACAGAATATCCATATAGCAAAAAAATACGACCTGACCCCCACCTCTTTTCATACACACATGCACAAATTTCTTCCCATTAGATTATAGATCTAAATGTGAAAGGTAAAAACAACAAAATTTCCAGAAGATAACACAGGAAAACATCATCATGAACTTGGTATAAGGAACTATTTCTTAAACAGGAAATAAACAGACTAGAAGATATTTGCAACACATATATCGTACAAAGGAGCCATATCCAAAATCTATATAGAACTCCTACAAATCACTAGGAAAAGGCAGGCAACCCAGTAGAAAATCAGACAAGAGCCAGGCACTACACAACAGACAATATCCAAATAACCAATAAATGTATGAAATGTGCTTAACTTCATTAGGAATCAGGGAAGCGCAGATGAAAACTACAGAGTTGCACTACATCCACTGACCAAAGTAACTAAAATCTAAGACTAACAGTATCAAGTGTTAGAAAGAATGTGGAGCAAGAGGAACATCAAATGCTGGTGGGAATTTAAATTGATATAATCACTTTGACAGTGTCTACTAAAGCTGAACATACGAATACCGTATGATCTAGCAATTGTACCAAGAGACATGAACCAGAATAGCCACAGCAAACTATGCTTAATAAACCCAAACCAAATCTGTCAAGAGAAAAATGTGTATATAAATGACGTCACACTCATACAATGGAATACTATAGAGCAATGAAAATGTACAAACTACCTCGACAGACAGCCACATGAACAAATCACAATGTTGAGCTAAAAAAAGCCAGTCACAAAAGAATTAAACACTGGACATTTCCATTGATAAGTTCAAAAGCAAGCAAAATCTAACTATAGTGACAGCAGCCAGGATAGTGGTTACCTTTAGAGAAAAGGGAAGGGGTAATGACCAGAAAGGGTCATAAGAAGGGTTGCCACATAAAATATAAGATGCTCAGTTAAATTTGAATTTCAGATAAAGAACAAGTCATCTTTTAGTATAAGTAGGTCCCAGGGAATATCTAGGATATGTATTTTTATTTGCTAACTCTGGCAACCGTGTTAAGAGAGATGCTTTTGGAATACTGGTAATATTCTATTTCTTGATGTTCATCCTGTGATCATCCATTGTGCATTTTTCTGTACATGTGTTGTACTTCACAATAAAAAAAAGTTAAAAAAAAAAGCAAAAGTACACTCAGTGCAGCCAGCAGATTTTAAAATATCTCATCCAACCACTGTTTTTCCTTCCCACTCTTAATCACTGCATGTGAGAGCTGGGAAACTTCTGCAGGAGGTGGGCATCTGTAATCTGAAGTGACGCTGGGCGAAAGCTGTGGGCTCTACTTTCAATTTTTATTAAACTTACTTTTATACAGCATGCTTCTTTCCTTCTGGAATCTTTTTTCATGCCCTGCCTCTCAGAGGTCTTTCTTATTTGTGTGGCTGGCTTAACCTTACCACAGGGCAGTGCTAGGCTAGAAGGCCAGCCTCTACCCTATCAGCCAAGAAATACACAAACCACTGTTCAAGAAGCAAGTTGGACTAACCAGCCGATCTGTGGGGGTCAGAATCCAGTGGTCTGAAGCCAGGAAGAAACTGGTACTTGGAGGCCGACAACTTGGACATAGACACTGTTCAGACTCCATAAAATCGAACGCTTCAATCTGCTGCCTGTTTTCCAAATTTATCAGAGGTTTACACAAACACCTTGAGTGGCTCCATCTAGTTCCCTCCCACCAGTGGATTACTTACCTTCTTCCTACAGACACAACGGACATTCCAAGTAAAAAGTAGTGACCAGTGCAAACAAAAGCTTGAATCATTTCTCTGCTGTTGTTTAAATAAGGGGCTATTTCCTGGCAAAAGTTCTTTCCTGCTCAGGGTTTTTTGTGTTGTTATGGTGTTTTGTAACTTCATCTTGTTTTGAAATGAACCCCTCCCAATTCTAAATAAAGAAAAGAACTTTAAGTTTGGGTGCTTCTCTCTATAAAGTTTAGGATCCAACTTTATAAGCTGGTGGAACCCTCACCTATCTGCCCCCTACTAGCCTCCAGTGTGCCAGGTTTCTTCACTTTAATAACAGAAACTTCCTCTAATTAAGGATAATAATTAGGTTCCTGGGCTGTGGAGACAAGTTGCCTGGAAGAAACCCAGCTTCACCACTGAGATTGTGTAGCTCTGGCCAATGAGTGACTCATCGCTCTGTGCCTCAGTTTCCTCAACTGTAAAATGGGAATAAAAATACTACCTAAAACAAAGGGCTGTTGGGAGCATCAAACGCCGTGTAAGGCGATGAAAGCACAGCGCCTGGCACACCTCAAACACTCAACGACGGTTGTAATCATCATCACTACCATCGGCTACCTCTGAGGGTCCTGCCACCTCTAAGGACTCTACTTATGTATCTCATGTAGGAAAAGCATCCAGATGCAGTTTGAGAGATACAGGGAAGGGGAGGCCCAGAACAAGGGTCCCACCAGCCTATAAAGTTTGGTCGAAGTTGTGCCCAATTCACCTAGAAGGCGAAGCAGAGGCAGGAGGCCTCCAGTAGGGTCTAGGAGGAGACCACGCCTGGACCCCACACTCCGGCCGGGACTTCTGACCCTGGGCGCCCTCACTACTCACGTTGCGCTTGAAGCTGTGGCCAGGCAGAAACGGCAGGGCCATGGCTCTGAGCGGCCAGGGCTCAAGGGTCCCGGAGGAAAGGGACCGTCAGGCAGCGGCCGCCCCTCGGCCGCGTCGTTTGACCCCCCCCTCGTTACTTAGAGACGAGAGGCGGCGTCACCGAAGGAGGAGGGGCTGCGGCGGGCCGGGGGCTCTGGGCGGGGCCGGGGAGGGGCGGGGCCAGGCGGGAAGCTCCCCGCGCGCACCTCCTCCCCCGCCCACCCCGGCTCAACTCCGCCGGCACGCACAGGTCCCCCGGGGCTTTTCTTTCCACACGCATTGTGCACAGACAAAGACTGGCAACTGCACCATTCCCCGCCCCCGCCGCTTTCTAGTTTAACCCCTTTCTAGAGCTCAAAGGCTTTCCGGTACTTAAAGCTCCTGCGATTCTTGCCACAACAGTTTTTGCCATTTGGTTATTAAATTTAGTTCAAACAGACAGAAAAGCGCAAAAAAGAATATGACACCCGCGTGCTCGTGCTCACAGAAATGTAACGCTAGTTAATGTTACATTTACATCAGCCTTTATTTTGTAATTAAAACGTTCGAGATGAAGCCAAAGCCACACACACCCCATCCGTCTTCGCCCCTCCCCATGAAAACCCATTCAGCGGTAACCACCATCCTCAGTCCTTCCCCTGTACATTTTTATATTTGAAATAAATATTTGTAAAGTGCTCGTTCCTGGCCCAATCAGGGTGGCCAAGGTGTGGTCAGTTGGCACAAAACGCGGCCCCTGTCACCCAAGATGCCAAGGCCAAGAGCCTCCTCGATTCCTCTCCCCCACACCTACAGCTAGTCCCTCCCTGAGTCCTACTGGTTGGACACGCTGGCATCTCTTAGTCACCACCTCCTCTCTCTCAGTTGAGGCCCCATTATTTCTTGCCTGGTTTTCTTTCAAAAAAAAAACCAACAAACAACTAAATGATCTTGCCTCCAGAGCCATCCTATTACAATTCGTGATGCACCTGTTACTCTTCTGCTTCAATATTCTTCTAGCCTTTCCGCCCGCCGCCTTCAGGATGCAAACTCCTTAGCGTGGTCAGAGATTATGTCGGGGGGGCCTGCCAACGCCCTCCATCCCTGTCTTTGCCCCCCGCCTCTACTCCAGCTCTGAAAAACCACTGCCAGTTTCCAAACCAGACTCTACGGTGTCTTCCCTCTGGGATTTTGCAAATGTCGCTCACTATCTGCTAGAAACACCCTTCCTTCCTATCTTTCACCTGGGTAACCCCTTCTGGTCTTTCAGGACTTGGTTCAGTGTAGGAAAGAGGCATGGAAGTCTTTGCCATTTCTGGAAAATGTTCCTTCACCTTCTCCACTCCCCCATCTGTATTAGATGCTCATTCTAATTGTGGCTTTCCCGGTACTGCGTTGTAATCATGCGTTTACTTGACTCTCTTCAGATGCCCCCAAATTCCTCCAGAGCAGAGACTTTATCTCCTTTTTTATTCGTAAACAGCATACATTATTCTTTTCTGTGTTTATAAATTTTACACTATAAATTTATGCTGCCTGCTTTTTTCACCTAAAATTTTGGTTTTGAGATTTCTACCTGTTAACACATGTAGATATATTTCATTCATTTTAAACATTGTATGATTACACCACAAATTACTGATCCATCTTTTGTCATCTGATGATGACAATTAGGTTGTTTCCAGTTTTTCACTAGTTATCGACAATGCTGCAGTGCACAATCCTCTCCTGTTCTTTGGAGGTTTTCTAGGCTACATACCCAAAGGTGGAATTGTTCACACTTTCGACTTTATTAGATCTTGCTAACCAACTCCAGAATCGTTGAACCAATTAAGAAAGTTCCCTTTCCCCTTCATCCTTTCAACAATGGGTATTATCAAATTGTATAATTTTGAGCAATCATCTGAAAAAATGTGAAATGGTATACCATTCTTATTTTAATTTGTTTCTCTCTAATTCCTAGCGCAATTGGTCATCTTTCCACATCTTGTTACCGTCTTCTGTGACTCATCTATTCATATCCTTTGCTGATTTTTCTATTTGATCATTTGTAATTTTTTAAATATATTCTGGATACTAATCCTCAGCACAGCAAATATCTTCTCATCATTTGTGGTTTGTCTTTTAATTCCATTTATAGAGTTATTCATTGTACATGAATGTGTCCTTTTACTCTACTCAAATAGATCATTCTTTTCCATTATGATTTGTGCACTGTATGGGAATTCAAAAAATTCTGTAGAACAAAATTATTCTCCTACACATTCTTACAAATATTTTCAAATATTTCTTTTTTGATACTTTTTAAATTGAAATAATTTCAAACCGATAGAAAAGTTGCAGGAATAGTACAAAGAACTCCTGTTTACCCTTCACCCAGATTCCACCAATTGTTTTGTATTTTACCATAGTTGTTTTATCATTCCCTTTATATATACAATTTTTTCCATTTTAGAGTAAATAGCAGACATCATGCCCCTTTACCCCCTAAATATTTTAGTATATATTTCTTAATAACAAGGACATTCTCTTACATAACTGAAGCATATAATAATCAAAATCAGAAAATTAGTATTAATAAATACTATTTTCCAATCTAAAATACATATTCAAATTGAGTTAATTGTTCCAAAAATATCCTTTATAGCAAAAAAATTAATTTAAAAAAATCTGGCCCAGAATCTGATCCAACATCACACAATAGTTGTCACGTCTCTTTATTCTCTTTTTTTTTTTGCTGAGGAAGATTCATCCTGAGCTAACGACCACTGCCAATCTTCTTCTTTTTTCTTGAGGAAGATTCGCCCTGAGCTAACATCTGTGCCAGCCTTCCTCTATATTGTCTGTGGGTCGCCACCACAGCATGGCTGCTGATGAGCAGTGTAGGTCCACACCCAGAACCAAACCCGTGCAGAAGGGGAGAGCACAGAACTTAACCACTAGGCCAGGGGGCCAGCCCCTATTCGCCTTTAATCTGAAAGGATTCTTCCATCTTTCTTGTCTTTCCCGACCTTGATATTGTTGAAGAGAATAGGCCAGATATTTGGTAGAATGTTCTTCAATTTAGGTTTGACCGCTATTTCCTCATGAGTAAATCCACGGCTTTTTGTTTATGGCTTTTTGGCAGGTACACCACAAGAGGAATGCTGTGTCCTTCTCATTCATCAAAGAAACAGGTACATAATGTGTATTTCAACCATGAATGGTGAGGTTAACTTTGATCACCTGGTTAAGGTGGTGTGTGCCAAGTTTCTCCACTGTAAAGCTACTGTTTTTCCTTTCCAATTAATAAGAATTTTGTGAGGAGATACTTTGAGACTATATAAATACCAAGTTCCTCATTAAACTACTAGTGTCAATTGAGGATTTTGCCCAAACAATTTATTACCATTATGGTTACCAAATGGTGATTTCTTAACTCCATCATTCCTTCTACATATATTAGTTGGCATTCTACTTCAAGGACGTACTTTTCCTCCCTCTCCATTTATTTATTTATTCATTCATTTATATCAGAATGGTCTACAGGTTCTTATTTTCTTCAGTGGTTTATAATCTCTTACTATTATTATCTATTTTGAAGCTAAAAGTGTCCCACATTTGGTCAGTGAGAGTCCTTCTAAGTTTACTCCTCTGTCTTTTTGATTATCCCCACCATTTTTCAAGCACTTCCTTGTGCTGTCACTACAAGATATTCAAGATATCTATGGATATAGGTAGATGTAGCTATGCACATATAGTTATATCTCTTTCCATTTCTATCTATAGATAGATAGATACAGATATAGGTATATGTAGTAATAGATATATTAAAACCCATGAGTTTATACTGGTATGTCCAATTCCAATAACACAATAGAGTACATGTTCAAACTCCACTTTCCACATCTGTAATGCTCTTCTCAAATAGTAACAAACCTGAATCCAATTACCCTGAAAATATTTACTTATTTGTTCAATACTAAAAGACCCCTGAAGCAGTTTCAGAATATGTAACTCATGTCGTTGTAAAAAACAAACCTACTAACTAGAGTTCAATGTTTGTTTTCAGGTTTTTTTCTTTAGTCCTAATATATTTAGTCAAAATATTGTGTTTCAAAATGACTGATTTGTTTCCTCTCTCCCCTCCTCCTCTTCCTGTTTAGAGCATTTATGTTAGTTAAGTTACTCATTTGAAAATCAGTCTGGTTCATTGTGTTCCCATGTGTATTCCACATTAAGTTTTTGCTCTGTCCTTCTCTGTTTCTTCTTTGTCTTTCTTATTTTGTAGCTGTGTTTCTCCCTTTTTCATTTGATTAATTTAGCTAGTGGTTTATATGTTTTGTTACTTTTTTCAAAGCACCAGAATTTTGCTTTATTACTTTGACCTACTATTTTCTATTCCTAATCTTCATTATTTTTCTACTTTATTCTTTTATTTTTATTGCTATAAGTGTTTAAGGCTATGAATTTTCCTCTGATCTCTACTTTAAATGTATCCAATAGTCCCTGACATGTAGTGTTTTCATTACTTGTTTGTTTAGGAATTTTTTTAGATATTCTGTAATTTTGACTTATGTTTTCCTTTTCACTCAAGAGTTGTTTAATAGAAGATTTTTTAAATTTCTAGTTGGAAGAGCTTTTGGGTTTTTTTTAAATTCTAGTTTTATTGCACTGTGATAAGAAAGTATTGTTTGTAATATTTCCACTATATGGAACTTATTAATGCTTTCTTTGTGACCTAATATTTGATCAATTTTTGTGACTATTTCATGTGCAATTGAGAAGGAAGGTGTACTCTCTATTTTTAGGTTCTAAAGTTCAGTATAGATCAACGAGATCTAGCTTATTAATTATGCTGTTTACTTCTTCGATATCCTTACTTGTATTTCTGCCACTTGATCTCTTCTGCACTGGGAGTGGCGTGTTCAAGTCTCCTATTAGCAATGTGTTTCTATCTGTATCTCCTTGCATCTGTAGTTTCTGCTTTTTAAAGATGGTTATTTGGATAGATTTTCATAACTGTTATATATATATTTCATATAATGTTATACATTATGAAATTGGCTTTAACCATTATAAGGTATCCTTTTTTGTCATGTTGTCACCAACCAGGTGCCTCAAGAAACTCAAAGGTGGGTTTGGAAGCAATTAACTGTTTTTCCAAGTTGTTTCTTTTCCTTTTGTATGTTAAGGAGATGTAACCCCCAGCCATCCTGAAACTGACCAAGCGGGGCACTCAAGGGAGATGTAACCACCAGCCATCCTGAAACTGACCAGGCCTCACCACAAGAGCTATGTCCATGACCTTTGCCTTATTTTAATGCAAAGATCTCTCCAAGAGGAGCTTAGGCCTTATTATGTGGAAGCATGTTCTCCAACTGAGCCTGTACAAGCGAATATACCAAGGTATATCCCTTTTGAATATTCATTCCCCAACCAAATAAAAGTTCCTGCTTTCCTTTGTTCGGGGACACCATGACTTTGGAAATGATTCCTCATGGCCTCCTATTTGCTGCAAATACACTTTACTTTGTGAGACAACTTCCACTGGTGTGGAGTCTTATTTAACTCACCAGGAGGGGAGCCCACTTGGTTCAGTAACAACATTTAATTATTTTTTGGCCTGAATTCTACTTTGTCTGATATCAAAGATCACAGCCCCCACGTATTATTTCCATTTGCTCATGCCTTTATTTTTAGCCTCTCTGAATCGTTTTAACTTAGATGTGTCTCCTGTACACCACATATAGTTGGGTCTTGCTTTGTGAGCTGTATTGAAAATATTTTTCTTTTAGTAGGTAAGTTAAGCCCATTCACATTTATTGATAAGACATATTTTCTATCTCAACTTTGATATATTATTTTATATTGTAATCACCATGTGTGTTACATATATTTACTCTTTATTTTTCTTCATGATGTGTTTTCTTTGCTATTGTAATTTATACATTTCTTTTGGTATTTAGGAAGGCTTGTATTTTTGTTCTAGTGGGGTTTTTTTGTTTTTTGTTTTTTGTTCTTTTTAGCTGAGGAAGATTCGCCCTGAGCTAACATCTGTTGCTAATCTTCCTCTTTTTTTTTTTTGTATGTGAGCTACAACCACAGCATGGCCACCGACAGACAAATGGTGTAGGTCCGTGCCTAGGAACCAAACCTGGGCCCCTGAAGCAGAGTGCACCGAACTTGACCACTAAGCCACCGAGGCTGGCCCTCTAGTGTTTATTTTTGTACTTATAACTTCTTTAAGAGAATTGAACATCTTCAAATTTATCAAGTAATATTATATTTTTAAAAAGTGATTATAGCTAATACATTGAAATTTTAATTTCAGTAAGTATACTTTTTATTTATAGAAGTTTCATTTGTTTTTTAAATCTGTATGTTCTTTCTTTTAAATAGGATCCTACTCTTTACTTATAATTTCTCTTGCTTATTTTCTGTTTAATCATTTTAAACAAACTTAGTTTAGAGTCCTTAACCAAGTTCTTTTGTGTTTACAGGATGCCACTTCACCTCTTTCCTGTGTTGGCTGAGTCTCCTTCATAGTGGATTGTTCCCTCATGTGTTTATAAATGTTTCTGCTGATCCCACCTATGTGGCAGGCTGTAGAGCTGGGACTCTCACCTTCTGATTCCTAGTGTCCTCTCTAAGAGGCCACAGCTCACACACTGATCACTGCCCAGTCATAGTCACATTCCACACACAGAAGCCCTCTGCCTTCTACAGAAAGGATATTTTCCAAATAGAAAAGCAGTTATAATAAGAATGACTTTCTTAAAGTAGTAACAGAATAAAATATCTTACATTAGAACTGTCTGAAAAATCTAGGACTTGACTCCACCATGCACATCCATCTATTGCCCTACCTGTTCTCACATGCCACCTTTTTTAGTACACGGATACCTCCACCGTTGTATTTCTGTAAGATACTCCCCACATACTGTCTACTTTCCCATAAACACATAGAGTCTTATATTCATTGATTCAATAGTTTTTCATATAACAATTATTTATTGAGCATCTACTCTGATGTAGCAGAACCTCTTCCAAACATTGGGATAAATCAGTGATTCGGACAGAGCGAACACTTCTAAACACCCTAGATCTGAGATTCGTAGTCTTTTCTAACTTGCAACTTTTCTTCTTGCTTTGTTTTCCTTCCATGACACCTATCTTCCCATTCTGCCTCCCCTGACGCATCTACCACAAAGGAACATCTGAAATGGCATATATCTCTTTTTAAAATAAATTGAAAGTAAACTAGTTCCGAGAATTGCAAGACACCTCCTGAAATAACTGAAGACAGTTTGGGACATGTCAGGACCAGCGCTGGGAAGCACTGTTATTGATGTTCAAAGAATCTGTGTTACACACACCCGTGGATGAAGAAAGCACAGTGGAGGCCAGCAGAGCTAACACTTCTGAGCAAGCTCAAACTGGCCTATAAGCAAGGAAATATTTGCCCAGTTGGAGAATTGCTTTTGAGGAATGAGGTCATCCTGCAATCTAGAGCCTTTCTACAAGATGCAAGACCCCTTGGCGGCAGGAGGCAGTGCCTTTGATGGTATTTCTGTGGGAACTTCCTTTTCTCCTCCGTTGAAGCCTTGCTTCTCAAGTCTCCCTTGTCCTGATGTTCTCATAAATATCACTGCCCCATTCCTCTGAGCTTCTGAAAGTTGACACTCTTCATTATTTTGTGCTTACTTGGGTTACATCCACATTTCAAGTGCTCCTCCTGAGCATTTAAAAGAATTAGCACCAATCCTTCACAAACTCTTCCAAAAAAGAGAAGAGAACACTTTCTAACTCATTCTACCAGGCCAGTATTACCCTCACACCAAAAACAGACAAAGGAATTATAAGCAAAGTTATGAATATCCCTTATGAATAGAGACACAGAAATCCTAGCAAACCAAATCCAGCAATATATAAAAAGGATTATACACCACAACCAAGTAGGATTTATTCTAAGAATGCAGAGTTGGCTTAGCATCTGAAAATCAATGGATGTAATATACCATATTAATAGAGTGGAGGTCAAAAACCATATGATCATCTCAGTAGACACAGAAAAAGCATTTGAAAAAATCCAACACCTTTTTTGATAAAAACACTCAAAAAACTAGGAATAGAAAGGAACTTCATTAACCTAGTAAAGGCCATGTATGAAAAACCACAGCTAACATCACATCTGACAGTGAAATACAGGATGCTTTCTCCCTAAGATCAGGGACAAGAGAAGGATGTTCACTCTTTCCATTTCTGTTCAACATTGTTCTGGAGGTTTTAGCCAAGGCAATTAGACAAAAATGAAATAAACAGAAGGCCTCCAGATTGGAAATGAAAAAGTAAAATTATCCCTATTCACAGATGTGATCGTGTGTATAGAATATCCTAAGGAATACACACACACACGAAAAAAACTATTATAAATAACAAACAAGTTTAGTAAGGTTGCAGGATATATGATCAATATACAGAAATCAATTGTATTTCTATACATTAATGATGAACAATTTAAGAATGAAACTAAGAGAACAATTCCATTTACAATAGCATCAAAAATAATAAAATACTGGGGAATAAAGTTAACAAAAGAAGTGCAAGACTTGTACATTGAAAACTACAAAACATCAGTGAAAGAAACTAAAGAAGACCTAAACAAATGGAGAGATATCCATTTCATGGATTGGAAGACTTAATATTGTTAAGTTTACAATACCCTTCAAATTGATCTAAAAATTCAATACCATCACTATCATAATTCCAAATGCTTTTTTTGCAGAAATGAACAAGGTGATCTGAAAATTCATATGGAAATGCCAGGGACCCAGAATATTCAAAGTTATCTTGAAAAAGAAGAACAAAGTTGTAGGACTCACACTTCCCAATTTCAGAACTTACTACAAAGCTACAGTAACCAAGGCAGTGTGGTACTGGTGTAAGGATACACATGCAGATCAATGGAATAAAATTGAGAGTCCAGAAATAAACTGTTATATTTATGGTCAATTGATTTTTGACAAGGGTGCCAAGATAATTAAATGGTGGAAAGAATAGTCTTTTCAACAATTGGTGCTAAAACAACTGGATAGCCATATGCAAAAGAATGCATTGATACCCCTGCTACACACCAATACATTGTCATCACACCATATACAAAAATTAAGTTGAAATGGACCAGAGACCCAAATGTAAGAGCTAAAACTATAAAACTCTTGAAAGAAAATATAGGATTAAATCTTCTTGAACTTGATTTAGTCAATGGTTTTTTTGGCATGACACCTAAAGCACAAGCAACAAAAGAAAAATAGATAAATTGGACTTCATCAAAACTAAAAACTTTTGTGCTTCAGAGGGCATCATCAAGAAAGTGAAAAGGCAACTCAGAGCAAGGGAGAAAATATCTGCAAATCGTATATCTGATAAGGGACTTGTATCTAAAATATACAAAGAACTCTTACAATTCAACAAAAAAACCCTAATTTAAAAATGGACAAAGGATTTGAGTAGACATTTCTCCAAAGAAGATACACAAAAGGCCAGTAAACACATGAAAAGATACCCCATATCATTAGTCATTAGAGAAATGCACATGACAACCACAATGGGATACCACTTCACACCCACTAGATTGGTTATATTCAAAAAGATGGACAATAATAAGTGTTGGTGAGGATGTGGAGAATTTGAAACCTGCATACATTGCTGATGGGAATGTAAAATGTTGCATCTGCTTTGGAAAACCATATGTCAGTTTCTCAAAAAGTTAAACACAGAGTTACCATATAACACAGAAATTCCATCCTTAGATACAGTCTCAAGAGAGCTGAAAACATGTCAACACAAAAACTTGTACACAAATGTTCATAGTAACATTATTCATAATAGTCAAAAAGTCAAAATAACCCAATTGTCCATCAATTGATGAATGGATAAGCAAACTCTGGTATATGCATACAATGGAGCATTATTCTCCCATAAAATGGAATGAATTAACTGATACATATTAATATATCAGTTGATGAAGCTTGAAAACATTACGCAAAGTAAAAGATGCCAGACACAAAAGGCTACATATCTCATATGAAATATCCAAAATAGGCAAATCGATAGAGAAAGACTGATTAGAGGTTGCCAGGCATTGGGGGCGTGGGGAATGGGGAGTGACTGCTAATGGGTTTCTTTTAGGGGTCATGTAAATGTTCTGGAATAGTGATCAGTGTACAACTTGTGAATGTATTAAAAACCACTGAATTGTACACTTTAAAAGGTGAACTTTGTGGTATGTGAATTTTATCTCAATAAAGCTTTTAAAAACATTTTTAATTAATTAAAATTAAATAAAATTAAAAATTTGTTTCCTCGGTTGCACTGGTCACATTTCAAGTGCTCAATAGCCATATATGGCTAGTAGCTACCACATTGGATAGCACAGATATAGAACGATTTGGTTATCACAGGACATTTTATTGGACAATGCTGGTCCGGATCACACTACCAGATCCCAAAGATTTAAGAAATATATCAAGCACATGCAATGTAACGGCCTTATTTGAAGAAACTGTAAAATAAAGTTGAAAAAATGGGGGTATTTTGAATATTGACTGGATATTCGATTATATTAAGGAATTAATATTAAATCTTTTTAGGTATGACAATAACATTGTGGTTATGTTTTCCAAAAGTACTTATCTTTTAGAGATAAATACTAAAATACTCATGGATGAAATGATATAGTGTCTGGGATTTACTTCAAAATAATCCAAGGGTCAGGAGATCAGGGAAAATAGATATAACAAAATGGGCCATGAGTTAATAATTGTTGAATTTCAACAATGGGGATCTGAGAGCTCATTATACTTTCTCTCTCTTTGAAAATGTTTGAAATTTTTCATAATAAACAGTCAATAAACAAACAGTCAGCCACTGCTTATTCATATCCAATTGACTATTACCACATGGAAATATGATGTTGTCAGGTTTTTTAAGTTTTTAAGAGAATTCAGAAATCCAAATTCTAAAATAAAATCTTTGGTGTTTCATTGCTGGTTCATTTGTTTCATCACAGGGCACAAAAAACAACCACACCTGGAGCTTGGATTCAGCACACAGCCCCTGCTTTAAGATGTCCAGTTTAGAATAATCGATGGAATTAATGGATTCTGGAGGCATCCATCATAAAAGTGATTTATCTTGAACATATAGTTAACATCGTGCATTTTATTTTAAAAATTATGACCTATTTCAAAAAAGTACAAAGAATAATAAAACAATCACTCATATACCTATGTAGCCTTAACAAATCTTAAAATATTAAAATATAGCCATATAAAATATATATAATGCAAATATATAAAATATAAAATGGCCATATTTGCTTCAAAAAGAAATAAAATGTTATAGATGTCATTATTGTCTTCTTTGTGCCTCTCCTTGATCCCATTCTGCCTGCCTCGCCTAATAACACTATCCTCAACTTTGTGTCCATCTTTCCAAACCAAATTTATAGAATTTCACTAGAGCTGTATGTATCTATAAACAATAAATGTGTTGCTTTCCTGTTCCTGGATTTTAAATAAGCAGTTTCATTTAAAAAAAATCAATTGCATTTCTATCTACCAACAACAAACAGCTAGAAAACCAACTTTTTAAAAGACCATTTAGAATAACATCAAAAAATAATACATATCTAGGAATAAATCTAACAAAAGATCGGCAAGACATTTAGGGAGAAAATGATAAACTACATTGAAAGGCATTAAAGAAGACCAAAATAAATGGAGATATATATTACATTTATGGGCTGGAAAACACAATATCATGAAGATATCAATTCTCCTTACTGTCATTCCAGTCACAATCCCAAAAGAGACATAAAGTGGAGGGGGAAAAATAAAGCTGCAGAAGACAACATACAAAATGATCTATTTATATAAATTTCAAAAGCATATAATATATTGTTTAGTTATATAAACATATATGCAAACTATAATGAAAAGCAAGAATATGATAAATAGAAATACATGATAAGGGTTACTTTTGAGGGGGAAGGGAACAGGAATTCAAAGGTAATGATAACTTCTATTTCTTAAACAGAGTAGTGTGAATATGAATGTTCACTGTATGAAAATTATTTATACCTTGCACACACTTCATAAATATTCTTTTGTGTTCAATCGATATTTAATAAAACCAATTTTTAAAAAATAATGATATACATCTATATCACCACCATGGAAATGTCAACAACATATATGGTTAAGTGACAATGTTGAAAAGCCTTATGTATAATAATATATAAAATATGTACTAAAATGTTAATAGTGGTTATGTATAATGTTAAATAAAATATGCACCTAATTTTAATAATGGTTATGTGTAATAGTCAATAAAATATATGCCAAATGGTTAACAGTGGTTATGTCCTAGGGGAAGTTTGGCAGTCTTTAATTTTCTCTGTTGTACAGGAGTTGGATTTTTTGCAATTCATCATCAGAAAGAAAAAGAAAAAATTTTAATAACAAAGAATCATAAACATGCAGGAAATATCCAAAGTATATTATATGAAGAAAAGACTGGATAGATTAAAAGAGAAAAAGTCTGAAAGCAGAGCAAAAAAAAAGGTTCTTAAAGTAATCCAGACATGGGGTAAAGTATGGTGGACAAGGAGTCAGAAAGAAAGGGAGAGATTCAAAACACTTCATGAAACGGTTCTAGGGGCTGATGAGACAAGAAAGAGCCTAAATCTAATGGTGGGCAGAGAGGGCGGGGAAGATGTGTTTTTAGAGGGAAGTTGAAGAGATCAGTTTTGGAAGTGATGTGTTTGAAACATAATAGCAAATTTTTCCTCTTTTTATAAATAATAATATAGGCACAGAGAATTTGAGCAACTTGCCCAAGTTACTCAGCTGGCAAGAGGTAGAACTAGAAGTCAAATCCTGGCAGTCCACCTCCAAGGCCTTTGCCCGTAACTGCTATACAACTGTGCCTCTTGACATCCATTAGGCAATGTTTAGTTCCACATCTTGGATATTAGTGTTTGAGGGAGTTTAAAGGAGATATTAGGACTGTAGACAGAATATTTGGGAGTAAACTACACAGAGATGGCTGTTAAAACTGAAAATGAGTTTTCTGAGAGGAGATTATAAAAGACGCAAAGCAGACAACTGAATAAGTCTTGGAAAACAGCCCCCTCTACTACTGCTATTATCTTACCAAAGTCAAATGACTTGATAGAAATGACAAGATTTAGAGAAAGACATGTGTTCAAATCCCAGCTCTGCTACTTACTAGCTGGGTGATCTTGGGACAACCATTTAACCTCTCTGTGCTCTAGTTTTTCATCCGTAAAATAGATAGTCATGAGGATTACATGAAAATATATGTGAAGCACTTAGCATTGTAGCAGGCACATAATTGGTGCTCAATAAATGCCACTTTATTTTTTGTCATCTTTTCTATTAGAAAGAGGAAGACCAGAGGCTGAGAGAGTAATATTTAGGCATATAAACATATGCATTAAAATAATAAAGAAATGTTCATTTCCCTGATATTTTCATAAAAGTTCTCCATTTTCTATGCTCTACAAACTTTGGCATCATCTGGAAAAAAAAATCAAGATTTGGTATATGAAATTAGAAAAACTATTTCTGTGTTTACTAGCAGGCTCCATTACAGAAAATGATAGGGAGCATGCTCTCAAACTAATCTCTACCCTGCCTCTTAATTACCAAATTATGGATCACTTTACTCATTACTTTGATCTATTTTCCTTCTAGGTAGAGGTACCTTTCTTTCTTTCTTTTCTTCTCTAGGTGAATCAGAGGAGTAAGAAAGCAAGGAAATAAAGTAGATCTGAGAACCGTATCCCAAGTAAAAATGGTAAAATATGTTAAAAATATTTTTAAATTAAAAAAAATAAAATTTTGAGTAAAGGACAATATACCACCAAAAAAGATGAGGAATAATTTAAATATGACTTCTAGAAATGACAAATGTAATCATTAAAATTAAAACCTCAATGGGCAATTCAAGGAATTAGATATATTTGAAGAGAGAATTGGTGACATGGAAGAGTTATCTCAGGAAAGTTCCCAGAATGCAACACAAACAGATTAAGATCTGGAAAATATGAATTAGAGATAAATAAAGAAAATCATGAAAGGATCCAACATACATTTAATAGAGTTCCAGAAAAAGAAATTAGAGATAATGTGGAAAAAACAACCATCAAAGTTGTAATGACTGAGGATTTTCCACAATGGTTGAAAGACATGAATTCATAGTTACAGGAAAAACAACAGATCACAGTCCAAATAAATAGAAATAAATTTCAGCCACAAAAGCTCACCATGAAAACTTATCAAATATATGCAGCAACAAGCCACCATCAGCATTATGGAGAAACATAATTAAAGAGAAGTCAAGTGAACAAAAATGAGGCATGCTGGAACTCTCCTCCATTGCTGATGGGAATGCAAAATGGTATAGCTGCTCTGGAAAATGGTTTAGCAGTTTCTTACAAAGCTAAGCACACATTTATCATATGACCCAGGAATCCAACTCCTGGGTATTTACTGTAAAGAAATAAAAACTTATATGCTCAAAAACCTGTGTGTGGGGCCAGCCCGGTGGCATAGTGGTTAGGTTCACGTGCTCTGCTTCAGCAGCCCAGAGTTCGCAGGTTCAGATCCCAGGTGCAGACCTACGCACTGCTCATCAAGCCATGCTGTGGTGGCATCCCATACACAAAATAGAGGAAGATGTGCACAGCTGTTAGCTCAGAGCCAATCTTCCTCAGCAAAAAGAGGAAGATTGGCAACAGATGTTAGGTCATGGCCAATCTTCCTCACACACAAAAAAATACCTGTGTGCAAGTGTTCATAACAGCTTAAGCCATAATAGCCCCAAACTGAAAACAACTCAAATGTCCTTCAGTGAGTGAATGGATAAACAAACTGATACATCCATAAAATTGAATACTACTCAGCTATAAAAATGAACTACCAATACACACAACACCATGGATAAATCTCAAATGCATTTTTCTAAGTGAAGGAAGCCCAACTTAAGGTTTCATACCATATGATTCTATTTACATGACTTTCTTGAAAAGACAAAACTAGGGGCCGGCCCCATGGCTTAGCGGTTAAGTGCGCTCGCTCCACTGCTGGCAGCCGGGGTTCGGATCCGGACATGCACCGACGCACCACTTCTCTGGCCATGCTGAGGCCACGTCCCACGTACAGCAACTAGAAGGATGTGCAGCTATGACATACAACTATCTACTGGGGCTTTGGGGTAAAAAAATAAAATTAAAAAAAAAAGAAAAAAAAAGAAAAGACAAAACTATAGTGATGGAGAACAGATCTGTGGTTGCCAGGAGCTAGACGTGGTGGCAGTATGTGACTATAAAAGGGAGCACGAGCAAGTTTTGGGGTGTTGCAACTGTTCTGTATGCTGATTGTGGTAGGGGTAACACAAACCTACATGTATTAAAAGTCATAGAACCATACATCAAAAGAAAAACAGTCAATTTTACTATATGACAATTTTAAAAATAAAAGTGGAAAACCTGAATAAATCAATAACCACTGAAGAAATATAAAAGATAATCCAAGATCTACTGCTGAAATGTCACCAACCCCAGAGGGTTTAATGGCAGATGTCTCCTAACCCTTCAAAGAACAGATGTTCTCCTTGTTATAACTGTTAAAGAACTTATAAAAATATCAAGTTCCCAACTATATCTGTGATGCTAACTAGCATAATCTTAACACTGATACCAGACAAAAGAGTGCTAAGAAAGAAAGAAGGGAAGGAAGGGAGGAAGAGAAGGAGGAAGGGAGGAAGAGAAGGAGGAAAGGAGGAAGAAAAGGGTGAAGAGAATAAGGAAAAACTATGGGTCAATCTCACTTATGAACATAGATGCTAAAATCATAAATAAAATATTACAAAACTGAATTTAGCAACATATTAAATGAATGATACATTATAAAAAGGAATAGGAGAAAATTCCCAAAGAGTGTTTTAGGCTTTAGAAGAACTTACAAAAACTTAAGGTAAGGTGCTTTGTTAAATAAGATAGCTGTGGGGCTAAGGAAAAACGCTGTGTACATGCAGTGTATTCAAGTGTACAGAAAAAGATCTATGTTTACATTTCCAGCAATATTAGACAGTAGATATCCTTGAAAACTCCCAACTAGGGGACATATATAAAACCTGGATAAAAATACTACAAACTGTTTTATTTATTTATTTAATTTTTTAAAAATTTTTTGTTTATTGCAGTAACATTGGTTTATAACATTGTATAAATTTCAAGCGTACATCATTATACTTCTATTTCTGCATAGATTACATCATGTTCACCACCCAAATACTAATTACAACCCATCACCACACACATGTGCCAAATTATCCCTTTCGCCCTCCTCCCTCCCCCCTTCCCCTCTGGTAACCACCAATCCAATCTCTGACTCTATGTGTTTGTTTATCGTTGTTATTATCTACTACTTAAGGAAGGAAATCATACGGTATTTGACCTTCTCCCTCTGACTTATTTCACTTTGCATAATACCCTCAATGTCCATCCATGTTGTCACAAATGGCTGGATTTCATCGTTTCTTATGGCTGAGTAGTATTCCATTGTGTATATATACTACATCTTCTTTATCCATTCATCCCTTGATGGGCACTTAGGTTGCTGCCAAGTCTTGGCTATTGTGAATAACGCTGCAATGAACACAGGGGTGCATGTATCTTTATGCATTGGTGTTTTCAAGTTCTTTGGATAAATACCCAGCAGTGGAATAGCTGGATCATATGATAGTTCTATCCTTGATTTTTTGAGGAATCTCCATACTGTTTTCCACAGGGGCTGCACCAGTTTGCACTCCCACCAGCAGTGTATGAGAGTTCCCTTCTCTCCACATCCTCTCCAATACATGTTGTTTCCTGTCTTGTTAATTATAGCCATTCTGACGGGCATGAGGTGATATCTCATTGTAGTCTTGATTTGCATTTCCCTGATAGTTAATGATGTTGAACATCTTTTCACGTGCCTGTTGGCCATCTGTATATCTTCTTTGGAGAAATGTCTGTTCAGGTCTTTTGCCCATTTTTTTGATTGGGTTGTCAGTTTTTTTGTTGTTGAGATGCATCAGTTCTTTGTATGTTTTGGAGATTAAGCCCTTATCAGATGTATGGTTTGCAAATATCTTCTCCCAATTGTTAGGTTGTCGTTTCGTTTTGTTGATGGTTTCCTTTGCTGTGCAGAAGCTTTTTAGTTTGATGTAGTCCCATTTGTTTATTTTTTCTATTGTTTCTCTTGCCCGGTCAGACATGGTGCTTGAAAATATGTTGCTAAGACCGATGTCGAAGAGCGTACTGCCTATGTTTTCTTCTAGAAGTTTCATAGTTTCAGGTCTTACATTCAAGTCTTTAATCCATTTGGAGTTAATTTTTGTGTATGGTGTATGGTAAGGGTCTACTTTCATTTTTTTGCATGTGGCTGTCCAGTTTTCCCAACACCATTTGTTGAAGAGACTTTCATTTTTCCATTGTATGTTCTTGGCTCCTTTGTCAAAGATTAGCTGTCCATAGATGATTTATTTATTTATTTTAGTTAATTAGTTAGTTACCAGCACAAACTCCTTTTAAATAATAGCTGAGTTGGAAGGAAGTAAGAAAACTTCCAGTGTCCAAAAATGTAGAGGATGCTGCAAACCAGAGTGGTAAGTAGACAAATGCTGCACTACCCCAAGTTAGATTGTTTCTCAACCTTGGCAACAAGGAGACTACTCACGTCTGTAGCCTGCAGGACCAGGAGAAAGGCCAGGGGTCCAAACAAGGCTGGAATCCGCCAGGGGCCACTCCCTCAGTGAAATGGCAGACTAGAAAACAATCCTCCGACCAACAATGGAAATAGATACAAAGCAGCTTGATTGACTTGGACTGGCTTAGGGTAGGGAAAAAAAATCTCCCGTTAACCGTTAAGTGTGCCCTCATACAGATCAGAGTTAGAAACGTCTACTTGTCCCCTCAGCTGAAACTGCTCTGACAAGGGTTAAAAATGACCCTCTAGGCCGGCTCCGTGGCTTAGCGGTTAAGTGCGCGCGCTCTGATGCTGGCGGCCCGGGTTCGGATCCTGGGCGCGCCCCAAGGCACCACTTCTCCGACCAACCCGAGGCCGAGTCCCACGTACAGCAACTAGAAGGATGTGAACCTATGACATACAACTATCTACTGGGGCTTTGGGGGGAAAAAGATGAATAAATAAAATCTTTAAAAAAATATAAAATAAAATAAAAAAAATAAAGTAACAGCAAAGATTTCTATTAAAAAAAAAAAAAAAAATGACCCTCTAGGGCCGGCCCCGTGGCTTAGCGGTTAAGTGCGTGCGCTCCGCTACTGGCGGCTCGGGTTTGGATCCCGGGCGCGCACCGACACACAGCTTCTCTGGTCATGCTGAGGCCGCGTCCCACGTACAGCAACTAGAAGGATGTGCAGCTATGACATACAACTATCTACTGGGGCTTTGGGGAAAAAATAAAGAAATAAAACTATAAAAAAAAAATGACCCTCTAATTGCCAAACCCAATGGACGTTCTCCCACCTTCTGGATTGTCCTGAAGCATTTAACACTGTGGTCCACTAGTTCCTTCTAGAAAGTCTCTAGTGGCCCAGCTTCAATAGCATTGCCCTCTCATGGTCCTCTTTTCATCCCCCTAGATGTTGTCTCTCTGTCTCCTTTATGCTCCTCTCTCAATCTACCTGATTCTTTCTAAGGTGCCATCCTCAGTCCATAACTCTTCACACATGCTTTCTGATTGACTTTTCCTGACCTCATGGATTTAATCATAGGCACTTCCTAATCTGTGTCCTAGCCCAGAGCTGTCCCCTGAGCTTTATAATACTATATCCAAATTCCTGCTGCCAGGCCCTCGTGGGTGTTTCACAGACACTTGTAAACCAAAAAGTGCAGAACAGAGCTCATCATTCTTTACCCCCCAATTTTTCTCCTGTCTTTCATCTCACCAAAGGGCACACAGCCAGAAACCTGAGGATTATCTTGGAGTTCTCCTCTCACCCTCCACAGCCAATCAAATACCCTGCCCTGGTAATTTCATCTACCAAATAAACTTCAAATCCACCACGCATTTCTCTACCTCAAGTTCCACTGCTTTAGTTCAGGCCATCTTTGCGGTGGATCATTGCAAAACCTCCTAACTGGTCTCAGCTTCTAGTCTTGCCAGCTTCCATCTATACCCAGTGCCACCTGAGTGATTTACCTAAATTGCAAATCTGACCTTGTCTCTTTCTTTTTTTTAAAATTTATTTTTATTTTTTAATTTAAATTTAAAATTTTAAATTATTTATTGAGATATAATTGACATATAACATTGTGTAAACTTAAGGTGTCCAACGTGTTCATTTGATACATTTATATATTGCAATATGATTGCCACCGTAGCTTGAGCTAACATCTCTATCATGTTGCCTAATTATTATTTCTTTCTCGTGGTGAGAACAGTTAAGATCTAGTCTGTCAGCAACTTCGACATATATGACACAGTATTGTTAACTATATTCACTATGCTGTGCATTAGATCTTCAGACCTTATTCATCTTCTAGTTGCAAGTCTGTACCCTTAAACAACATCTCCCCAATTCCCCTTCCCCCAGCCCCTGGTAACCACCATTCAACTCTGTTTATATAAGTTTGGCTTTTTTAGATTCCACATATAAGTGAGATCATACGGTATTTGTCTTTCTCTGTCTGGCTTATCTCACTTAGCATAATTCCCTCAAGATCCATCCATGTTGTCACAAATGGCAAGATTTCCTTCTTTCTCATGGCCAAATAATATTCCATTGTGTATATATCACATCTTCTTTATCCATTCATCCATGATGAACGCTTAGGTTGTTCCCATATCTTGGCTACTGTGAATAATGCTGCTATAAACGTGAGAGTACAGATATCTCTTCAATACCCTGTTTTCATTTCCTTTGGATGTATACCCAGAAGTGCGATTGCTGGATCATATGGTAGTTCTATTTTTAAGTTTTTGAGGAACCTCCATATCATTTTCCATAGTGGCTGAACCAATTCACATCCCCACCATCACGTTTTTTTTGTGTGTGTGAGGAAGATCAGCCCCGAGCTAACGCCCATACTAATCCTCCTCTTTTTGCTGAGGAAGACCGGCTCTGAGCTAACATCTATTGCCAATCCTCCTCCTTTTTTTCCCCCAAAGCCCCAGTAGATAGTTGTACGTCATAGTTGCACATCCTTCTAGTTGCTGTATGTGGGACGCGGCCTCAGATGGCTGGAGAAGCGGTGCGTCGGTACGCGCCCGGGATCTGAACCCGGGCCGCCAGTAGCGGAGCACGCTCGCTTAACTGCTAAGCCACGGGGCCGGCCCCATCACTTTCTTTTTTCAAACCCTTCCATGATGCCTCGTTTCTTGCCAAGCTGCATAGCATAGACTAGCTGGCTTGGAATAGCCAGGAAGCCCTTCTTGAGCTGGTCTTTGGACACCTCTCTATAGTATCTTTCCATACTGACTGTGCCCAGCACATTATTCACCAGCAATCCTGGTGAGACTTGCAGCAAGCCACACAAACCCCACTGTTTCTCATCTCTAGGCCTTTGCTCATGCTATCCTCTCTGTCTTTCCTGCCCCAACCTCCAAGTCAGTTACTATTTGTCCTCCTTGTCATGCCCAGGCTCTCTCATCCAAGAGAACTCCTCTGTTCCCATAGTCCCCTGTGCAGACCACCAGCATACATATTTTTGTCCATGTATGTATTTTTCTCTCCAAGTGAGGTGAAACCTCCTTAAGGGAAGAGACCTCGTCTTACTCAGTGTTGCATCTTAGCATATAGTAGACGCTCAATAGGCATTTATTGTTTGAATTGAATCTGAAACACAGAAAGTAAATTTTTAAAAATCAAATGACATATTGATCTTATAAAAATGAGAAATGCTCTTTATTAAAAATTTCAAGGAATACGTCAAAGTACAAAGAAGAAAGCTGCAAATCCCCTAGGGTCCCACCATATGGAAAGAGCCAGCATGTACAGATCCAATGATGGAGACAGAGAATAGAACAAGCCAGATACTCTGAAATAATTTCATAGGAATACAGTTGGACTAGACATGCCATATCTAATAAAACATATGAAATTTAATAACACTTTAATTTAACTTGAGAAAAAAACTTGAAGTGAATCTGCGGAAATTTTCTGAACCATCCATGAACACTTCTGCACCACGAGCAATATTAGTGAGCTTTTAAAAGTGATTCAAACTCCCAGGCAGATGATCTGCATTTGGCAGAGTAGTTAACAACTTCAATTACTATGTAACCTTGGAATTGGTTAAGGAGCTCCCAAGAGGAAAGAAAAGTTTTACTCAGAAACAAAATGTATTGAGTTAAGCAATGGGAAGTTAAAAAACAATTATTAAGAGCTTCACTGCTTTTTTAACTTTGCAAAATTGGTTTTCATTACTTTCGCTCTTGGTTCAATAAAAAGGCTTTTAAATTGGCTCTTTTTAGAATTTAATAAACTCCTTAAAAGTGATGCAAAAGCCTTTATGGAAAACAGTATGGAGATTCCTCAAAAAATTAAATATAGAAATACCTTATGATCCAGCTATCCCACTACTGGGTATCTACCCAACCAACTTGAAATCAATAATCCAAAGAGGCTTATGCACCCTTATGTCGCAGCATTATTCACTATAGCCAAGACATGGAAGCAACCCAAGTGTCCCTCAACTGATGATTGGATAAAGAAGATGTGGTATATATATACCATGGAATACTACTCAGCCATAAAAAAAGACAAAATCATCCCATTTGCAACAACATGGATGGACCTGGAGGGTATTATGTTAAGTGAAATAAGCCAGAAAGAGAAAGACAAACAGTGCATGATTTCACTCATATGTGGAAGATAAACTAACTCACGGACAGATAGAACTGTTTGGTGGTTACCAGGGGCTAGGGGGGTGGGGGGTGGGCACAAGAGGTGGAGGGATGCACTTATATGGTGACTGACAAAAAATAATGTACAACAAAAACTTCACAATAAAAAAAAGATAAATAAATAAATAAATACATTCATACATCTTAAAAAAAAAAAGTGATGCAAATATTTCTTAAATCCTGCAGTAAGCTTTCCTCTGCGTTCAGATGTGCCCATCCAAAAAGGTTGATTCCAATCAATGGAATTTAACAGATGCACCTAACTGAAAGACTACTCAGGGGGAACTTGACAGAATACAACGTGGGAGAGCCACGGCCCCTGCCTTTCAGGAACTTTCAATCTGGTAGAAACGTGTTCATTCATTCCGTAAATATTTTTCACGAAATGCGCCCAACTCTGGGCAATGTGCTTGGCACTGCAATACACAGTGGTTGTGATGTTTACCTCACACCAAGGGTAAAGGGAGAGTTAAGAGGACACTTTGGACTGATACAGTCACAGAGCTCAAATAACTGATCTGTGAAGCCTCTGCCATTATGGTAGCATCAATACCAGAGATAGGAAAGTCATAAGGGGAACCAGTTTGGGGTCAGTGTTACCAAGATTTTTTCAGCTGCCTGGTCCCACAACTGCAGTGCAAATGGTGGTTTCTGTTTTAAGTAAACTGATTTTGAGATCCCTTTGAGGAATTCATAACAAAACAGCGAATCCTCAGTTCTTCCAGACTTAGCACTCTACTGCATTTATTTTCCAAACCCTGAACCAAAGAGTTCTGCTTCATAGGTGCTTTCTAGAAAGAGTGATGGAGTGGCTAAGAGTCTGGACTCTGGAGCCAGGCTGCCTGAGTTTCAATCCCAGCCTCTCCCCTTTTGAGCTATGTGATCTTGGACTACTTATTTAACATTTTTGTGCCTCAATTTCCTCATCTTTAAAACGGGATAATAATACTACCTATATAATAGTTTGAGAGCTAAATTAAATAGCAAATGCTTGGTAATTGTTAACTATCTTACATTCCAAGGGAGGGACTAGAAAGAAAAGAGAGCCATGGATAGAATACGAGTGAATGAGCACACTGCTGTGGCACACTGAAGGGGTGGGAGGGGGAAAGAAAACCAGAGAGGAAAGTAGAGAAAGTGCAGAAGAACTGGAAGGTAGATAACAGAGTGTGGTGTCTTAGAAAGCAAGGCAAGAGAGAGTCTCAAGAAACCGGAAGGCAACAGCTTCAGACACCGCAGAGAGTTTAAGGAGAAAAGGCCACTGTATTTGGTAAGTAGGAGGTCCTTGCTGATCTTTAAGCGACCAGCACCACCGGCCAATATTTCTTTCTTGTTATCTGGTTTGCTTTGAAGTAATACAACTGTTAGCCCTTTGTTGCTTTCTCTGTGATCATATTTTGTCAGTTTCTAAAAAGATGAAATACTGTGTGATGAGATACTGTCTGGCTTCACACCGGCTGTAGCAAGAGCTAGAACAGTGATTCTCAACTTCACGTTTTCAAAATGCCAGGACTTGTACTTTTAATAGTAATAATAATAATAATAATAATAATAATACAAACTCTCAATGATGATGATGATTAATAATAATAATCAAGAGTAAATAGTGCTTTACACTTTTCAGAAAATGTTCAAAACCATGATCTCACTCAGTTATATCTGAGTACCACAATTAATAAAAGGTCTCGCAAACATAAATATATTTAAATTCATCTGTGAATGAAATATATGGCTAATGATTCATTTAATATTATGTGACAAACTGTTTCTGGGCACCTGCTTTTTGTCACACGCTAAGAAATGCTCTGGAAGTTGGTGGATGGTTAGACGTAGTCCTGAACCTCAAAGTTCAGGAGAGAGAGGGAGAGGTAAATGATCTTAATGTAACGTGAGCAGCCTATGGAAGCGGTGGGACAAAATACAATGTGCCAACCCGCACTGCACTGAGAAGGTGACATTTGCAGGTGAAAAAGAGAGAAAAGGAAATCTCACTTTTTGGAAAAGTGAGTCAGGTGTCTTGACATCGAAACAGAATATCCCCAAAGGGCTGTACATTCCTACAGACTTTTTCATTGTCAGTTAAAATATTCAGATACTTTAAGTTTAGACACCTGGCTTATTTGGGGGGAAATTTCAACTTCCAATTATATTTTGTTTTGTAGAACTATGTATGTAACAATGAGTTTTTTTAAAAAAGCGGGCTCTGCCTTGACTGGATATTTGCGGCACGTCAAAGAGGAAGATACGCTGGGAGAGGGTCTGAGAGCATTAAGTAAGAAGAATTTTCAAGTAAGGTCATAAAAGCATCCACATTTGGTGTTTGAGACTGTGTCGGGGGTCCCCAGGACCACCCTCAGGTTTGATGATTCACTGGGAGGGGCTCACAGGACTTAGCATATAGTTGTCCTCACGGCTAAGATTGATCACAGTGAAAGGATGCAAAGCGCAATCAGCACAGGGAGGAGGCGCATGGGGTGAAGTCCAGGGGAGACCAGGTGCAATTTTCTGAGAGTCCTCTCCCAGTGGGGTCACAAACGAGTTGTGACAACACGTGTGAAATGTTGCCAACTATGGAAGCTCATTAGAGATTCAGCGCCTGTGGGGTTTTATTGGGGGCTGGTCACGTAGACATCCCTTGCCTGGCACGTCTCCAAATTCCAGACTCCCAGAGGGAAAGCAGGAGCTCAGCAGAAACCACATTGTTTGCGCAAACAGTTTAAGTACAGTGAGCCGCTCTTATCAGTTCTGGAAATGGTGGGAACTCTCCTGAAATACAAGTTCCCAGACTCCAGCCAAGGGCGAACTTGTAAGCAGGCCTTTCTATGAATAAGCAGTTAGGCCTGCTGTGTTAACTCTTTTCTGCACTAAGGGTATACGTCTCCCATGAGTACCTTTTTCTTTCTTCATGCGTTGTTTCATTATTTCAGTCTCTTAAGATCTAAAGCAAAGGCCTATTAGTAGAATTGAATCAACACGTATTTGGGCTTTGAGGGGGTGTGTGTGTGTGTGTATGTGTGTGTTTAAAATAGTCGTCGTACCTGAGACAGCCTAAACATATTAAGTTGCAAATGTTTGTCTGGAGTCTTTCCTTTATGGCTAAAACATTTTGATGAGTAATTACAAGATGAGTAATTACAAGAAAATGTTGTGGCCTTCTGAAAATGTTCTATTTTAAAAAATCATTCCTCAGCCATTAGAATTTGCTTCACCTGCTCTTAACATCAGCTTTCTATATGCCGGTACTCAGGAAGAGAACAAAAAATATACCTCTGAGCAACATTTCTTCTTCACTTCAGTCATATTTTTGTCTTTCAAGTCCACATCTCATCTGTTGTGTGTGGAACACTAACAACATTTTTAGCACTGAGTTTGCTTATGGGTCTGATTTTTACTGCTCTTTCTTTGTTTACTGTTTGGTTGACGTGTATGGAACGCACAATCCTATATAAAGCAAAGTCAAAGCTTCCTAAGCAGAGAAATATTTGAAATCAGTGATAATCACATTTTATTCAAATAGGACTCTCACTTCCTGAGAATTCTTCTATATTATCTGATGGCCAAATCTTACAGATCAATTACCTTCAATTTTCACTCCTAGGAGATTATTGCAAATAATGACCCTTCTGTATATGTTCTCCTTCAAATCTTTATACCCCCAAAACTGATTGCAATTGACTATGTTTTTATTTTTTATATATTCATGGAATAAACATTTATTTAATGTATATAATGTGCCTTCCAGGTGTTAGGTATACAAATAATAAAGAAAACAAGGTCACTATCCTCAAGGAATTAAAAGTCATAAGAAAGTCAAACAGGTTAAAAAAATAATATCTATAAAACATCAGGTATACAGGGCATGGAGTAAGTAGAGGGGATACAGTTCAGAGGAGGTCAGAAAAGGTTTTAGACATATGAATTTAGTCTTGAAAGATAAGTAGGAATTCATTAGAGAACCCCCAATATTCTGCATATACAATGACGCAAAGAATGAAAACAAATGGCATGTTCAAGGAATTGCCAGTATCTTAGTAAAACTAGTTTGCCAAAGGATGGGGCATGTGGCAGGAGATAGAACTGGAAAAATTGTCAGAGGCCAGATCATGAAGGGACTTGGAGACTACACTTGTGAATGTTGATGTTGTCCTGTAGGCAATGTTTAATCCTTGAAGAATTTTAAGCAAGAAAGAGATATGATAGGGTTTATGTTAGAAAAAAATCTCTGGGGGCAGACTGAAGGGGTTGAAACAGAGGACATTGAGTCCGATTAGGAAGATGTTGGCTAATCCCAATGAGGGATTAGGAGGGCCTGACCTCAGGATAGAATTACTTATTCCTAATTCAAATCTGTATTCTAAGCTGTATTCAAAACAGAGAGACTATGATTGGCTTGGACAACATCTGTAAAATGCTATCTCTCAGGATCATTGTGAGTAACACATACACAGTCTAGCAGAGAGTGGTCGGTCACACATGGGTGCTTTGTGACACTTCCCTTTCCCCTTCTGCTATAGAATATCTTGAACTTTTGTTTACTTCCCTTTATTCACGTGATGCTCATGGTGGTGGTGTGGGTGTGAATGAGAGGAGCTGAAGAAATTAATTAAAAAAAATAAATGCCCAAACAACTCTCCTTTGCCTCACATGGTCCTCAGTCTCCTCTCCACTGCAGCCTCTTCAGTGGACCAAAAAAATTCATAAATAAATGTGAGTTGTAAAAAAAGGTCAAGTGCCAAAGTCCATTTAAAAAAATTAAAAATCCCACCCTATTCTACTCTAATCTTCATAAGTAACCAGTATTAAGAATTTGTGTATCTCTTCCCAGAATTTTTTTATACACTTAAAGCATGTATATGCATGATTTGGTTGTTTTTTGTTTGTTTTGTTTTACAAAAATATCACATTATACATATTGTTGTGCAACTTGCTTTTTCCACCCAAATATATTCCTTGGAGATCACTCCATGTTAGTGCATAAAGAGCTACCTTGTTCTTTCTAACCAAGGCATAGAACTCCATAGTATAGCTAAACTACATTTAACCAGTGCCCTACTGATGGACTTGAAGGTTGTTATCATTATTGTTACTGTCATTGCTGTTACAAAGTGCTGTAATTCCCATCCTTGTGCATTTATCTTTGAATGAGTGTACAAGTATTTCTGCATAATAGGTTTCCTAGTAGTAGAGTCAGTAGTATGTATTTTAAACTTTCATAAATAACATTGGGTCTTTCTTTTGCTCAGTGATTCCCAATTGGGTGAGAGAGAGCTGCCTCTCTGCGTTGCCTGGAAAACTTGTCAAAACCATCTGCACCCACTCCCCCTAGGCCCTCCTGACATGCTCATCCGCATCAGACTCTGGGGGTTAGGGAAAGGGAGAGAAGTGTTGTGTTGTTCTCTGGGTGATTTTCTTCCATGCCTGCCTCTCTTGAGGACCATTGCTTTGGCTCTTTTAATTAGGAGACTGATGCTCTGAGTTAATTCACTTCCCACTGGAGAGAGTTTTGTTGGCCACAATCCCTGCGAAAGAAAATGTTCCTTTAATATTTGCAGGCCTTGTATTCTTCAAGAAGCAACTCTTTTTTTCCCCGGAGTCAACATAGTTTATTGTGAACACCTCTCAGTTCAAAAGAATAGGTCAGTGAAGGTCCACAGAGTGAGAGAGAACCCAGGAGGTATTCTATTTCAACTCCAGGCCTCAAGTCAGAACCATATTTAACCATCTAGGCCTAGGTGCCTCACTTGCTTCATCCTGGCTCCATACTCCAGGAAACTTTCCTAAAAACTCATCAATAAGAATGTTAATTTTTTTGGAAAAACAACAAAAAAAGTAAATGGAAAAAAATAGTATGGTTGCTCTCAACAAGATAGGAACATGGAATTAGGCATAAAGGCAAAATGACTGTTTAACCCTGTTAACAACTTTCAGAAAAACAATTGAATCTTCCTGTAACCTCCCTGAAAAAGAAACTTTAACCTAAAGTGGCAATGCACTTCACTATAATTCAAAGGCCCATGATTTAAAAGAAAGGACTAAACTTTAGAAACTGGGATTAATTATCTGAGAAGAGAGAAAAATGGGATATTTTTAAAAATAGCTTCCAAGCACAGAAAACACAACAGTATGGAGGATGATCAATAGCTGCTCTCTGTTTTCACCATGAATGAGTCCCTTAGACATAGATTTGAGTTACACATGAAGGCAGATTTATCACATTTCTTAAAGCAAACCTTCATTATAGTTAAAGCATTTAGACACATTTAAAAGAGAGATAATAGATTATCCTTTCCTTTTAGAATGAAAATTGTACCAAGTTGTGAGTAAGCCCAATGTGTCAGCTTCCCCTCCTTCTGACAACAACTCTCTCCTTGACCAAACTTGAGTCAGGCTCCTCTGAGCTCTCTTCTCAACTAGGCCCTGTTGCGTAGAACAATTTTCCCTTCTTCCCTTCTAGGTTCTTTGGCTGGTCTAATAATTAAATTGATATAAGACAGATTAACAGGAGAAAAACAAATAAAAGTTTAATAACATGTATGCATCTAGTATTCATGGGAGAGACCCAGAAAAACTGAGTAACTCTTTGAAATGGCCAAAGCTATCATGTTATTTTTTTTGTGAGGAAGATCAGTCCTGAGCTAACATCCATGCCAATCCTCTTCTTTTTGCTGAGGAAGACTGGCCCTGGGCTAACCTCCATGCCCATCTTCCTCCACTTTATATGGGATGCTGCCACAGCATGGCCTGACAAGTGGTGCATCGGTGTGTGCCCGGGATCCGAACCCAGGCCGCCAGCAGCGGAGCGCGTGCACTTAACTGCTACGCCACGGGGCCAGCCCCCAAAGCTATCATGTTAAATAGCATCTTCAGCTAAAGACGAAAGAAGACGTTGGGAGTAAGGAATCAGTTATGGGAGGTGACCAGGAAAAGAACAGTAAACAAGGGTAAGGTTGTTATGCAGATTTGAAGCTGTGCCTTCTCCATTGATGCGAGTTTCTAGAGATTTAGAGTCACCCTTTTCTTCCTGGTACAGAGAGGGAGACATCCTTACAAATGGGAGATTTCCTTTATAAATGTAAATGTCTCTTACAAAAGGGTAACTTCTACTTGGTTTTCAGAGCTTCTCCTGTGTCTGAGGTTTCTTAAAAATAACCAGCTCAAAATAATGACTATGCCAAAGAGGCATGTTTTGGGGTTATAAATTTTGCTCCCCTTCAGTAGTAATAATGTAACCATGGGCCCTCTAGGACCAGTTCAAACTGACCCCATCTTATCAACAGAAGGTTAAAGCCAAAACTGCAAGTCATGTAGCCAGAGCATGAGCAGAGGAGAAAATCTTGACCTGAAATAAAACCTGGAACCAAAGATTCCCCACCCACCCCCATGGAACCAAAGGAGCAGGACATGACCAGAACTTGAAAGCTAGACTCTCATCAGAAGCAAGGAGTCTGTTGTCTAGGAAGGTCTGGTGTTAACGCCCCTTCCACACCTTACCATAAATGTTTAAAGACCTCCAATCAAAACCTGCCCTTCCAGTACTTCCGCATACCAGCCTGTTCCTCCTAACCTCTTAAATTTTGCCCCAAGCCCTGGATTGGAGGAGGCAGATTTGAGAGCCTTGCCTCCTGTCTCCTTGCTGATTGACCTCAAAATAAAGCCTTTTCTTTTCTTAAAAGCTGGTGGCATAATTATTGGACTTTTTACACACACTGGGCAGAGAACCCCCTTTTTGTGTGGTAACAATAATGGTACTTAGTTACTTTCCTTGACCCCCAACTTCCTCCCCCATTCATTTGTTGCTCCCTGGAGGGGAGAGGAGCAAAGAAATAAATGTCCCCCTACCCTGTCGATGAGTTCTTGGTGGCTCATCTAGGTGGTTGCTCCCTTGATTACTTACACAAAGGCTTTGTCAAAGCTTTTGAAACAAGCAGTTGGAAAGATTCCTTTACCTTCTAAGCCAATAGTCACCTTTAATCCCATTCTCAGTCCAGTGGGAAGGAAAAGGGTGATCTCATTTTCCCAGTTACATCTGTGAATCATGTAAACTTTACTTCTACACACTATGGAAGCACTCAACAAGTACATATTGAGTTTTGACCAGGTAATAGGCACTAATCTAAGCACTGGGTCTATAGTGATGAAGAAAACAGCAAATCCCTGCCCTCATGGAGCTTACAGTCTGGTGGGAGGAGGACAATTAACCAGGGGAACTCTCATACACTGCTGGTGGGAGTGCAAACTGGTGCAGCCACTATGGAAAACAGTATGGAGATTCCTCAAAAAATTAAGAATAGAACTACCATATGATCCAGCTATTCCACTGCTGGGTATTTATCCAAAGAACATGAAAACATGAATGCGTAAAGATACGTGCACCCCTGTGTTCATTGCAGCGTTATTCACAATAGCCAAGACTTGGAAGCAACCTAGGTGCCCATCAAGGGATGAATGAATAAAGAAGATATGGTATATATACACACTGGAATACTACTCAGCCATAAGAAATGATGACATCCAGCTATTTGTGACAACATGGATGGACCTTGAAGGTATTATGCTAAGTGAAAAAAGTCAGAGGGAGAAAGTCAAATACCATATGATCTCACTCATAAGTGAAAGATAAAAACAACAACAAACAAACACATAGAGACAGAGATTGGATTGATGGTTACCAGAGGGGAAGAGGGGAGGGAGAAGGGCAAAAGGGATGATTAGGCACATGTGTGTGGTGATGGATTGTAATTAGTCTTTGGGTGCTGAACATGATGTAATCTATACAGAAATCGAAATATAATGATGTACACCTGAAATTTATATAATGTTATACACCAATGTTTCTGCAATTAAAAAAAAAAAAAACCTGGGGGAGTAGGGAGTACCAGGAGTGTATTGCAATATTAAATAGGACAGCTGTATCATTTAAGGTCCAGACAGGAGACAGAAACCCCACGAGTTAATTGAACAAATAAAATTTATAGTAAAGAATAAATAACTAAGTATTAAATTATTGATTAGGTAACTGATAGGGTAAAAAGGGACTCTAAATTATTATAGAGGTAGAAACTGAAGGAAGTAGCTACTGAAGGGGTTCAGAACAGGCCTCCCCAAGATGTGCCACTTTGGCATGTGGAATATTTTGAACTAAAGGCAATCGAGTTCCTGTGGGCTCAAGAGAAACTTTTACTTCTCTCTTAAAGAATTTAAATTGGGGGCCTTGCCCATAAGAGTTATTACCAGAAATAAATTTTTATGACCTATATGTATGGCAGGGCAAACCTCTAATTACTGAACATCTGCTCCTCTTATCCTCCTGTGAATTACCCTCCTCCTCTCTGAAGCCTCAGGCCCCCTAATTCCTTAGCTCAAGATGGCATATATATCTCATTTTACCTTTCTGTCTCTGGACCTCTTGTTTATGTGACCCTCTCAAGTATGTGGGGTTCCCATACATACAAAATTAAATTTGATTTTCTCCTGTTAATCTGTCTCATGTAGATTTGATTATTAGACCAGCCAAAAGAACCTTTGAAGGTTAGAGGAAAATTCTCCCCAGCACTACCTGCCCTAGGGCTGAAGAAAAAAGGGCAAAAGTTAGAAATATTAAATCAACCAGACAACAGGTGATGGTGGCAATGGGTTTGTGAAACGGTCAGATTCTGGATGTGGTTTGAACATAGAACAATAGGATTTGCTGACTGTTGGAGATGAGAAAAAGAGAGGAGTCAAGGGTGAAATCAAGGTTTTTGGCAAGAGCAAAAGGATAGAATTGCCAATAACTGAAATGGGGAAGACTACAAGAGAAGCAGAAAGGGGGTGGTGGTGACAGAAGCAAGAACTCAGTTATGGACACTTTAACATTTAAGATGCCTATTAGACATCCAATTAGAGATGTGAACCTGGAAATCAGGAGAGCGGTCTGGGCTGAAGATATAATTTTGGGAGACACCAGTTCGTGATGGTATTTAAAGCCATAGAACCATAGTGAACTAAAAGTGCATTAATGCAACTATAGGACTAGCAGAACCTAAATTTCCTCTATGATATTTTTTACAAGGTGATTGTCCAAGTGTTGAGCAAAGGGCTTGGGCAAACATCACAAATGTTACATGGTTCAGGCTAGAACTCACAGGCAGAGGCTCAGCCACAGAAAGCACACAGTGCCTCTGTCTCTTGCCATCCCTCGAAGTGGTATATTTGGGCTAGAAACAGCTAAAGACATCACAGACTGTGCTCCAGGGAAGGGACTCATTCTCCTACTGCTCTCCCAGGAAGCATCTAACCAAGCATGTAACTATGGCACCCTTATGATCATAAGAGGGGTCTTCCTAACAGAGACAGCATCCTGCAGCTGGATGCCAGCTAACCAGGGGACTTGCATACCATTGTGACATCACCTTCCCTTGGGAGATGGGGGAGCCACTGTCCCTGCTAGCTCTGGGGATTTCCAGCAGACAGTTGTCCTACTTGTCTCTCCTCGCCAACACATACTTGAACTCTGCCAAAAACTAGGAACTATCTAATTCCATATTTAAGCAGAATTACCAGCAAACTATTTCTTATACTTAATAGGTATACTTCTGACCTTCAGAGATCTTTATTGGATGGTTCTGGTTCTACCCCTTGGAGCCAGATTGGATAAGCCAAAGCCCTATTATACACACCAGCCCTTCATATCCTGGAGGAAAGACACATGGCCTCAAGTCTTCTCATCTTTACATTAAACACCTACAATTCAGCTCTTCCCTATATGATAGTTTTGTTTTCCTTCCCTAATCATGCTCTTTCCTCTCTAAATATCATCCATTTTGTCAAAATATTTCTTTTTTTCCATAGATGTTTTTATGAAAAATTTCAAATATATAGTGTAGGGGAGCAGAATTTGCCACCCTAAAATGTGTCTCTTTGGCTTGATTTTGTGTGTGTGTGTGAAGATTAGCCCTGAGCTAATATCTATTGCCAATCCTCCTCTTTTTGCTGAAGAAGATTGGCCCTGGGTTAACATCCGTGCCCATCTTCCTTTACTTTATATGGGACGCCGCCACAGCATGGTTTGATAAATGGTGCGTAGGTCCGCACCTGGGATCCGAACCTGCGAACCCCAGGCGGCCAAAGCAGAGTGCATGAACTCAATCACTCTGCCACAGGGCCGGCCCCTAGGCTTGATTATTTTTAAGAATAAAACCCTCAGGAAGAAACTTTGAGCTTCCCCCTAACTGCCTAAAAGAATTTAAGAGAGAAGACCTCTTCCAATAAGGAGCTATCACCATAGATAACTATAGTATAACATGAACTAGGTGTGGTAGACAGGGAGGAACCTAGCAAGGCCCATTTGATCCAAGTGCTCTCTATGTCCCATTGTCTCTGCAAGGCATGGCAAACATTTGTTTACCAAACATTTGCTTTTTCATCACCATGTGAATTACCTTCCTCCTCTTTGAAGTCCCAAACCACTAACCCCAACAACTTCTTTTGTCTTTAGCTGAAGATGGTATTTAAGGTTCTGGCTTTGGCCATTTTGGAGAGTTACTCAGTTTTCCTGTGTTTCTCCCATGTATACATGTTATTAAACTTTGATTTTCTCCTGTTCATCTGTCTCAAGTCAATTTAATTCTTAGAACAGCCCAAAGAACCTAGAAGGGCAGAGGAAAATTTCTTGCTCCCCTACAACAGCAAAGTGGAAAGAATTTTATGGTGAACATCCATATATCCACTGTCCGGATTCTACCAACAACATTTAGCTGTACTTACTTCACCAATTTATTCACCCCTCTATCAAACCATTGCTCCATCTTTTTTTTTTTAATATTTAAAAATTTTCAATTGTGGCAAAATATACATAACATAAAATTTAGCATCTTAACCATTTTTAAGTATACAGTTTAGCAGTTCAGTGATGTTAAGTGTATTCACATTGTTGTGCAACCAATCTCAAGAACTTTTTCATGTTACAAAACTGAAATTCCATATCCATTAAACAACTCCCCAATTCCCCTTCCTCCCAGCCCCTAGCACCCAGCATTCTACTTTCTGTTTCCATTCATGTGACTACCTTAGGTATCTTATGTAAATGAGATCATACAGTATTTGTCTTTTTGTGACTGGCTTCTCACTTCTTGGCTCTTGTGAATAATGGTGCTATGAACATGGATGTACAAATATCTCTTCAAGATCCTGTTTTCATTTCTTTGGGGTATATACCCATAAGTGGGATTACTGGATCATATAGTAGTTCTATTTTTAATTTTTTGAGGAACTACCATACTGTTTTCCGTAGTGGCTGCACCATTTTGCATTCCCACCAACAGTACACAAGGGTTCTAACTTCTCCACATCCTTGCAAACACTTGTTATTTTCTGTTTTTTTTTATAGTAGCCATCCTAATGAGTGTGAAGTTCCATCTTGTTTTTTGATGCATTTCAAAGTAAATTGCAGAACCACCCCCCCACAAATACTTCAGCATGCTTCATTAGCTAGAGTTTAATATTTATTTATAGGTTTTTTATTTTGATATAAAATTTATATATGATGAAATACACAAAACTTTAGCATGCATTTACTGTCTTGACAAATGCATATACCTGTGTAACTCCAATCCTCATCAAGATATAGAACAGAAAGTTTCTTTATACCCTTCCCCAGTTAGTCCTTGCCTCCAGAAGAAACCTCTGCTCTGATTTTCTTCTACCATACATTATTTCTGCTTGTTCTAGAACTTCATATAAATGTGATCATACATTATGTACTTATGGCAGCCAGGAGAAAGAATGCGCCTCACAGACGTCCAGGGAGTATCACTGACCGAGGGCCCCAGTTACTGGGCTCCAAAATCTATCGTGGCATTTGCACTGATGCCACACCTCCCACTGGCTGCCCCAGCCAATGAATCAACGAGGCTCAGTGCTAAGATAGGCCTGTTCCTATGAGAAACAGTACTCCTCTGACAGCTGACTTTGGTTTGAGGACAGCCTGCTGGCCTGCTGAACCTTCCAGAGACTACACAACAGTCTAGGATGCTCCTCCCCACCTCCCTGACCTCTTACCTTCACTTGGTGGGATCAGCATCACAGCCTCTCAGCTTTCCCAGCCTTTTCCAGCTCCCTCCTTATCTCTCTCACAGTCATTTTCCCCGAACAAAATCCTTGCATATTGAATCTTGCCTTGACGTCTGCTTCCCAGAGGACTGCACTAAGACAGTATTCTTTTGTATAAGATTTCACTCACTCAGCATATTGTCATCACAATATTTCTTAATCTGTGTTGTCAGAACTAAACACCACACTTCTATGCAGACATTGCAATGCTCTAAATGACTTCAGGTCATGTGGGCATTTTCGGCATCCCACAGCTAACCCAAAGGAATGCACTTTATACTAAATTACTTCAACCATTCTCATGCATGTGGCTGCTGAGCCTCGTCTCCCCCATCCTTTATCTCTATTGTTGGATTTTGGACACAAGCAGGAAACCTGACAGGTAAGTCCATCAACATTTCTTCCTTAACAAAACAGCAGAAGTGGTATGTTCCTGCAAAGATGTTTGTCTCAGCTGATTTACATACACAAACGTGCACAATAGTGCAGAGATTAAGAACACAGGCTCTGGACCCAGACTGCCTGGCCCAAATTGCTGCCCCACTACTGTATCAGCTAGGAATGCTTTAGGCTGCAAGTTACAGAAAAGCAGACCAGCAGTGGTTTGAAGAAATAGGAGTTCATTTTCCTCACATTATATGAAGTCTAAAAACAGGCAGCTCCTGATATTGGTTTGCAGGCTTCACAGTGTCAGATCTGGCATCTCTGCAATTCTCTTGGCCTTTCTTTTATGCTTGCAAGATGGTGAGATGGCTGCATCATCTTAAATCACCTCTTCTGTATTCAGGATGATAAGAAATGCAAAGTCTTTTCTAGAAGCAACCAGCAGACTTCTGTTTATGTCTCATTGGCCTCTCCTACCTGCAAAGAAGCCTGGGAAAGACACAATTGGGCTTTTCTAGTCTAATGATGGAAGTGGAAAAGGGAGAAAGTATTGGGAATGGGTGTGGCATTTGATAACCAATATAGATGCTACAGCTGTTTACTACCTGGACAATCTTGGGCAAGTTACTTACCTCTCTCATCTCAGTTTTCTCATCAATAATGGGGATAACAAAATTTGTTTCATAAGTTTTGCTGTGAGGATTAAATGAGTTATTATATATGAAATGTTTGGAACAGTGCCTGGAACATAATGAATCCTTAATTAAAAATTTATTTCTCACAGTCCTGGAGGCTGGGAAGTCCAAGATCAAGGCACCAGCAGATTCGTTGTCTGGTGAGAGCCTGCTTCCTGGTTCAAAGATGGCTGTCTTCTCCCTTTGTCTGCACATGGCAGACGGGACCAGAGAGCACTCTGGGGTCTTTTTGGAGGGCACTAATCTCACTCATTAGGGTTCCATCCTCATGACCTAATCACCTCCCAAAGACCCCACCTGAAAATACCATCATATTGGGGATTAGGTTTCAACAGACACAAACATTCAGTCTATAGCATTCCACCCACCTGACTGGAATACTATGAATCCGTTTAGATGTCAATTGATCATGATCAGCATTGAAAGATCTACCACATATTGTTCAGTAAATATAACAAGTTATAGGACAATATATAAAATATGATTCCTATTATGTAAAATTGTCCACATAGGGGTGAACATAATGTAAAAAGAAACATCATTTTCATGAATCAGAGATCTCCTAGGGCTTCAACTACTTGCCACTTGTGTGAACCTTGTGTCATTTTCAGACCAAAAGTTGACTTTGTTCCTTGAGGAAATGACTTAATACTTTTTCTAAATGTCCTGGAAGAATTTAAGACATCACCAAGATGCCCCATTTACAATTCTATAACTTAGTCCCAGAGAGTGTTTGACTCAATGAGTATGCTCTATATTATTAAGAATTTGGATTTTTTTTTCTTTTATTTTGCTGAGGAAGATTCACCCTGAGCTAACATCTGTGCCAATCTTCCTCTATTTTTTAGTATGTGGGCCACCAGCACAGCACGGCTGCTAACAGAGCAGTGTAGGGCCATGCCCAGGAACTGAACCCGGGCCTCCGAAACAGAGCGCGCTGAACTTAACCACTAGGCCACCAGGGCTGGCCCGAATTTGGGTTTTCATTAGGAAGAAAATCAGTTATTTAAGTGGCACACCTTAACATCTCATTTTTGACAAGTCATACAACATTATCCAAAGAGAATGCTACATTTGGATTTGCATATTCAAATACCAGAAGCCTCAGATGTTTTTTTTTTAAACAGTCCCAGAAATGCAGGGACAGTTTGTTTTCTCTGAAAGTGTCCTTATATCTATGTCTCAAGGTGGCTCCGGTGGCTTCAGGCAGACCCTCTCATACTGTCATTGAGCCCTGTTACTTCTTTACCTCCTTTCAGGGCAGATTTTCTGTTCCTAAAATAGAAGTGTTGACCAAACTATTTAACAGCAACAGCTTATCAATTTCTAAGCTTGAGCTTCAGTGTAAAGGAGCACTATCTTTCAGGAATTCATTTGCAAGTTTCACCTTCTCAGTAAAACATTCAGTGTGATTTGGGATATCAAATCCCCTACGGGGTTTGTCTATTTCACAGGCCTCTGAACTAGTCATGTGCTCAGGGAAGAAAAGATCAGGCAAAACTCGAAGCTAGAATTTAGATTGGAGAGTATAAGTGTAGATAAGATTTTAATGACACATGCTAATTGCTAAGAGCCGTGGGAGAGCCTTGTAGAGTGTTAGGCAACATCCAGAATAAACGGCTGGAACACATCTAGAAGAATCAGCGTATCCTCTGTCATACCTCCATCCTCTCCAATAACTTTCATATATTTTGCTTTTGTATCTCCCTATAGATGGTGAGCACATTACTGGGTTTCTGGGCAATCGTGAGCTAAGAGAGACTCCTCTGGTAAGAAAAATAATGCCATTCTTCCTTCTGTGCACAACACAGTGGCCTTCCCCTTTGGCAAGATGGTGCCTGGATTCCCTGCCACTCTCAAATGGTGGCGTGAGGTGGAGTACTTGAGCCCTTGCAGAGCCAGGAGATCAGCACCATTTAAGGCTCAGTGCTGAACACCAAGTTAGCCAGCACTTTGAGTGTGGGAGAGGTCCATGGTCCCCAAGCATCTATACCTCACTTGCCCTCACCCTTTGCACTTCAGTGCATGCTAGCCTGACCTCTACTTCTAGCACCTTCATTTCTTAGGCTGAGGGCATTCTCACCAGAGCCGGCTTTGCCTGCCAGCAATTAATGTCCTAGCCCCGCTCCAGCAACCTTCAACCAATGATGGCCAGGAGTCAAGGATAATGCACCAGTTCCTTGCCCCCTAGGCAGGATAACTCATTTTCCAAAGTTCCCCCTGCAGGACTGAGCCCCAGTTTCCCACAGTGACAACTTGCTCAATAATGGGCCATTTCTTGTCTGTCTCCCCTACCCTATTTCCCTTCCCCACTTCCCTACCAGTGTTTCCTGGGATCATCTTCTGAATAAACTACTTGCTTGCAAATCCTTGTCTCAGAATTGCTTCTGAGAGAATCCAAATGAAAACAAAGACGGTGAGCCATTTGCAGGGAGGGAAGTAACCAATATCCCCTGCAGCTTTGTGATGATATGAGGCAAGCACAGGCTTTGGAGTCAGATAGGACTGGTTTCTAATCCTGAACTGTCTGTATCCTAATTCTGTAACCCTGGCCAAATTATATACTATCTCAGAATCTCAGTTTATTCACTTGTAATGTTCTTTCTCATAGGGTTGTTGTGAGTATTAAATAAGATAACAGGTGTACAGGGCCTAGAATATAGAATGAACTTGAAAGTGGATGAGATTATTATCACCGCGAGCCTCCCAACTCCCACCCCCAGGCTATGCAATGGAACAGAAAACTGTACTTTCTGTATTAAAGTGGCTTCCCATAGAGAACTTTTTCACACTCACATACACAGTTCCAATTTTTCCAGGACACCGAATGTGGAAATGCCCCCTACTCTAGCCTGATTCCTGCAAGGAATATGCTTTAACATTTAAAGAGCTGAAAATTCACTAAGTTTCTTGAAAGGTTAATGTCTGCCCTAACTCATCACCTGAAACCAAGCAGATGGTCCTCAGCCACATACATCACTTCAGATTTTTCAACAGAAGCAGCCATTTACACCAGGGGAGCAGCAAAGCCTATCAAATAGAAGTGGTAACCTTGTGGGGATTTGGGGAAGTAGGTAGAATAATTCACTTCCCCAAGGGAGTCCAGCATACACTGTGATCTCACCTGGTCCCCAGGGTCCGCAGGATCAGTTATCTGTATTACTGCTCTGGTGTGTTTTAATGGTGAAGTTACCACCATCTCCCTTAAGAGCTGAATAATAATAATGCTTTGAATTTGTATACCACTTTTACTCCTCCAAGTGTGTCAGTATACAGTATCTTATTTTATTTTGTATTCTAATAGTTCTCACATCAAGAAATTGTTCCTCTTTTTCAATCAGAATTTTCGTAAACCACACCGTATTTTTCATGGTTATGTCCCCTTGGGATTTATAGACCAAATAAATCCCTCCTCCGTGTTAACACCTTTCAACAGCTGTAGACCTCAGTGATGGCCCATTCCTCTCCCTCCTTTCATGTTTTTATCCATCAAATTCACTTCAAACCCATTTGAGAGTCGGGGTGGTGGGGGATAAGAGTGCCATAAGCACCATAAAACTCCATCAGCAATGTCTTCAATATACCTTATATATTTCCTCATCCTTCTTTCCTCCCACTTCTTATAATTATTTTTGTGCCTCTTCTCTGGTTTCAAGAGAAAACAAATATTCTAGGTCAAAATGTCAGCAACATCACAGTAAAAAAAGAATTTTTCAACTCTCAGGCCTGCCGAGTCTCTTTAAGACAAAAAACAATTCCAGCCATCTTGGACCTTCTTCCCTCTCCTTGCTTTCCTCCATCTCTGGCTGAATTCATTTAAATCCTTCTGCAACATGTCCACAAAATCAAATAAAACAGCTAACGTGGATTCAGTTATTTCTCTCCCTTATAGCCCATTCAGACATCTTAATCTGACAGGCCTGGCAGTTGAGGATATTTCCCTGTAACTGTTCATGCAAACACACACGCATGCACGTCCTCACCATTCTGCCTTTCTGCCGCTCACCATCCCATTCTCACTCAGAATCCAGTCTCCACGTGACCATGCCATAGCCAATCTCCCACCAGGCTGTGTCCTACATTCAGCTTCTGCCTCAATTAAGGAAACACGGGAGACAAAGCAGCACTTATTTTTAAATTAAAAAGCCTCCTGGCTTCCCTTACAGACTGCCCTGAGTGTGCTGCCCTGATCAAAGCAGCTTTGAACACTCTTCTGCTCTGGCAGGCAAGGGAAAGAATGTTGCCCGTAGAAAACATTCACCTAAAACGTTAGAGCTTCAGGAACATGCGAGGGGCCAAAGTCTGTGTGGAAGAGGCTCAAAAGTTTGTCTTCATTCCGGGAGTCCTCAAAGAACATGATTAACAACAGAAGTTTCATGGTTCTAATTCTTTTTACCTGTCCTAATTTTTATAGGCTTTTCTTTTCTCATTTATTTATTTATTGCTTCTTATCATTAGCCATTTTAATTCTTCTCTTTTTTCTTTTTAAATTAATTTACCCCTTGGATTATCTTTCTTAAAGAAAGACAATCCCTTTCATTTCACTTTTCATTTCATTTCATCACCCCTCCGTCCTCAGTCTTTCAACTGCATCCCCTGCTTCTCTATATCTTCTCTTTAAAAGGAAAATAATCACTGACCCATCTCATTTCTTACCATTTCTCACTCCCTCTAGAATTGATTTGAAAACAAATGTTTAGAGTAGGTTGATTCATAATAGACCGAAATTGGAAACAACCCAAGTGTCTATCAACTGGTGAATAGATAAACAAGTTGTGCTATCCATACAATGGAATATTACTAGCAATGATAAAGAATGAACTACTGATAAACACAACATCATGGGTGAATAAAATAATTGTTGAGCAAAATAGAAGCCAGACATAAAGGGGTATCTACTGTATAATTCCACTTATATGAAGTTCAAGAACAGGCAAAATGAATCTGTGGTGATAGAAATCAGAACCGTGGTTGTGGGGAGATAGGGTATTGAATGGAAGGAGGCATGAGGGCATTTTTGGGGGTGATAGAAATATTCATTATCTTGATTGGGGTGTGTTTGCATTTGTGAAAACTCATCAAACTGTAACCTTTATATCTGTGCATTTCACAGTCTATAAATTATATTTCTATTTCAAAAGAAATATTTTAAGGAATTTAAAAAGGAGATTATTAATTGTGGTACTTAGCATGGCTTATTATGTGACTATTTAAAATTATTTTTCTGAAGACTAATAACATGGGGAAATGCTCAAATGTGAAAAAGGCAGAATGCAAAATCATACATAAGAATGGCCCCATTTTTCATAGGAAAAATTTCATACAGCACATGCATGAAAAAAGAGGAGTTAAAAAAATTTTAAAAGGTAATAGCACTCCTCTTCTTTTCATATAAGAGATTTTGCCTTATGTAATGTTTGATCCTGACAGTTATGTAAAGCAAGACCTTAAAGAAAAGTCAATAATTCTTTCAGAAAACCACAAGCTGGACCTATTTGTCTAGTATGGTCATCCAAAAGCTTATACTGGGTTGCACAAAGTGATGGATCCTGGAAGCCTGCTTTGTTTTTCTCCCAAAGTCTCTCTGTTTAGTTCAGCAGACCTCTCATTTGGTTTCTGTCCCTTTGTCCAAGTGACCAGAGCCCTGTAAGCCTGTCCCTCAGTGGGCCGACAACCCACCACTTCTTTGCCTCTTAAACCAGATGTGGTCAATCATGATAGCCAGGCTATAGGCGCAGGGTTTTCTAATTGAGTCATTAGTCTAAGTAATTTCAAAAAATGTTAAATAGCTGTGGGAGAGCTGAGATTTCTCACAGAATGCAACTGATAAGCCCACATTATTTTCAATAAGCATTGGTGGGGATGGCAGGGCTTTTTTTTTCTCCAACTCAAGTTTAGTTGAAGAAGGTGAAAAACCTATAGGAAGTGATAAAGGGTTTATTTTGGTGATTCTTAGACTTATTTTTTCCAGAGATGATACAAAGTAGATGATCACTCTTGAAAAGAAAAAGAGAATAGGTAGCAGGTGAAAAAGAACTAAAGCATGATGGGTCTTGATAGATACCAACCAAGGGGAAAGTGAATTAAAAAAAAAAAAAGAATAAAAACTTGGGAAGGACTGACTACATTTTCCCATTCTGTTATCATTTCTTTACTTCACTGATGAATGCATCTTGGGGAGAAAATCAATCCTCATTTTTGTGGAGATATAGGAATACTTCTCCTTGATTGACTAGTTCAATTCCTCTTTTGAGGAAGGGTGGTGTTCTAGGGGTTAAGATGGAGGGAAAGATGAATAACTGGAGCAAAGAAGATTTTTAGGGCAAAGACACTATTCTGTATGACACTATAATGATGGACACATGTCATTATACATTTATCCAAACCCATAGAATGTATAACACCCAGTATGAATTCTAACATAAACTATGGACTTTTGGTGATAATGATGTATTAATGTAGGTTCATCAATCGTAACAAATGTACCACGCTGGTGGGGGATGTTGATAATGGGGGAGGCTATGCATGTGTGGAGGCAAGGGGCATATGGGAAATCTCTGTACTTTCCTCTCAATTTTGCTGTGAACCTAAAACTGCTGTAGAAAAATAAAATCTTTAATAAAAAAATTTTAAAGAAAGAACAATAATAATAATAATACAATTTTTTAAAGCAGTGTGGTATTGGAGTGGACACTGTTATTTGCCTATACAGTGTCCATTTCCCTCTTCCTCCTTCCTAACAGAACCCAATTTTGTTCAAGCATCCTCCTCACTTCCACACAGCCCAATTGACTTAGGAGAAGCTGACCCCTTCCTCAGCGCCAAGAATACTTCTTGATTAGACTCAGCTAATCAAGGTAATTTTATCATTCTTGCCAGCAATTCATTCAAAAACCCAGGCTTAATGGCAATCAGTATATGGAATTCTCCAAGCAACTGTGGTCACTTGGCCTTAGCCCACCCAATCACACTGTAGGAAAGGACTTTCAGGCCATGGCTGGGGGAGATGCTTTCTTGCTCTCTCCCACTAAACATGAGCAAAAAAACACATTGACCCAGCTGCTGCTGGCACTGGCAGCCACCTTGCAACCATGAATGAAGTAAGACTGAAGACAAAAGAAACACATGAACGAAGGCAGAGCCAAGAGAATTGAGATAAAGAAAGCAGGGCCCTGCTCAAATGGTGCCTGGAGCTTGCATTACCTTTGGGCACAGTAAAGGATTTCCTTATTTTTAAGCCAGTTTGAGCCTTATTTCTGCTACTCGTCCCTGGAAATAATCTGACTGATACAGGTGTTCTCTACCTGATGTGTATAAATTGTTTTCTTGGGTCATCTTTTGCTCACATATATCCATAATTATTTTTGCTACAGTCTTTGGCAACCACGTATTTTCAAACCATGTCATTCACAATAAGACTAACCAAAAACCTAAACTCATAGGATTTGATAAAATCTGCCAAACTGGTCAGTCCCTCATTTATTCATCCAACAAGGAGTTATTGAGATCCTAATATGCATCAAGCTATTAAATAATGTGAAGTCTGCTGCACCCCGATTCTGTCCCTTTAAATTACATTTGAGTACAAAGAAAATAGGGCAATCTGTGATTATGCATATATTCATTACAAACTACTGCACAAATATTTGGCTCATAACTACGAGTTAAATGGTATGACATTTCCATGAGAAAATTAATTACTTGAACATGTGTTGTATAAAATATGTCAAATCATTTATTTGGATGTTGTAGATTGCATATTAGTTTTTAACCAAAGGAAATACATGAGAAATAAACATGAAATATGCATTCTATACATCTTAAATGTCATGTTATGCCCAAGGGCCTCTTGCAATCAACAATTTTTTTCTGGATGAGGAGAGTGGCGTCCGAAAGATCGTAAGATCATGGATCCAAAGGAGGGAGTCATGTTGTAAAGAGTTCTTCATGCATTTAGAGGTTGCAGCTATTGATAACTTGTCTATTTAAAGACTATGTTTCATACAAATAGCTACGTGTAAAGAATGTGTAGACTAATCATTTCAGATACCAAAATGTCATCTAAAATAGTTTGGAATTCTATCTACCTAGGAACAAAAAATAAAGATTTATGGTTTGATATGAGTACCTACATTCTGACGCTTTTTATGGTTTCAACAATTTTGAGGGAGAAGGATCTATATAAAGATCTGTAAGTCAGAGATTGTAATAAATGCCACTCGAGATAAACGTATAATACTACAATAAATGATGGTACAAGATAAATAAATGAAAAAAAATGAAACTAGAGAAGTCAGATACATACATGAACAGAACGAAGCCTGTATTGTTTATTGAGAGCCAAGAAACAGTTCACAAATGGAAAGGAAATTCCCCAGGGAAGCATATGGGCTTCACTCTGTATGCGCCAGAGGAAATATGCTTATTCAGTCAGGCATACAGGAGGACCGTCTCCATATTAATATAGATACAGGATAAAAATGACACCCATCCCATAAACTAACCATGTTATGGCAGGCTTTATTCTATACTCTTTGGTTTTAGGCCAAAATATTAGTCCTATAAAATATCCAAGCACATATAATTAGAATGTCTAATATCAAACTTCCAATTCACAAAATGGTATTTGTCCTTCAAGTCACAGAATTTACAAATGATCTAATTTATTTTTCATTTTCTTAGCTTCAGTACAAGCATTCTTTAGGCTAGAATTATTTACTTGAACACATTTGCATTGAGACTGTACATTTTCTGTAGGGCACCAAAGTGCATTCCTTTGCTCTGATTAAGTCTTCTCTTCACGTATGAATGTTGTCGCAATTGCAGTTGACAATGCGAGTTCACCAAGAGTAATGTTCTCAGAAACTGTGGGCGTTTTGCTTTGGGGACAAGAACAAGAACTTTTTTTGTGCTAACTTGGACACAGCCCATGATTTGAACTACTTTAAAGTACACGAGTGGAGGTGACAGTATGTTTATAATTTTTAAGAAAGTGATATGTATGGGGTAGAGAGGAGAAATGTGTAAGGAAATGTTCTCTGGTCAAACCAGTAATCTATACTTATGCTGGTTAATTTTACGTGTCAATTTGACTGAGCCACTGGGTTCCCAGATATTTGGTTAAACATTATTCTGGGTGTATCTGTGAGAGTGTTTTTGGATGAGATTAACATTTGAATCCCTAGACTGAGTAAAGCAGATTGCCCTCCCTAATGTGGGTGGGCCTCATCCAACCCATTGAAGGTCTGAATAGAACAAAGAGGTGAATAAGGGAGAATTTACTCTCTCTGCCTCACTGTCTTAAAGCTGGGACATTAGGGATTGCTGGGAAGATGGCAGTGTAGGCGGACTCTGAACTCACCTCATCTCATGGACACAACAAATTTACAACTACCCTTGGAACAATTACCCCTGAGAGAGAACTGAAAACTGGATAAAAAGAACCCCCACAACAAGGAACAGTGCTGACTGAGGGGGAAGAGGCAGAAATACCTTTCTGGAGAGAAAAAAAGCCACATTCTAGCCACAGCGCTTCACGGCTGGTAGCAATCTTAAGGTACAAAGCTTTTCCTGGAGGAGTGGGGAATCGGAGCAGGAGGCCTATGCCACAAAAAGCAGCTTTTGAACTCAGCACAACCAAGACAATCGTCATAATATCTGGCTTTGCTGGCTATTAACAACAATGGGGAATAACCCCAGAAAACCTGTAAACGTAAGAGAAAGAAAAGCTTGCTCTTAAAGGGCCTACTCACAAATTTACCCATTTCAGAAAGCAACACAAAATCACCAGAAAGAAAGGTGCACAGTCCTTTGGTGGAAAGAGACTCACTTGATAGGCTCTGGACACATCTCAGGGAGGCAGGAGATAGATGGGACCACCTCCCCAGGGACTGAGACATTGGTGGCAACCATTATTGTGAACTAGTACAGTCATACTGACACAGACGCTGGCAGATGCCATTGGAGTTCTTCCCCTGGCCTGTTAGCATAGGGGTCTGCCCCACCCACTAGAGCACTGATTTAATCCAGCTCAGCCAGGGTAGGCAGCCAGCCCTACGTTTGGGCCCCACTCACCAGCAAGCCCTTGGGCAACTTGTGGGCCTGCATAGGTGGGGTGTGTGGGACCTCTGAAGTGGGGTGAGTGGGTCCAACTTTGCAGGGCAGGGCATGCATGAGGGGCGGGCCTATGTTGAGAGTGTGTGGGACTTCTGCAGCAGGGCGAGTGGGTATGCTTCAGTGGGGCGGGGCGTGCACATGGGGCAGTGGGGTGTGTAGGCCAGGGGATGTTGGAGCTTCTCAGCTCCAGCAGACTTGTGCTTCTCAAACAGCCACAAAGGGGATCGGCCCCACCTTCCAACAACTGAAAGAATTGTGTGCTGCCATGCCTGGGGTCGACCTCACCCAGCCACACTAGTGACAGAGCTGACAACAGCCTTGCATGCCAGAGGCCTACAGCAATTGTAAGCCCCTGAGCCTAGCGATCAGCCATGCTGGGGACCTACTCAGTTAACAGATAAACTGCAGCAGGAACATGCTATCAGACCTTGCAGCCAACTGTGCTGGGGCTCCCTCCACCCAATAAAGTGACTGCAGGGACCATAGCAGCCGTATGCAGCTGAGAATTACAACAGCTGGCCAGGGGACAGCCTAGCCTTCCCGTGCACCTACAGTAAGAGCAACCCCACCACAATAGAAGGACACATGTAGCCCACACAAGGGATACTCCTGGAACATTGGGAACTAATGACGAGAGAGAAGCACACTGCTGGGGCTCACAAGGCATCTTTTACATAAGGCCACTTTTCCAAGATTGAGAGATGTAGCTGATCTACCTAAAACATAGATATAAGCACAGAGAAATAGGCAAAATGAGGAGACAAAGGAATATGTTCTAAATAAGGGAAAATGACATATCCTGAGAAAAAGAACTAAGCAAAACAGAGATAAACAATCTACTTGACAAAGAGTACAAAGTAATAGTCATTAGGATGCTCACTGATGTTGGGAGAAGAATAGATGAATACTGTGAGAATTTAAACAAAGAATTGGAAAATATAAAAAAAAAACCAATAAGAACTGAAGAATACAATAATGGAAAGGAAAAATTGACTAGAGGGAATCAATAGCTGAGTAGATGATACAGAAGAACAGATCAGTGAACTGGATGAAAGACTAGAGGAAATCACCCAAGCTGAACAGAAAAAAGAATTAAGAGAGCGAGGACAGTCTAAGGGACTTTTGGGACAACATCAAGCACACAAAGATCCATATTAGAGGTGTCCCAGAAAGAGAAGAGAGAGACAAAGGGGCAGAGAATCTATTCAAAGAAATAATAGCTGAAAACTTTCTTAACCTAAGGAAGGAAACAGACATCCAGGTACAAGAAGCACAGAGAGCACCAAACAAGATGAACCCAAAGAGGCCCACACCAAGACACATTATAATTAAAATGTCAAGAACCAAAGATAAAGAGAGAATCCTAAAAGCTTCAAGAGAAAGACAAGTTACATACAAAGGAAACCCCATAAGGCTATCAGCTGACTTCTCAGCAGAAACCTTGCAGACTAGAAGGGAGTGGCACAATATATTTAAAGTGCTGAAAGGAAAAAACCTACAGCCAAGAATACTCTACCCAGCATGGTTATCATTCAGAATGGAAGGAGAGAGGAAGAGTTACCCAGACAAGCAAAAACTAAAGGAGTTTATCACCAATAAACCAGCCTTACAAGAAATGCTAAAGGGACTTATTTAAGTGTAAAAGAAAAGACCAGAAATAGAACTAAGAAAATTATCACAAAAAATAAATAAATAAAATCACTGGTAAAGGCAAATATACAGTAAAGGTAGCAGATCAACCACCTATGAAGCTAACATGAAGGTCAAAAGAGAAAAGTACTAAAATTATCTATTTCTATGATAAGAGGTTAACAGATGAACACACATAAAAAAGAGGTTAAATATGATATAAAAAACAAAATGTGGGAGGAAGGGAGTAAAAGAGTAGAGCTTTTAGCAAGAGGTCAAACTTAAGAGACCATCAATTTAGTATAGATTGCTATTTATGTAGGTTATTATGTATGAACCTCATGGTAATCACAAACCAGAAACCTATAATAAATATACAAAAAATTCAGAGAAAGGAAACTAATCATAATAATAAAGAAATCAAACCACAAGGGAAGAGAGCAAGAGAAGAAGAGAGGAACAGAGAAGAACTATTAAAACACCCAGACAAAAAGTAGAAAAATGGTAATAAATACATACTTATCAATAGCTACTTTAAATGTCAATGGACTAAATGCTCCAATAAAAGACATAGGGTGGCTGATTGGATTAAAAAACAAGACCTGTATAGATGCTGCATACAACAGATACACTTTAGACCTAAAGATTCACACAAACTGAAAGTGCAGGGATGGAAAAAGATACTCTATGCAAATGGCAAAGAAAAGAAAGCTGGGGTAGCAATACTTATCTCAGATAAAATAGACTTAAAAACTGTAACAGTGACAAAGAAGAGTGCTACATAGTAATAAAGGGATCAATCCAACAAGAGGCTATAACACTTGTAAATATCTAGGCACCCAACATAGGAGCACCTAAATGTATAAAGCAATTATTAACAGACATAAAAGGTGAAATAGACAGTAACACAATAAGAGTAGAGGATTTTACACTCCACTTACATCAATGGATAGATCATCCAAACAGAAGATCAATAAGGAAACATTGGCCTTAAATGACACACTACAACAGATGGACCTAGTAGACATATACAGAACATTCCATCCAAAAACTGAAGAATACACGTTCTTTTCAAATGCACATGGAACATTCTCCAGGATTGATCACATATTAGGCCACAAAACAAGTCTCCATAAATTTAAGAAGATTGAAATAATACCATGCATCTTTTCTGACCACAATGGTATGAAACTAGAAATCAACTATAGGAAGAAAATCAGAAAAGCTACAAATATATGGAGATTAAACAAAATGCTACTGAACAATGATTGGGTCAACAAAGAAATAAAAGGAGAAATAAAAAAATACCTGGAGACAAATGAAAATGAAAATACAACATGCCAAAATTTATGAGATACAGCAAAAGCAGTTCTAAGAGGGAAGTTTGTAGCAATACAGGCCTACCTCAACAAACAAGAAAAGTCTCAAATAAACAGTGTAACAGTTGTAACAGTGCACCTAAAGGAACTAGAAAAAGAGGAACAAACAAAGCCAAAAACCAGTAGAAGGAAGGAAATAATAAAAATCAGAGTGGAAATAAATGAAATAGAGCCTAAAAAAAGAAAAAGAAAATATCAGTGAAACTAAGAGGTAGTTCTTTGAAAAGATAAACAAAATTGACAAAACTTTAGCTAGTCTCACCAAAAAAAAAAAAAAAAGAGAGAGAGAAGGCTCAAATAAATAAAATCAGAAACTAAAGAGGAGAAATTACAACAGACACCTCAGAAACACAAAAGATTATAAAAGAATGCTACAAAAAGCTATACACCAACAAATTGGATAATCTAGAAGAAATGGATAAATTCCTAGAAACATACAACCTTCCAAAACTGAGTCAAGAAGAAATAGAGAATTTGAATAGACCAATCACTAGTAAGGAGATTGAAACAGTAATCAAAAACTTCCAAAAGTAAAAGTCCAGGACCAGACAGCTTCCCTGGTGAATTCCACCAAACATTCAAAGAAGATTTAATAGCTATCCTTCTCAAACTCTCCCAAAAAATTGAAGAGGAGGGGAAGCTTCCTAACTCATTCTATGAGACCAACATAACCCTGACACCAAAACCAGACAAGGACAACACAAAAAAAGATATTTACAGGCCAATATCACTGATGAACATTGATGCAAAAATCCTCAAGAAAATACTAGCAAATTGAATACAACAATACATTAAAAAGATCATACACCATAATCAAATGGGATTTATTCCCAGGAAGCAGGGATGGTTCAACATCCGCAAATCAACCAACATGATACACCACATTAACAAAATGAAGAATAAAAATCACACGATCATCTCAATAGATGCAGAGAGAGCATTTGACAAGATACAGCATCCATTTATGATAAAAACTCTGAACAAAATGGTATAGAAGGAAAGTACCTCAACATAATAAGGGCCATACATGACCCACAGCTAATATCATACATGAGAAAACCTGAAAGCTATCCCCTTAAGAACAGGATGCTCACTTTCACCTCTCCTATTTAACTCAGCATTGGAAGTCCTAGCCAGAGCAATCAGGCAAGAAAAAGAAATAAAAGGGATCGAAACTTGAAAGGAAGAAGTGAAACTGTCACTATTTGCAGATGACATGATTTTATACATAGAAAACCCTAAAAAATCCACCAAAAACTTTTAGAAATAATAAATGAATACAGTAAAGTTGCAGGGTACAAAGTCAACATACAAAAGTCCGTTGCGTTTCTTTCTTTTTTTTAATGTCTTTTGTTGTTGCTGTTGTTGTTTTTTGAGGAAGATCGGCCCTGAGCTAACATCTGTTGCCAATCTTCCTCCTTTTTTCCTTTTCTCCTCAAAGCCCCAGTAGATAGTTGTATGTCATAGTTGTACATCCTTCTAGTTGCTCTCTGTGGGATGCCACCTCAGCATGGCTAGATGAGCAGTGCATAGGTCCACGCCCAGGATCCGAAGCAGCGAACCCTGGGTCACTGAAGTGGAACATGCGAACCTAACTGCTGTGCCACTGGGCCAGCCCCTCAGTTGCGTTTCTATACACTAACAAGGAAGTAGCAGAAAGATAAATTAAGAATACAATCCCATTTACAATTGCAACAAAAAGAATAAAAGATCTAGGAATAAATTGAACCAAAGAGGTGAAGACCTATACACTGAAAACTATAAAACATTTTTGAAAGAAATAGAAGACACAAAGAAATAGGAAGATATTCCATGCTCTTGGGTTGGAAGAATTAACAAAGTTAAAATGTCCATACCGGGCCGGCCCGGTGGCACAGCAGTTAAGTTCGCATGCTCTGCTTTGGCAGCCCAGGGCTCGCACATTCGGATCCCAGGCGTGTACTGACGCACTGCTTGTCAAAGCCATGCTGTGGCAGCATCCCATGTAAAGTAGAGGAAGATGGGCACAGATGTTAGCCCAGGACCCATCTTCCTCAGCAAAAAGAGGAGGATTGGCAACAGATGTTAGCTCAGGGCTAACCTTCCTCACATGCACATGCACAGAAAAATAATGCCCATACTTCCTAAAGGAATCTACAGATTCAATGCAATTCCTGTCAAAGTTCCAATGACATTTTTCACAGAAATAGAACAAAGAATCTTAAAATTTACCTGGAACAACAAAAGATCCTTACCAACAAAAGGAATTCTGAGAAAAAATATCAAAGCTGGAGGTATCACACTCCCTGATTTCAAAATATACTACAAAGCCATAGTAATCAAAATAGCATGGTACTGGCACAAAAACAGACACACAGATCAATGGAACAGAATCAAGAGCCCAGAAATAAACCCACACATCTACGGACAGCTAATTTTTTACAAGGGAGCCAAGAACATACAATGGAGAAGGGAAAGTCTCTTCAACAAATGGTGTTGGGAAGACTGGACGGCCACAAGCAACAGAATAAAAGTAGACCATTATCTTACACCACACACAAAAATTAACTCAAAGTGGATTAAAGACTTGAATGTAAGACCTGAAACCACACAACTTCTTGAAGAAAACATAGGCAGTACGCTCTTCGACATTGGTCTTAGCAGCATATTTTCAAATGCCATGTCTGACTAGGCAAGGGAAACAAAAGGAAAAATAAATAAATGGGACTACATTAAACTAAAAAGCTTCTGCACGGCAAAGGAAACCATCAACAAAACGAGAAGACAACCTAACAGTTGGGAGAAGATATTTGCAAACCATATCTCTGATAAGGGGTTAATATCCTAAATATATAAAGAATTCATACATCTCAACAACAAAATAACAAATAACCCAGTTAAAAAATGGGCAAAAGCCTGAACAGACATTTTTCCAAGGAAGATATACAGATGGCCAATGAAAAGATGTTCAACATCACTAATTATTACAGAAATGCAAATCAAAACTACAATTTCACCTCATTCCTGTCAGAATGGCTATAATTAACAAGAGAAGAAATAACAAGTGTTGGAGAGGATGTGGAGAGAAGGGAACTCTCATACACTGCTGGTGGGAATGCAAACTGGTGCAGCCACTATGGAAAACAGTATGGAGATTCCTCAAAAAAATAAGAATAGAACTATCATATGATCCAGCTATTCCACTGCTGGGTATTTATCCAAAGAACATGAAAACATGAATGTGTAAAGATATACACACCTCATGTTCACTGCAACATTATTCATGATAGCCAAGACTTGGAAACAACCTAAGTGCCCATAAAGAGACGAATGGATAAAGAAGATGTGGTATATATACACAATGGAATACTACTCAGCTATAAAAAAAGATGAAATCTTGCCATTTGCGACAACATGGATGGACCTTGAGGGTATTATGCTAAGTGAAATAACTTAGATGGAGAAAGTCAAATACCATATGATCTCACTCATAAATAGAAGAGAAAAACAACAACAACAACAAACAAACAAATAGATACAGATTAGAGTGGTGCTTACCAGAGTGGAAAGGGGGAAGGATGAGGGTGAAAGGGGTGACTGGGCACATGTGTGTAGTGATGGATGGTAATTAATCTTTGGGTGGTGAACATGGTGTAGTCTACACAGAAATTGAAATATAATGACGTACACCTGAAATTTATACAATGTTATAAACCAATGTTACCTCAATTAAAAAAAAAACACACAGCTGGGACGTCAGTCTTCTCCTGCCTTCGACCTTGGACTCAGACTGGAAGTATATCATCAAAGCTCCTGGTTCTCAAGCCTTGGGACTTGGACTGGAAGAGCACCACCAGCTCCCCTGGGCCTGCAGCTTACTGACTGCAGATCTTGGTACTTCTCAGCCTCCATAATCACATGATCCATTTTTTTATAATAAATTATGCATGCGTGTGTGTGTGTATATATATATACACTATTGGTTCTGTTTCTCTGGAGAACCCAGACTAATACACCTACCTACTAAATCTGACACCCATAGTAGATCATCTTTCAGCACACCCATCTCTGTATGAGAAAATATAATATCATTATTTTATTGATGCTTTCTTTAGTTTTAAAATGAACAACTGGGGCTGGCCCTGTGGCGTGGTAGTTAAGTGCACGTGCTCCGCTACTGGCGGCCCGGGGTTCGGATCCCGGGTGCGCACCGACGCACCACTTGTCAAGCCATGCTGTGGCGGCGTCCCATATAAAGTGGAGGAAGATGGGCACAGATGTTAGCCCAGGGCCAGTCTTCCTCAGCAAAAAAAGAGGAGGATTGGCAGATGTTAGCTCAGGGCTGATCTTCCTCACAAAAAAAAATAATAAAATGAACAACTAATGATTAAAAAGAATACATTTCAACTTTAACAATATTATTCAAATAACTAAAATATTTTATGTGTGAACTAATATTTTCACTTACTAACAAAAATATTTAATATCATAGTTTGCACCTTTCCTTCACTGTTTTAAATTTTAAAAACAAACAAAAACCCCAAGTGGTAACATAGCATGATAGAATTGAACTATCTCATGTTCTGTTTCTTCTGGTTTACAATCACTGATATCATTGCTTGTTTTTAATCTACTATTTAATCTCAGGAACATGCTGTACCACAGGAATTAGAGACACAAGCTGTGCCCTAAAACAGCTGTAATAATTATGAACCATTACAAACTTACTCTCTAGTCAGACAGAAAAAGATAAACACCGTATGATCTCACTTTTATGTGGAATCAAAAAAAGACAAGCTCATAGAACCAGAGAATTGAATGGTGGTTGCCAAGGACTGGGGTTGGGGGAAATGGGGAGATATTGGTCAAAGAGTACAAACTTCTGTTACCAGATACATACCCATGTTCTTTATCCACCACACAAGAGGGGCCAAATAAAACTAGAATGCCAGGCTTATGGCAAGGAAAGAGGTTTTATTTGGGCGACGTCAGCCGGGAGATGAGAGCTCTCAGATTTGTCCCGTCTGCCCGAAAGATGGGAGGCAAGGGGTTTTAAAGGTTTTGAGCGAGAGCATGTGCTGGGGTTTTAGGTAAGGGAGGGGAGCAGTGGCCGTGCTGGTTGGCACCTTCCCACCAGCCTGCATTTGGCCTTGAAGACTGAATTTCTTTCCCTTGACTGTCTGGACTTTTCAGGTTAGTTTTCATCTTCAGCCTGCTTTGGCCTTGTGAGGCTGAATCTTGATGTCTGGACCTTGACTTCCTGGGAAAGACAGCTCACTCATATACTAAGGAGGGACAGAAAGACCTGGTTAGTTTTAAACAACAGTTGATTGTGCTGAATATGCACAGCTGCAGTTAGCAAAGCTTATCTCCAAGTTTTTGCTTTCTTCTTCTAGCCCAGGGAAGATTTTTTAACCTCTTTGTGCTCGGTTTCACTTCCAGGCAGAAGATGAACAAGTTCTGGGGATCTAAGGTACAGTATGGTGATTCCAGCTAATGATATTGTATCATATACTTGAATGTTGCCTAGATAGTAAATCTTAAATATTCTCACCACAAAAAAGAAATAGTCATTATGTGACAGGATGGAGATGTTAGCTAACACTATGGTGGTTATCATTTTACAATATATAAATGTATAGAATCAACACATTGTATACCTTAAATTTACACAATGTTATATGTCGATTTTATCTCAATATAGCTGGGGGAAAAAGAAAAGATGAAAGGCTAAAAGGTAACTCAAGAAGTTAGAAATAAAACAAGTAGAAGGAAAGAATTTTTAAAAGGGAAGAACAGAAATTAATGACATAGAATACCACAACAAATCAAAAGGAACAGCAAAATAAAACACCAGTTTTTTATATGAATACAAAGATGATAGATATACCTGCTAGATGCCAGGATAGGCTTACCCTCATATACTTGTTATATTAATAGATAATTATTGTCAAAGTTTGTATTTCTTCTTATGTAACTTTTTTCCTAATAAACATTATTGATTAACTAGAACCCCCTCCCCCCCTAAAAAACTTACTCTCCAAAGACGTGTCTGAATCCACATGTTCTGGGGGCTGACTATATAACTGGGAGTTCTTCAAACTGACTTCCATGTAGAATACAATGTTTATTAAATGATAAGTAATAAAACTGTGCTAATTTGAAGTTTTTAACTTACTATTACAATGCACCCATAACCACAGCTTTAGTTTAGACCATAAACATGTGCTGTCCAACACAGCAGCCATGAGCCACATGTGGCTACTGAGCACTTGCAATGTAGCAAGTCAAAATTGAGATGTGCTACAAGTGGAAAATATGCACCAGATTCCAAACACTTAGCATGAAAAAAGTTGTATAAAATATTTAATATTTTTTATATTGATTACATGTTAAAATGATAGTATTTTGGATATATTGGGTTAAATAAAACATATTATTAAAATTAACTTCACCTGTTTCTTTTTACTTTTTTAATGTGACTACTGGGAAATTTAAAAATAACATATGTGGCTTGCATTACGTTTCTTTTGGACAGCACTGTCCTAGACTGATAAAAGATCTTGTGGGGGAGGAGTATTTTATCACTGACATTGTTTGGAATTGTCAACACAAGCTGAAAATAAAAAGCAGGTCGAATTCCAGTTAGCCTTAATATTGTTTTTAAATACCCTATAGACAATGTAACAATGTGTCACTCTTGTTATGACACTAAATCAAGCCAGTCTACCTCACACCACTGGGCAGTCCTCACCTTGCTCACAGACTGCTCACAGTTGAGCATTCACAATTCTCTCATTGGGTCCTTGCCCCCTCTCTCCACTGTCCCCTCAATTTTCCTGCCATTCTCATTCCCATTTCCAGGCTTTATTAACATTGCTCCTTCTCACCCAATGTTCTCTCAGAAATGCTTGATCATCTGACTCTTCTGCTTGTTGAAATTCCACTGCCTTTTCCAGCTCAAGACTCCTCGCTCAAATCTTCCTCTGAGACACCAGTCCCTCAGTTCCTCTGAGACACCAGGGATCTCTTCTCTTCCCACTCTCTCTCCCTTGTCTTCTCTGACTTGATGAGGCAAGCATGGTCTGTGCTATTAATTTGAATGGACAAATAGCACTTTGTCATTGCTTAAAAATGTTTTTATGGTGTATGTCTCATTGAGATGTTCTTAAATAGCTGAAATTTACATGTCTTTTTCATCTCATTCAGAGCCTAGCACAATATTATGACATTTAATATATTCAATAGATAATTGTTGAATGAGTGAATAAATGAATGATTGGCATCATAGGTTAAATTTATTAAAATGAGTTCATCTGTGAGTGACAGATCACTCAAAATAACACATATTTGCACAAGACAGAAGTTTATTTTTCTCTCATATAAATGTCTGGGTAGGTGGCACAGAGCTCTTTGGGTACTCAACTGTGTAGGGTGCCTTGACTCCTTTCAGCTCTTGGTCTGCCATTACTAGGATATGGTGCTCATCCTTATGGTTCAAGAGAATATGCTACACAATAGCATTGAAAAGTACAAAATACTTAGGAACAATTCATCAAAAGAAGTGGAGGGCCGGCCCCGTGGCTTAGCAGTTAAGTGCATGCGCTCTGCTACTGGAGGCCCGGGTTCGGTTCCCGGGCGCGCACTGACGCACCGCTTCTCCGGCCATGCTGAGGCCGTGTCCCACATACAGCAACTAGAAGGATGTGCAACTATGACATACAACTATCTACTGGGGCTTTGGGGTGGGGGGGGGAGGAGACGCACCGCTTCTCCGGCCATGCTGAGGCCGTGTCCCACATACAGCAACTAGAAGGATGTGCAACTATGACATACAACTATCTACTGGGGCTTTGGGGGTGGGGGGGGAGGAGGAGGATTGGCAATAGATGTTAGCTCAGAGAGGGTCTTCCTCAGCAAAAAGAGGAGGATTAGCATGGATGTTAGCTCAGGGCTGATCTTCCTCACAAAAAAAGAAAAAAAAAGTGCAAAACTTGTACATGGAAAACTACAAAACATCATTGAAAGAAATTAAAGATTTAAATAAATGGAAATACATCCTGTGTTCATGGATCAGAAGACTTAATATTGTTAAGATCAAAACAGTCCTCCAAACTGATCTACAGACTAAATGCAGTCTCCATTGAAATTCCAGCTGGCTTCTTTGCAGAAATTGACAAGCTAATCCTAAAATTCATATGGAAATTCAAGGGACTCAGAATAGCCACAACAGTCTTTAAAAAGAAGAACAAAGTTGGAAGACTCAAACTGCCCTATTTCAATACTTACTACAAAGCTATCAAGACAGTGTGTACTGGCATAAGGATAGACCAATGGAATAAGAGTCCAGAAATAAGCATTCACATTTACAGTCAATTGATTTTTGACAAATGTGCCACAACAGTTCAACGGGACAGAATATTCTTTTCAATAAATGGTGCTGAAGCAAATGGATATCTACATGCAAAAGAATTAAGTTGCACCTCTACCTCTCATCATATACAAAAGTTCACTCAAAATGTATCATAGACCTAAATTTAATAGCTAAAACTAGAAAATTCTTGATGAAAACATAGAAGTAATTCTTTCGTGACCTTGGATGTGGCATTGTATTCTTAGACACAACACCAAGAGCAAAAACAACAAAAGGAATAGATAAATAGGACTTCATTAAAATTCAAAACTTTTGTGCATCAAAGGACACTATCAAGAAAGTGAAAAGCAACCAAACAGAATGGGAGAAAATATTTGCAAATCATATCTCCAATAAGGAATCTGTATTCACAATACATAAAGAACTCTTACAATTCAACAGCAACAAAAAGACAAACACCTCAATTTTTAAAATAGGCAAAGCATTTCAATAGACACTTCTCCAAAGAAAATATATAAATGGCCAGTAAGCACACGAAAAGATGCTCAACATCACTAGTCACGAGAGAAGTACAAATCAAAACCAAAATGAGATCACATTTCACACCCACTAAGATGGCTCTAATCAAAAAGACAGATAATAACAAGTGTTGGTGAGGATGTGGAGAAATTGGAACCCTCATATATTGTTGGTGGCAATGTAAACTGGTGCAGTCACTGTGGAAAAGTTTTGTGGTTCTTCAAAAGGTTAAACATAGAGTTACCACAAGATCTAGGATTTCTACTCCTAGGAATATACCCAAGAGAAATGAAAACATATATCTATGCAAAAATTTGTACATGAATGTTTATAGCACCATTATTCATAATAGCCAAAAACTGGAAACAACCCAAATGTCCATCAACTGATGAATGGATAAATAAAATGTGGTATAATCATACAATGGAATATTATGTGGCAGTTAAAACAAAAAAATGAAGTACTGATACATGCCACAGCATGGATGAACCTTGAAAACATGCTAAGTGAAAGAAGCCAGTCACAAAAGACTACATATTGTATAATTTTACTTACATAAAATGTCCAGAATAGCCAAGTCTATAGAGACATAAAGTAGATTAGTGATTCCCTAGGTCTAGATCAGAGGGAGGGAAGGGGAGTGACTGCTAATGGGTTTTGCTGTGGGATGATGAAAGTATTGTAAAATTGTGATGATGTTTGCACAACTCTGTAAATATGCTAAAAACCATTGAATTGTACACTTTAAATTATATGAACTATGTTTCAATAAAACTTTTATTTAAAAAAAAGAGCATCTGGGGCCAGCCTGGTGGCATAGTAGTTAAGTTTGCCTGCTCCACTTCTGCAGCCCGGGGTTCACAGGTTCGGATCCGGGGCGTAGACCTACGCACTGCTTATCAAGCCATGCTGTGGCAGGTGTCCCATATAAAGTAGAGGAAGATGGGCAGGGATGTTAGCCCAGGGCCAATCTTCCTCAGCAAAAAGAGGAAGATTGGCAACACATGTTAGCTCAGGTCTAATCTTCCTCACCAAAAAGGAAAAAAAAAAGAGTATCTTATCCCAGGAAATTATATGGAAGAATGATCAGGAAAAAAGTGGTGAGGAGAACATACCTATGGTTTCTTAGGAAAGTTCTCGGGTAGATTCATTTAATCTTCACAACCCTATGAGAGTAAAACTATTATTATGTCCACTTTACATGTGAAAAACTGAGGCACATTCATTTAAACAACTTTCTGACCCACAAGCAAATAGCTTTTGTAAGATAACCAAAAGAGTATATCCTATATATTTGGAAATTAAGAACACAATATAAATAACTCATTGGTAAAAGAAAAAAATCATAAGAAAAATTATGAAGTTTTTAAACTGAATAACAATAAAAATGTTACATAATAAAAAATTCTTGAATAGAAACTTCTAGTCCTGAACAAAAAAGAATAGAGACACTTATCCCTATTTCTCCCACAAAGTATAGCTAAAAAACCCTGGATACTATATAAAGTAAACATAAGGCTTTGAAAGAGGAAGAGAAGAAGGCAGACCAGTTAGTAACCTTGGGACCTGAGGAATGGCACAGAATGAGTTCCTTGGGTATTCTTTTTGCCTATATATCTCAGACTGAGTGTTAGAGAAGCTGGCAACCCAGAAATGCTATCAGGCACAGACATAAAAAGCTCCTAAAAAAGCTTGTTTCTCTAGCCAAAGGACCAGGAAAGGGGCAATCTAGCAAGACATAAAACTTTTAGACAACAATAACTCTGTTCCAGCCAACACCATGGAAAAAACTGTGGCCCCACCACCACATACACCAGAAGACTAAGAGGAGAGAGTAAACTTCCACCCTCTCCAGGCTATAACAAGTTGCCCCAAGCCCCTTGCTAGGGTGTGTAATGGAAGACCAAGTGGAGAGGTATGACTTTCACCCCAGACAGACAATAATGAAATGTCCCCCCATGGAGTCAGTGGAAATCACATGGGGAACCAGGACTTCCACTCCCCATCCACACACACACACCAGTGGTAAGAAGGAACTCTTCCCTCTCCCTGCTGGGATGGTGTCAGAGGTGGCCTACTGGAGAGGCATGACTTTCACCACCACCTAGTAGTAACAAAGTGCCACTTCCAACCCTAGGGTGTCAACAGAGGGTGAGGGGGACAGCTGGCCTTCCACCCCAACCTGGCAGGAAAGAGGTTGTGTCCATATTCGCCTGAAAGCATGGTGTCAGAGGAAGCTTACTAAAATAGAAGAATTAAGTAAGATCCTATGTCATAACATAATACTGAAAATGTCCAAGATACAATCTAAAATCACTCATCATACTAAGAGCCAGGAAAATCTCAACTTGGATAAGAAAAGACAATCAACAACACCAATAATGAGATGTCAACAGACGCTGGAATTACCTGACAACAATTTTAAAGCAGCCATCACAAAAATGTTTCAAGGAGCAATTATGAACATGATATAAACAAATGAAAAAAAAGGAAGTGTAAGCAAAGAAAAAGAAAGTGTCAGTGAAAAAAATAGAAGTTAAAAAGAAGAACCAAACGGAAACTTTGGGACTGAAAAACACAATAACCAAAGTCAAAAAAAACTCATTTGGTAGGCTGAACATCAGAATGGAGAGGACAGAGGAGAGAATCAGTGAACATGAAGATAGAATAACAGGATTTACCCAGTCTAAACAACAGAGAGAGAGAAAAAAAAAAAAAAACACTGCAAAACAATAAACACAGCCTCAGGGACCTGTAGAACTACAACAAAAGATCTAACCTTTATGTCTTTGGAGTCACGAGGAGAAGAGGAGACAGAGTGTGGGATTTAAAAAGTGTTTGAAAAATTAATGGCTGAAATTTTCCCAAATTTGACAAAAGGCATAAACCTATAGATTTAAGAAGCTGAGTGAATCCAAAACAGGATAAACCCAAATAAATCCATGCCACAACACGTGATAATCAAAATTCTGAAAACTAAAGACAAAGAAAATTCTTGAAATAAATAAAAGAGAAATGACACCTCACATATAGAGAAAACAGTTCAAATGGCAGAGGATTTCTCATCAGAAACGATATAGACCACAAGAAAATGACCCAAAATTTTTCAAGTGCTAAAAGAAAAGAACTGTCAACCTAGAATTCTATATCCAGTTAAAAAACTCTTTAGGAATGAAGGGGAAATCAGGACATTCTAAGATAAAGGAAAACTAAGAGAATCTGTCACCAGCAGACCTATCCTAAAATAATAGCTAAAGGAAATTCTTGAAAAAGAACAGAAATGATGAAAGAAAAAAATCTGAAAACATAAGCAGGGAACAAAAAATAAGGGAAAGAGTAAAAATATAGGTAAATAAAATAGACTTTCCTTCTCCTGAGTTTTCTAAAATTTTTTGAAGCAAAAAAAAGATAACATTATGTGATGTGGTCTCATTGGATGTAGAGAAAATATTTAAGATAATTATAAACAGGGGAAAGGAAAGGACTTAAAGGGAGATAAGATTTCTACGCTTCACTCAAACTGGTAAAGTGTAGACACTAGTAGACTGTGATAACTTATATGTGTATGTTGTAATACTTAGGGCAACCACTAAAAATCTATACAATGAGATATACTAAAAAATAACTATAGAATCTGGGGGACAGAGTTAGAGATGCTACTGGTAGCTAGTAGTAGAGGCCAGGGATGTTGTTAAACATCCTACAATACACAGTACAGTCCCCCACAACAAAGAATTATGTCAATAGCGCTAAAGTTGAGAAACCTTGGCCTACATGCTTACCAGTGCTGGATATTATCATTCTTTCTGATAATATTTTTCAAAAATTTTGTATTTCTGTTTTCTCCTTAACTTCTCTTTATGTAGCCAGTGATAACTAGTTTTCCACAACCACCACCAACTTGTCATTCTTTTAATTTTGCCAGTATGGTAGTTTAAAAAATGATAACCTTATTTTATTTTGTTCCTCTTCAAAAGAATGGAGGTATTTTACTTCTTACTTTATGTATTATTTGAATTTGTTATAATGAACATGTATTATTTTTATAATTTTTTTGAAATGCTATTAAAGGTTTTTTTTAAATACTACAAATAAATCAAATGGGATTCTAAAATTTGTTCAAGTAACCTACAGAAGTGCAGGTACAAGAAACAGAAACAAACAAACAAAGAAAACATAGAAAAAAAATTAAAATAGCAAATTTAAGCCTTAACATATCATTACTTACATTAAATGTAAATGGTCTAATTACACCAATTGAAAGACAAAGATTGACAAAGTGGATTAAAACATATAACCCAACTATGAAACTCACTTCAAATACAATATAGGTAGGTTGAAAGTAAAAAAAATAGAAAAATATATACCATGCAAACATCAATCAGAAGGAAGCAGGAATGGCTATACTATTATCAGATAAAATTGTCTTCAGAGCAAAAAAATTACCTTGGGAAGAGAGGAATTTTACATAAAAGAATCAATCTACCAAGAAGACACAGCAATCCTAAATGTTTATGCACGAACAAATGAAGCTGTAAAATATGTGAAGCAAAAATTAATACAACTGAAAGGAAAAATAGAAAAATCCACAATTACAGTTAGAGACTTCAACACCCCCCTATAAACAATTGATAAAACTTCTAGGCAGACAATCACCAAGGATATATAAGAACGTAACACACCATTGACCAACAGGATCTAATCAACATTTATAGAACATTCTACCCAATAACAGCAGAATACACATTCTTTTAAAGTATCATGGCATGAAAATGGCACTGAAAGTGAAGAAGGAAACCCCTGCCCCTCCCAAAGCCAAAGGCAAAGCAAAGGCTTTGAAGGCCAAGAAAGTAGTGCTGAAAGGCATCCATAGCCACAAAAAAAAGAGAAGATCTACACATCATCCACCTTCCAGTGGCCCAAGACACTGCGGCTCTAAAAGCAGCCCAAATATCCTTGGAAGAGCACTCCCAAGAAAAACAAGCTTGATTACTATGCCATCATCAAGTTCCCCCTGACCACTGAGTCAGCCATGAATAAGATAGAAGACAACAGCACATTGAGTTCATTGTGGATGTCAAGGCCAACAAGCACCAGATCAAATAGGCTGTCAAGAAGCTCTATGACATTGACATGGCCGAGGTCAACAAGATCAGGCCTGATGGAGAGAAGAAGACATATGTCTGACTGGTTCTTGACTATTATGCTTTGGATGTTGCCAACAAAATTGGAATCATCTAAACTGAGTCCAGCTGACTAATTCTAAATATAAATTTTTTCACCATAAAAAAATAAAATAGAATAAAGTGTCCGTGGAACACAGAACAAGATAGTTCATATCTTAGGCCATAAAACAAACCTCAAGAAAATTAAAAGAATGGAAATCAGAGTGTGTTCTCTGACCACAAAGGAATCAAACTAGAAACCAATAACAGAAAGGTAACAGAAAATATCCAAGCACTTGAAAACAAAAGAGCACACTTCTAAATAATCCATGGGTCAAAGGGGAAGTCTCAAAGGAAACAAAAAATACATTGAATTGGATGAAAATAAAAATATAGCATACCAAAATTTGTGAGATGCTGCTAAACCAGTGCTGAGAGGGAAATTTTTTACCACTAAATGCTTACATCAAAAAAGAAGAAAAGTCTTAGATCAGTCACACAATTTCCTTAAGAAACTACATGAAGAAAAGCAAAATAAACCCAAAGGAAGCAGAAGGAAAGAAACAACAAAAATAAGAGCAGAAATCAATGAAATTGAAACCGGAAAAACAATATAGAAAATCAATGCAACAAGGAGCTGGTTCTCTGAAAAGAGCAATAAAAGTGACAAATCTCTAGCAAGACTTACAAATAACAAAATACGGAAGGCACAAATTACTAATATCAGAAATGAACAGGCAATATTACTACAGACACTGCTGACATCAAAAAGATAATAAGGAAACACTACGAACAATTCTACACACATAAATTTGATGAATTAGATGAAATGGACCAATTCCTCAAAAAGCACAAACTACCACAACTCACCCGATATGAAATAGATAATTTGAGTAGCCTTGTAACTATTACAGAAATTGAATTAGTAACTTTAAAACTCCCAAGAAAGTAATCCTCAGGCCTACATGAATTCTACCAAAAATGAATTCCAGGTGAATTCTGTCAAACATTTTAAAAAGAATTAAAATCAAATCTGCAAAATCTTTTCCAAAAAATAGAAGAGGAGAGAAGATTTTTCAACTTATTTTATGAGGCCAATATCACCCTGATACCAAAATTAGACAGTCCAAAAAAGAAAACTGCAGATCAATAGCCTTCATGAATATAGGCATAAAAATTCTTAAAACAGTAGCAAATAGAATTGAGCAATATATAAAAAGAATTACACATCATGAACAAAGAGGATTTATTCCAGAGATGCAAAGCTGTTTCTGTAGTTGAAAATCAATCTATGTAAACCACCATATTAACAGGCTAGAGAAGAAAAATAATACGATCATACTAAATGAGGGAGAAAAAGCACTTGACAAAATTTAACACCCAAGAAGGATGTCAGCAAGAATGGTGAAGTGAGGAGCTTCAAAATTTCGCCCTTCCTTAAAAGCAATGAAAAAATTGGCAAAATCAATCTTTTCAGAACTCTAGATACTAACCAAAAGTTTGCAGTGACCAGGGGAGTGCTTAATTAAGAAAAACAAGCTGAATCTCAGTAAGAACAGTGAGCTTTGTGGAGTTTTAACATATCTTGGTCCCATCCTCCACTCCCAAGCTCAGTGGTAGCCGTGAAAATAACACTCCACCTTCCTGATATTGGTGTGGAGGGGAGCAGAACAAACCTCATTCACAAAGAACTGCAGTTATTTGCTTTGACTCATCTGGCGTCTCCCTGGAAGATCAGCTCAAAAGGCTTACCTTTATCTTGCCTACCTCAAAACTCATTCAGTTTCTGAGCAAGTTAAACATAGGGTTACTACATAGATCAAGGACATAGAACAGAGAACCCAGAAATAGAACACATAAGCAAGACCAACTGATTTTTGACAGGGGTGCAAAAGCAATTCAATGGAGGAAAGATAGTCTTTTCAGCAAATGGTGCTACAGCAATTGGATATCCATAGGCAATAAATAAATAAATAAATAAAACAAACCTCGACCTAAACCTCATTCCTTATATAAAAATTAACTCAAAATTTATGATAGCTTTAAATATAAAAGGCAAAACTGTAAAACTTTGGAAGAAAACATAGGGAAAATATCTTTGGGCCTAAGGCAAACATGAAACCAAAAGCACAGATCATAGAAGAAAAAAACCAATAAACTGAACTTCATCAAAATTTAAAACTTTTCCTCTGTGAAAGACTCTAAGAGAATGAAAAAAACAAGCTATAGACCTGGAGAAAATATTTTTAAAACATATCTGACAATAGACTTGTATCTAGAATATATAAAGAACTCTCAAAATTCGATGGTAAAAAAGCAAACACTCTGATTAGAAAATGGGAAAAAAACACAAAGTGATATTTCACTGAAGAGGATATACAGATGGCAAATAAGCACATGAAAAGATGTTCAACATCACTAGCCATTAGAGAAACACTGCTATTAGAAAAGCTAAAATAAAAAAAATAATGACAATATCAAATGCTGGTGAGGATATGGAGAAACTGGATCTCTTAAACATTGCCGGTGAGAACGAAAAATGTTACAACCATTCTGGAAAATAGTTTGGCAATTTCTTTAAAAAACTAAACATATATTTACCATATTATCCAGCAAAAGCAATCCTGGGTATTTATTCCAGAGAAATTAAGACTTATCTCCACACAAGAATGTGTATACAAGTGTTCATAGCAGCTTTATTTGTAGTCGTCAGAAATTGGAAACAACCAAAATGTCCTTCAATAAATGAATGGTTAAACAAACTGTGGTACATCCTTATCATGGAATGCTTCTCAGCAATAAAGAAGAACAAACTATTGATACATGCAACATTTTGAATGGATCTCAAGGGCATTATGCCAAGTGAAAAAGGTCAGTCTCAAAAGTCACATACTGTACGAGTCCATTTATATAACTTTCTCAAAATGATAAAATCATAGAGATGGTGAACAGACTTGTAGCTACCAGGAGTTAGAGATGGTGAGTGAGAAGGGAGTGGGTGTGATTCTAGAAGACTAGCAGGTGGAAGATCTTCGTAGTGATGGAATAGTTTTGTATTTTCATTGTGATGGTGGTTACACAAATCAATACATGTGATAAAATGGCAAAAAACTATACACATACATTGTACCAATGAAAGTTTCTTGATTTTGATATTGTGCTATGGTTACCTAAGAGGTAACCATTGGGAGAAACTGGGTAAAGGGTAAAGAGGACCTCACTGTACTATTTTTTGCAACTTCCTGCAAATCTATAATTATTTCAAAGTCAAAAGTTTCTAAAATTGTGAAATAAGATGAAATGAAAAGTACTGAGCTAAGCACTGAACTTAAGAAATTAGCAAGAGAAAAACAGGATAAACCCAAAGAAAAGTGAAAAAAGGAAATAACAAAGCTAAGAAATAAAATAGAAGACAAACAATAGAGAGGATGAACAAAGTTGATTTATTGAAAAGACAATACTATGAAAAATTTAATGTCGATAAATTTATACCTTAAACAAAATGGCAAAACTTCTAGAAAATATAACCAACCCAAACTGACTCAAGGAAAAATAGAAATCTTGGGTAGTCCTATAAGAACTGAGGAAATAAAATCAATATGTAAAAATATCAGGCCCAGATGATAAATGTAGGTAAAATGTATGCAAACTGAATCCAGCAATGAACAGAACAGATAAAGATCACAACTAAGCTATGCTTATCCAAGGAAGGCAAAGTTGGTTTAATATTAGAAATTCCATTATTTTTATTCACTGATTAAGAAAGAAAAAATAAATTATAATCTTAACAAATGCAGTAAAAGCATTCCATGTAATTCAATACCTATTTGAAATAAAACTACCTAACAATCTAGGAATGGAAGATAACTTAATATAAGTTATTTACCATAAACCTAAAACCCACCTAATACCTAAATCTGAAGTGTGAGAACTTCACCTTTAAAATCTGATCAGGAAAAAGACAAGGACTATTACTACTCTCTCTATTCAACACCAAAATAAGATCCTATCTGGTAAAGTAAAATGAGAAAGAGAATTTATAACCTTTATAGGTTATAATGATTGAAAAGAAGGAAAAACTCATCATTTAAAAAATATTTGATTGCTAACACAGAAAACCCAAGAGAATTAGTTGACAGATGATTGGAGTTAATAGAATAATTGAGAATGGTTGATTAAAATGGGAAGATTTAAAATTAGTTTCATTTCTATACAACAGCAACAGACAGAAAACATAATGTTTCAAAATACACCATTTATAATAGCAAAAAAAAAGTTATCTAAGAATAAATCTAATAAAGATATGCAAGACATTTATAGAGAAAGTTATAAAGCTTTACTAAAAATTAAAGCAACTGTCACTCCCCAAACTGACAGAAATATGAGGTTTATTCTCCATACAATGTCAACAGGAGGCCTCTGGACTGCAGACAATAGGCACATTTGAAGGCAGAAGTACCTTACTGCAAACCAAGGGAGTATGTGACCAAATCCCTAAATGCTAAATACTGAGATCCCATCCCACCGCACCCCCAGTCTTTCTCCCAGTTGGATCGCAAAACTCTGGCAGCCAAACCTTTACCCTCCTGGAAGAAAATGATATGATCCTTCTCTAAGGAATTCAGCCAATCCACGAAGAAAGACGTAAAGATACTGACCTTAGGGATTCTTCAGGTGACTCAACAGCAAAGCTCAAAGCCAACAAGTTCCATTCATCTGGTCAGATGTCTCAATCAACATTTTTTTTTTTGGTTTTAATATAAAAATGGTATTTTTTTATTGAGGTAACATTTGTTTATAACATTATATAAATTTCAGGTGTATATCGTTATATTTCAGCTTCTGTATAGACTACATTGTGTTCACCACCAAAAGTCTAGTTGCCATCTGTTACCTTACACGTGTGCCCCTTTACACTTTTTGCCTTTCCCCCACCGCTCTTCCCCTCTGGTAACCACCAATCTGTTCTCTGTACCTATGTGTTTGTTATTGCTGTTGTTATTGTTTTATCTTCCACATATGAGTAAAATCATACCGTATTTGGATTTCTCCATCTGACTTATTTCGCTTAGCATAATCCCCTCAAGATCCATCCATGTTGTCACAAATGGCAAGATTTCATCTTTTTATGGGGGAGTAGTATTCCATTGTACATATACACCACATCTTCATTATCCATTCATCTGATGATGGGCACTTAGGTTGTTTCCATGTCTCAGTATTTATCCAAAGAACACGAAAACACTAATTCAAAAAGATATATGCACCCCTATGTTCATTGCAGCATTAGTCAATCAACTTTTTAATCCTAGACTCTGTTTTTTCTTTGAGGAAGATTGGCCCTGAGCTAACATCCATTGCCAATCTTCCTCTTTTTTTCTTTTTTCTCCCCAAAGCCCCAGTACATAGTTGTATATCATAGTTGTAGGTCCGTCTAGTTCTTCTATGTGGGACACTGCCTCAGCATGGCTTGACGAGCGGTGAGTAGGTCCATGCCCAGGATCCAAACCAGCAAACCCCAGGCCACCAAAGTGGAATGCGTGAACTTAACCGCTACACCACCGGGCCGGCCCCTAATCCTAGACTCTTAATCATGAACAGTCAAACAAAGTCTAACAACCATCATAGGAAAGTGTCTCTAATATGGAAAATAGAGTCCAAAGCAAACAAACCCTTAAACAAATAAATGAAGGCAACCTGAAGGAAACATAATCTATGCAAGGAAAATAAAACTTTAAAAATAATTATAATTAATATATTAAAAGAGATTGGAAAAGATATTACATCCATGAAACAAGAACAGAATTCTATTATTAAAATAGAGAAGAAAAAAGAGCTTTTGGAAAGTAAGCAGAAATAAAAAACTCAACAGTGAAGTTGAAAGACAAAAAAAGGAATAATGATGAGGAAAGAAATCTGAGAAAACTAAGGGACCCAACCAAGAGGTACAACATTGGGAAAAGCAGAGATGAGAAAATCATCACTGAAAGAACTAAAGAAAATTTCTCCAAACTCAGAGATATGAATTGTCAGTTTAAAAGGCCTACTTAGAACACAGCACAATGGAAGAAAATAGGCCTACATCATGGTAAGTTCAAAACAATGGGAACAAACAGAAGCTTCTAGAACAGAAAAAAAATAGGTTTTATACAAAAGATCAGATATCAGAGTGGCTTTATTCTTCTCAACAACAGCAATGGAAGCAAGAAAACAATGGAGCAATGCTTTCAAAATTCTAAACGAAAATGATTTCCAACCTAGAATTCTGTACTCTACTAAACTATCATTTTAAAGTAAATAAAGACATGTAATATGCAAGATCTCAAAATACTTATTTCCTAAGCAGCTACTGAAGGAGATGCTCACCAAAACTAGAAGAGTAAATCAAGACAAAGAAAGATATGAGACACAGGAAACAGGAGATCCAGGATGGGACACAGATAAAGTAAATCCCCAGGTAGACAGTGAAGGGATATCCTGGGACGACAGCTGTGGATCAGACATGTGCAACCAGCCCAAACTGGAGCAGGTAACTCAAGTGATAGGCATGCTGAGGGATGCCATTTCCAAGATGCCCACTGCCTTTGCACCATCTTTTTAACCTGAGAACAGCATACCTGAATAAGCCTGACCAAGATTTTTCTACATATTTGGCTTGTCTTGACCAGAACTTAAGTACTTGTGGCTCTCCCCTCCATGCTCTATTGTCTGTATTGACTGAGGACACCCATTTCACTCACAGGAATGTTCTTTGACCTCCTGGGAACTAGAGCTGCTGTTTTGCAGAAGATGCAAACATTTTTTTCATGTGGCCATTCCTCATACAGACTCTAGAAAATTCTGGGACATAATATCTGGCTTCAATTCAGTGAAGACATTTATATTTATTTACTTATATTGGTAACAATATGCCCCTGGCGAGTTACTTTCTAGAGATCTAACAATACAGGAGAAGAGCTCAGAGAAAATAAAGAATGAGTGGTGTATTAGTTTCCTGTGGCTACTGTAACAAATTACACAAACTGAATTTTATTTAAACAGAAATTTATTCTCTCATAGTTCCAGAGAGCAGAAGTCTGAAATCAAGGTGTCAGCAGGGCTTTACTCTCTCTGAAGGCTCTAGGAAACAATCCATTCTTGGTCTCTTCCAGCTTCTGGTGGCTGTAGGTGTTCCTTGGCTTCTGGCTGCATCACTCCAATCTCTTCCTCTGTGGACACTTTGCCTCCTCCTCTTCTCTTTTGTCTCTCCTTTTGTGTGTCTCTTATAAGGACACTTAACATTGGACTTAGGGCCCACCTGGATAATCCAGGATATCTCCTTATCTCAAAATCCTTAACTTAATTATATCTGCAAAGACCCCTTTTCCAAATAAGGTCACATTCACAGGTTCCAGGGATTAAGATGTGGACATATCTTTTTTTCGGGGGGGAGAGGGCGTTGGGGGGCACCATTCAATCTACTACAAGTGGTTAGCAAATCTCTCAATTCAGCGTTTCTCAAATTTCAGTAAGATACAGACCACTTCTAAAATAAAGCCATTTTCACCGAAAACAGAACAAAACAAACAATTCATAATAGATTTTTGTGTGTGTAGAATTTGACAGACTGATTTAAAATTTATATGGGAGAGCAGAGTCAAGAATAGCTCAGACATTCCTGAAGAAAAATGACAATGTTGAGGGAAACTTGCTCCAAGTCTTATAAATTTATAGTAATTGAGGCACTATGATATTGCTTTAGAGATAGACAAATGAGCCAACAGAATATAATAACACAATCAACAGCCCAGCATGACACCAAAACATACAGAGACACTTGGTATATGACAGAGGCGTCATTGCAAATTAAGTTATTTGTATGAAAAAAAGTGGATCTTTACCTCATACCATGAAAAAAAAATCATTTCCAGGTTCATTCAGGATTTAAATATGAACAGCAAACTTTAACATATTTAGAAAATACAAGATAATATCCAATGATCTTAGGAATCCAAATATCCATCAACAAGAAAAGAGTTAAATAAATAGTCATATACAAAAAAATACTTGTGGACACTGTGATGCATTTCCAAGATCCCCCTTCAAGGAAGAACTTGTGGCCCCAACTGCTGTGAGTGCTGTTTGCCATCTGCCTTCAGCTGTCAAACCCCTAGGGACTGCCTCAGTTGCAGAGCACTGCCTCGTCCAAGGTCACCTCTCTTACTGAGATGGCCACATCCAATGATTGATCAGCCCAACTCAGGACAACCATGAATGTTCTGAATGGCCATTCTATTTTTATTTTATTTGCTCATGATACTATGAGCCAGGAATTTGGTCTGGGCTTAGCTGGCCAGTTCTGTTCCACATAGCATTGGCTGGGTTCATTCACTCAGCTGCATTCAGTTGGTAACTAGGCTGAGCTAGAAGGTACAATAAAGCTTCATGCACATGTCTGGAAACTAAATGCTCCTCCAAGTGGCCTCTATCTCACTATATGGTTAGCTTGGATTCCTCACAACATGGTAGTCTCACAGTAATCAGATTTTTACATGGTAGCTGGCTCCTAAGAGGGAGCATTCCAAGTAGTGAAGGCAGAAGCTACAGATCTCTTAGTTCCTAGCCTTGGAAGTCACCCAGCATCACTTCTGCTACATTCTATTAGTCAAAATAACTCAGAGGGCCAGCCAGATCCAAGGGGAGGGGAAATAGACTCCTCTTCTTGACGAGGGCATGATGAGGTCATATTGCAAAAGAGCCCGTGGGACAAGAGAGATTTTTGTGGCCATCTTTGGAAACACAATCTGCCAGAGCTATCATGTACAGCCGAGCAAGCTGTATGCTGTACAACTCCAGGAGTTACCATTTTCCCAGACTTCAAAGCAAATAGCTCCCCCTAGAGTTGTGCAATACAGCATAATTGGTCCCCACAGCCCTAGACTTGCACACACGTAACACTGATCACTAATAGCAAGTCATAGATGAATATATACAATAGTACACCATTTATATGAAGTTTAAAATGTCAAACTGAAGAATATATCATTTGGATACATAAAAATGTAGTAAACCTATAAAGACAAGCAAGGAAATGATAAACACAAAATTTAGGAAAGTGCTGGAGGATATGGCTTTTAAGATCAAACAGAAATACAGAAACTTGAGTGGTCTTGGTAATAGTCTACTGCTTCAGCTAGATGGTAGATACATGGGTGTTTGTTACCTGCATAACATTCTTTTGTATCTACAAAATAATCCAAACTCAATTGAGAAAGAAAACAAATAAGTAATATAATAAAATAGAAAAAGTAAATAAAGATTAATTCAGGATAGTAGTGGCCTCTGGAATAATGGAAAGAGATATGACAGGACAAGGATATCCAGGGGATCTAGTAGTACTTATTAAGTTAGCTTGGTGAGTACTTGGCACATTTTTCTTTATACCTTATAAATTGATTACATACCTCCTTTTGTTTGTGGCTGTCAGAAGATAGAGACCACAGAATCAGCAGTGAACAGAATGGTGCCTTAACAAGAATTATTCCCCGCTGGGTGTATCTTGTGGTACTCAGAGAGAATACAATAGAGACAAAGTCTAAACTTCTCATTCTAGAAAGGCCATAGGTAAGCTTGTAAAGAAAGAAGAAAGAAATATTCAGCTTCTCCTTCCAGGATATAAGATGAAAACCTTATACTCAATCTAAACTGAGAGTACTAAATATAATAAAAGTTGAGGTGGGAGGGCATTAAAATTGTGAGAGATATATGTATATTAGTACTGAATGTTGTCTGAAGTGGTTGCAGATGTCATCAAATCATATTTCTGTGAAAAAAAAATTGAGAGGGAAGAGCTCACTGTTCAAGGACCACTCATTGAGTCTGTATCATGGTTAAATATAAAAGACCACCCAGATAAGTGAAAGGGAGACATTTCTGTGTTTAGAATCTTTCGTTGTAATTGTACCAGCAATATTAGAAGAGCCTATTTTACTCTTTGGATTTCTAAATTTCTGTCCAGCATTTTCAAGAATCACTCAGAAGCAAAGATGACATAAATAATGCAATGCTCGGCACACATTCTCTCTTTTCAGAGAATCAGGATGGCAATCTAAAGAGGTAGCTTTTGAGAAAACTGGGCACACAAATATGGAACCATTTAGGTCATTTGTCGTGACAGTAAATAAGAAATTGAGTAAGCTATATTTCAACAAAGAAAATTTCTCTAAGAAGGAAGACAAGGACTCTAAAAGACATTGTGTCAGGATGAAATCTACTCATGGCTCGGTTCTTCACAAAAGCCTTAGCTCTGTTTTCTGTAGACTAGTCCACGGATGTAATGGAATATATATTATTCCATTATATATTATTCCATTATATATATTCCATATATATATAACATATATTCCATTATGTATGTATATATATGGTCTTTGCTCAAATGTCATCTCCCTAGTAAGTCCTTCCCTGACTACTCTATTTAAAATGCAACACCCCTCCCTCCTCAGCACTTCCTATCCCCCTTCTATGCTTGATTTTTTTCTTCCACAGCACTTATCACTTTCTAAGACACTATAAAATATTCCTCTTTACTTTGGTTTACTGTCTGAATTTCCTCCCCTAGAACATAAACAGAGATTTTTTTCTTCCCTTGCTATTCCCAGCATCTAGAACAATGTCTAGCATGTAATAGGTGCTCCATAGATATTTGTTTTATGAATTGGATGAATGAAATCTGGTAAGATGAGAGCTGGCAGCTGCTGTCATCCATGGTCTGGTCTTGTGGAAAAACCTGTCTGAAAGAGGAAAGCTGACACAGAGAAGCTGCCACTCTCCACCCTAGTGGGGGATTAGCCTCTGTCCCTGTCCTCCCAGAAGCCAGCTACATCTCTGCCTTTACCAGAGTTTTCTACATGAGCCAATAAATTCCCCTTTTTGCCTAAAGTGAGCTTCTTTCATTTGCAACCACAAGAGTTCTAACATGTGAGCATTCTTTGCACAGACATATACAGGACAAATGTTCTCTTTTGCCAAGTAAAAGCCTCTCTGAGTGGTCTACATCCTCAGTTCACACTCTGCTTCATTTTCCATCCTCAGCTTCTCCCAACTTGGCGATGGTACTTTGTTCCACACTAGAAGGCTTCGGTTACAACACCATTTGCAGTCATTCGAAACCTGTATGTTCACCAACCTTGTGCAAAGCAGGATATAGAGACAAGGCAAGGCATGCTGCCTCCCACCTCCTGCCCCATCCCATCCAGCCCTTCAATCATCCAAGCTCTTTAGCCACCCAAACCCAAACACTTGACATCTAGACACTCACATATTTGCCTGTGTTGTCCCACCTCCTCTTTCTACCACATTACCACTAATTCTACCCTGCCAGTCAGAAATCGATAACAGAGAATAAGGAAACCAAGGATATTGTGACACATCATAAATATCTTTGTGACCCACCAAAGTGTCCCAACCCGCTGGTTGGGAAATAGCAGTTCATAAAAGCATCGTATATGCTGTTCATTTTGCAAAACAGTTAGCCAGCCAAATGAAAAAGGGTTCAGAGGATTTAAGAAACCTATTTATTACAAGTTTAAAAGTCTGAATAAACACACACGATGTTATAATAGACTTATTTTGTAACTTCTTAGCCAATAGGACCACATACTCACGTACCAGTGCTGTTAACAAACCCCATTATTCTTCCATTTGATCATTTAACAAACATGAATTGAATACCCCTGTCTGAGTCAGACATTGCCTGGTGCTGGGCCCTGAAGGGGCTCGCAGCCTGGAGTGAGAGACACACAAGCAGACACACAACAATAGAGTCGTAAAGAAGCATGAGGCACAGGATATTTTGTAAGCACTATGGAGAAGCATCTTTTTTGTGTGTGTGTGTGAGGAAGATTGGCCCTGAGCTAACATCTGTGCCAATCTTCCTCTATTTTTTGTACAGAGGATGCTGCCACAGCGTGGCTTGATGAGCAGTGTGTCAGTCCGCGCCCAGGATTCGAACCTGCAAACCCTGGGCTGCCGAAGCAGAGCACATGAACTTAACCACTATGCCACCGGGCCAGCCCCAGGAAAGCATCTCATCTTGTTTTGAGGAGTCCAGAAAAACATCTCGGAGGAGATAATGCCCAGAGAACAATCTTAAAGGGAGAGTGGGATTAGCCCAACAAAGGAGGGGTAGGACATTCTAAGAAGAGAGGCAGCATGAGCAAGGGCATGGAGGCTACAAAAACTTTAGTGCTGCTGGGATATAAAGGGAAGGCAAGCATGGCAGAAGGAGAGAAGAGGGGGAGGGACAGGGAAAGGGCATGATGGGCTGTGAATATGGAGATACACCTCCTAGCCCCCCTACAAGGAAGGACTTGATACCCCATCTCTGGGAATGTAGTGAGCAGACAGCCCTCAGCCCCTTCAAAGTCTGCCTCAGCTGCAGAGAACCACCTCACCCCAAATCATACCATCCTGGGGATAAGCCACACACAATGACTGATTGAGGCACGGGGGAAAAGGCCTGATCATCTTGGCCCAGCTTGGGGCAACTTGGAAGGGCCATCTAGCTCTGGAGCTCCCAGCAGGGTAGGCCAAAGCTGTCATTGAGCCTGCATCGCAGCTCAACTTCTCCCTCTGCCCACTCCTGCTTCCTTCTCCTTTCCATAGCTGTTGATCTCAAGGGCTCTCCTTAATAAACATCTTGCACGCTAAACTCAGTCTCAGTCTGCTTCTCAAGGGGACCCAACCTGTGACACGGGCCATTAATGTTTATTAAGAAACTTGGACTTAAAGCTATACTGAGGTTTTAAATCAATTGCACTTCCAACACCACAGCATTATCACCATATGTGTTCCCTTTCAGAGACCATGCTGACAGACACAAGAGGTGCCTTTCACTTACTCCAGCAACCATACCTAAGAGTGGCTACATAGGAGAGAAGTCCAACTCTGTCCTTTAGATTTCCCTGAAGGTGACCTGAGTGTATCTGAGAAGATGGAAGTACCCCTTCTTCAGAATTTCATCCATGGCTCAGCCACATCCATCCATCTATTTATTTATTCATCCAAGAAACATGTCCTGAACATATGCTAAGTGCTGTGCTAACTTGGTCACTTCTTGCCCTGGTGCTAACCTTTAAGATAATTTTAGAATTCTCAATAATGGTCGTAAAAAAATCCAATTAAAAGAAACTTTAGTTGTAGGAACACCAATGTGTATGGTTTACCCTGAAATTCCTTAGCTGTTTTCTGAGTTCAAACTCTCTAAGGGCACCTTTGTTTGTGGTTTGGCTTCCCATATGGTGTTTGCAGTGAGAGACAAGGCCAGTCGGAGGGCTGTCAGAACTCTCTGCAGCTCATAGTTCCTATTGCAAACCCATAAATAGACATTCTGGACTCCCTTATTTGTATGATAAATTTACGAATTATGGGATACAATATTGAAATTCTTGGTTCCAAAAACAAACCAGAAGATTTTGCCCAAAAGTGGCCTTCAGTTGAACAACATTTATTAAGTTCTTTGTGCTAAGCACTGGGTGAATACAAATATAAGCAAGACATATTCCAGCCCTTACCAAGCCCATAGGCAGATGAGACATGTCCACAAATGACTGGTATAATCAATAAAGATACAAGAGATAATAAAGGGAAGAAGAAAGGAGAGTGTTAGGAGGATCTCGAACTTGAGTATCTCTTATGCACTAGGCACTTTATCTGTGTTATCTCACTTAATGCTCATAACAACCCTATGAAGTAGCCTTCTTTTTCTTATTTTATTCATGAGAAAAATTGAGGAGTCCATGGTCACACAACTAGTAAGTGGAGGAGTACCAGTCTGCTTGACTTCAAAGTCCAAGCTCTTCTCTTACAACCTGCCAGCTCCCATAGCACCATAACAGAAGCATGAAAAGAACATTGCTGATGGGCAGTTCAAAGGGAGAGCAAGGGCTTCTGGGTTGAGGAGTGAGGGAAAATTCTATGGAATAGGTGATGGTTGGGGGAGGTCATGAAGTACGGGTAGAGTTTTAACTAGCAGAGGATTATAGGGAGGGTGTTCTGGGTGGAGGGAACAACATGATCAAAGGTCCCAAGCTATGGGAAATGTCTAAGGACCTACAGGGTGTATTTTATGTCAGGTTCTTCAGGAAGCAGACTCTGAGATGGAGTTTAGTGTCCAGAAAATGTATTAGGGAGTGTCCATGGGCTCAACACCTGTGGGAAGTGAGGAAAGTGGGATTAGGCAAAGGAAGGTGTTGGGCTGCAATGCAGTCACAAAAAAAAGCCTAAGCCAATCTCCTGAATTGCTCTGAAGCTGGAATGACTTTTCAGAGTTGTCTTGCCTTGAGACAAGGGGGATAGGTCTTTATAGCCCCTCCTTTTGACCAGTCATTGGATGTAGGCTGTCTCTGGAAGGGAATGTGAATCTTGAGTGAGGTGGTTCTCTTCACATGACAGCAATCCCCAAAGAGGGACTCACATGAAAGCCATCATCCATCAACACTTCTAACAGCTGGAAGAGTGAGTTCCTTAGTCCTTAAGGGGGAATTCTGGGTGGCCCACCATGAAGTTCACTATAGGACGTGTGTCTTGGGCAGTAAGCTGGCTTATCTGGCAAAACGTGAGAGTGTAAGACTAAGGAAAGGATGAAGTTGGAAAGTTGAGAGGGAGTGGACATTGAAGGCCAGACTTTGTGTTTTGTAAAGAAGGGAAAAGGGTCACTACGTTTTTCATGAGGCAAAGTCATGGCTAGAAATTATACCTATCATAATGCATGGGACATCTGAGGGTGGAGAGAACCCAGAGGAGAATCAATGGGTTCTTCCACAGTCAAGGTGGAAGGTGAAGAGGGGAGAACTGAAGAAGTGGCAGTAGTTTTGGGAGGAGGGGATGGAGGCAGCAGAAGCATTGAGGACACACAGACATTGCATGCTAAGCACTTTCTACAAAAGGCCTGTAAGACTGAAAAAGAGAAAATACCTTACCATGGTTCAACCATTCCGTGGAATACTATCCATCTTTCAATGTAAATTTCATGTAGGCAGGGATTTTGTTATTTTCCCAGCATCTAGAGCAATGCCTGGCAAATAGCAAGTATTTGTATCAGTTAGCTTTTTCTGTGATCAGGCTGAGTTACAAAAATTCCAAAATCTCAATGGCTTATAGCAACAAACGTTTATTTATTGCTCACTGTTCTACAGTCAACTGTAGCAACTCTGTTCCGGGCTATGGGTTGGGTTCAGGTCTGCTCCATGTGTCTTCCTGTGCCAGGAACCAAGCTGAAGAACAGGGGGGACATACTATTCTTTTAGTGGAGGGCAGGAGTCCAAGAAGGCTGGCAGAACTTGCAATGCCTGTAAAAGCTTCTGCTAGGATCTGGCAAACTGTCACTTCTACCACCCACATTCCATTGGCCTAAGCAAGTCATATGAGCAAGCTCCATATCAATGGGGCAAGGAAATATACTCCTCCACTGAGGAGCTGGGGAAAGGAGAGTGACTATTTGCTAAACAACAATAAAATTCACAGTAGTGCTCAATAAATATTTGTTGAATGATTGTCTGAATAAATCTACATATACTGATATGGAAAGATCCCTAACACATTCCATTAAGTGAAAAAGGCAAGTTGCAAAGCAATACATACACTACAATCCAATTTATAAACACACATACCAAAAATAAAACCATACATTGATATATGCACATATTTTTTCATAAATGCATAGAAAAGGGGCTGGAAGTAGATACACTAAGCAGTTAACAGTGTAACTTCTGAAAAGGGGAGTACGATTGGGTAGGAATGAAAGGAGACATTTGCTTTGACATCATTTGAAAATTTTTTACAACAAAAAGGTATTTGTGCTTAATTTGCATGGTTTTTTTTTTTAAAACATTGTAAAACAGAAGAAAAAAATAAAAATAAAACAATGTCCATTGTGAAGCTCCTCACACTTTCCGGATTGGAAAAATGTCAAATGAGCAATTTGGAGGAAGGAAGTTAATGTCATAGTAAGAGTGACAAATTAATAACAAAATGTGCCCTAACTCTTATAATTGTTCAGTTACTGCTCTGACATTTAGAAAACATTACAACCTTTATGATAAGTGCCTTTATTTGGCTTATGAAATGATTATGAAATTACTCTGACAGGATCTTGCATTTAGGTTGTGTAAAAAGGAACATTTACTTAACCCATGCCATGTACATAGTAGATATTCAATATATGTTGCATTTAATAAGCAAAAATCCTGGCAAGTCTATTAATAGTTTAGTATTGCCAATTCACATAGGAATATCAAGTCTTCTTAATGAAGAGAAATATCCTCTAAATGGCATTGTCATGAAGGTGTTGCAATAAGCCATTCTGTAAAACAAACTGGATGTTCAACTTTCCATCCCTTTCTCTAGAACCTCATGTCTTACCAGGGTAGTTATGGATATAAACTTTTGGAAGGACTGAATCACTTTATCAAGTAACATCTTAGAACATCTCTTACCAGGGCTGTGATGGCCACTTTTCATAGCTAACATCTCAGCAACCACACAGAGAATCACAAAGTTTGGTGGTTGAGGTCTTGGAAAAAAGCAGGCAAATCAGTCAGGCCTCAAACCCTCATTGATTGCCCATACAGTGCATGCAGAATCTTAGATGAGTGAAATGCATTTCAAAGAACAAACACCAACTCCACTCCTCCCTCAAGAAAAAACAACAAATAAGTAATTTTAAAATTTGGTGTTTTTAGGTAATCTTTAAGGTAGTTCTTTACTTGCCACTAATCATTTCTGTTTTGGATGTAATTTTCAAATTTGCATGTTCAGAAATTTGAATGTATTACATTATCCGAGGGTGAGCTCACAAGTTGGACTGGCTCATGATAACCAAATTCACGGGAAGTTCATTTACAAACCAGACCATGAGTTTATTCATTAACACTACCCTACCAAATCCCTCCCAGAGCACAGGTTTCACCTACTACATGTACTCCCTTCCCAGAAAAGAAAGGCTAAATTAAGTCCAAATGATTGGATGGCAAACACTGGATTCAAGAGGGAACTGAGTGGTTTAAATAAAGGTTATTGATTTGTGGTATCACAATAATCTCACCGCTAATGAAAATATTTGCCTGGCTAATTTTACACCTGGGTCGGTCCATTAGAGCAAATCTCTTCCTTGATGGTGCTGGGGGACCCTGAAAAACTGTCCTCATCAACTGCTCATTAAGGGTTTAGTTCCAATGTCAGCCTGTGGCTATTAGGTGTGTCTCCAATTGCCAATTGGTCTTGATTTCCAATTATATTAGTGAAGATGGACTCCTTCAATTGAAAGTATTAGAAAGTTAAAACTCAAACTAGATTAAACAAAAAACGTTAAGTTATTTGCTCATCTCTAAACCAAATACTGTGACCAAAGGGATAAAATGTGCTGATTGTTCAGGCCTGGGTTTCTCAACCACCCCTAGGATGAATCCTACCCCCACCAAATCACAAGGACTGAGGGAGGACAGAGTTTCTCCAATGGAAGAGAAGAAAGATTAGACGCTGGTCAGGCAAATAATAATAATAATAAATGTCCACTACACCGACTTTACGGTTGAGATTCTTGGTCACGCTCTCCTCCCCAGCTCAGGCTCGCTTTCAGTGGGTAGGGGAACATCAGCACCAATCACTAGTACAATGATGAACTGTTGATTCCCTCTGGGAGGAAAAGAAAAAACACGAAACAGAGGGCTAAAAGCTTAACTTCATTTCAATAATTTTAAGATTTATCTTCCTATTTGCCTTTAGCCTATTTTATCTTTCACCTAGTTCCTGTTATCCCAGAAGCTCTGTATCCAGAAGATAACATGACAACTTAATATAACAAGTAATAATTATGGAAGTCCTGTGTGCATTGATTTAAGGATTACAATTTCAATTTTAAAATATTGATGGATTCAACATGATTTATGTCTGGTGAAGATATAAGGAATTAAGAAGAGCAGGCAGAGTTATGAGAATCAAGGAGTCTGGGCCATGATACAGGGACCTACTCACAGTTAATACAATGAACTAGTTCCCTTACTATCTGGGGCTAGAATTTTGGGCTAGAAGAGAAGGAGCTCTGTAACTACGGTTACAAACCTGGTTCCAATCTAGGCTTTGCCACTCAATAGTGATATGGCCTACAGCCAAGTTACTGAAAAGTGATAAAAATCAACATTTCTTGAGCTCTGACTCTGTACCAAGCACTTACATACATAATCTTTAAGCTCTACAAGAACCTCGGAGGGTATGCATTACTAAATCTCTCAATTAGCAAATGCTATCAATGCTAAGACACCATCAATTTCATAGCAGCTTTATAGAGTGAAAAATACTTTACAAGACAAGGCACATTATTATAAGACACATCTCAATTTCAAATATTAAAATAAGAAGTGAAAATAAAGGCTCCTTAGAACACAAGAAAATGGAATATTATCCCATTCTACATATGAGAACACTGAGGCTTTAGGGAGGTTATGTCACTTATCTGTCCAAAGTCACACAGTTTATTTCTGGATATGGACCCAGAAATCTAATCCAAGTCTGTTTGACTTCTACTCACCACGCTGTACCTCCAATGTCACAGTTCCTTGGATTCCTTTTGTATAAAGTGGGGATGGTAACAGGTACCTCCCAAGATCACCATGAGAATCAAATGGTATCTATGAAATATAAGTACCTAGAGGTAACTGGTGCTTATTATTCTTTTTAACAACACAACCACCATAGAAATGTACCAAGTGAGTAGAAAAGAAGAAATGAAGGGAGCTGAGGATTGACAAAATAGGAACCAGGCAGACTTTATTTATTTATTATTTTTTTAATCTTTTTTTCCCCCCAAAGCCCCAGTAGATAGTTGTATGTCATAGTTGCACATCCTTCTAGTCGCTGTATGTGGGATGCGGCCCCAGCATGGCCAGACAAGCCGTGCGTCCGTGCGCGCCTGGGACCCGAACCCTGGCCGCCAGTAGCGAGCGGAGCGCGTGCACCCAAACGCCAAGCCACGGGGCCTGCCCCAGGCAGACTTTAAATTAAGGTGACTTCTGCCTTGGGCAGGACTTCTTCTAAATATCCTTCTAGGGGAAGAGGTCAGTCCCAGGACATGAAAATACATATTATAAATTTGAGCTTCAACTGGTTGAGCTGTAGGTGCCAGGTACCACATTAAGGTTGTTCAAATAGCCAAGGACTTTCTTTGCCCACACTCAACCAAATTAAACAATGGATTATTTCCAACTTTACTTGATAAGAATCAATCTCTATATTAAAATGTTTCACCATAACTAAATGTAAAGTCAAAAAAAAAGACAACGTATGAGCCAAAGGTGGTATAAATTCTGAATCAATTAGGTGTTTTTTTTCCCTCTATCCCTTAACTGTTTCCATTCTTAATCCCTTTCTTCTTTTATTCCCATGCTCCACTTTAAAGAGAAAGTGCTCACCTACTTAATTCTATGCCAAAAGCCTTTCTTTAACACAAGATAAGGCCACTCGAGTGACTCAATTTATTATTTTCTGTGATTACTTTCCTTCCCAACTTTCCCCTAACTTGCTTTTGCTATAGGTTTTAATGCTGTTTTCTTTTGGTCCATTTAAAGTGACTGTTCTCCTTTCAAAAGGGCAAAAAATAAACTTTTTTTTATTAGAAAAGCCATGCATTTCAGATGGCCAACCACACATGTCCCTTGTCTTTCAATACTCTGCCCACTCTCTGGCATGATGAAATTCATAGGGCTTTCTTTATGGTGAGCATCTGTATTAGTGTACTAGGGCTGCGATAACTAATTACCACAAACTGGGTGGCTTACAACAATAGAAATGTATTCTCGCACAGTCCCGGAGACCAGAAGTCTGAAATCAAGGTGTCAGTAGGGCCATGCTCTGTCTGAAGTTTCTAGGGAAGACTCCTTCCTTGTCTCTTCCAGCTTCTGGTGGCTGCCGGCATTCCTTGGCTTATGGACACATCACTCCAATCTTCACATGGCCTTCCCCTACATTTTTTCTCTGTGTTTCTCCTCTTCTAATAAGGTCATTTGTCTTTGGATTTAGGGCCCAATCCAGGATGATCTCATCTCAAGATCCTTAACTTAATTATATCTGCAAAGACCCTTTTTCCAAATAACGTCACATTCACAAGTACCAGGAGCTAGGACTCAGACATACCTTTTGGCCGGCCACCATTCGACCCACTATATCATCCAACTCAAAGAGGTATCACTTTCAATCTAATAATCCTTTAAATCCTATCATTGTTCCCCTCTCTCTTTTTTTATTTTGTGAGGAAGACTGGCCCTGAGCTAACATCGGTGCCAATCTTCCTCTACTTTGTATGTCGGACGCCACCACAGCACGGCTTGATGAGCAGTGTATAGGTCCATGCCCGGGATCCGAACCCATGAACCCCAGGCTGCCAAAGCAAAGTGTGTGAACTTAACCACTATGCCACCAGGCCAGCCCCTTCCCCCATTTTTTTTACTTTTCTATATTTTCGTTATGAGTATATATTCCCTATGTAATGGAATAAAAGAAGAGATTTTAAATGTATAATTCTTTAATGTCCCCTAGTTTCCAATACTTGAACAGCACTCAGGAGTTTACAAAGTTCCTTTCCATTTATACCTCCTTAGATGCTCCCAGTGACACTGTGTCACGGGTCTAACAAATACTATTGCTTTAGAGATACAGAATCTGAGGCTCAAAGACTTGTCCAAAATCTCCTGGCACTATTAGTCAGGGTTTCTGAGTCTTCATCTTTTCATTACACATCTGATAACAAAATATGATCTTTTTTTCGTTATAAATACATACAGAACATGCTTATCTTGAGTATTAATCTTGATAGAAGTGAGAAACCCCACTATCATTTAATCTTTTTTTTTTTTTTTTTGTGAGGAAGCTTAGCCCTGAGCTAACATCTAATGCCAATCCTCTTCTTTTTCCTGAGGAGTATTGGCCCTGGGCTAACATCCGTGCCCATCTTCCTCTACTTTATATGGGATGCTGCCACAGCATGGCCTGACAGTGCTGCGTCGGTCTGCGCCCAGGATCCGAACTGGCAAACTCCAGGCCGCCGAAGTGGAGCGTGCGATCTTAACTGCTATGCCACCGGGCTGGCCCCGCATTTAATCTTTAGGGCCTAATTAGCTCTCTCAATGTGATGGCATCTAACACATATTTGGAAACCATTTATTTGTCGTCATCAGGTCAAAACATAACCTCTGACCTCCAGTAGCTCTTCTTATATAGTTATCTGTCCAGTATAGGAGTGGTGATAGTTTGTGAGTGGTTTTCATGAAAATCTTCTTTCCTTCTGAAATAGAGCATGTCTTAGTCCATTCAGGCTGCTATAACAAAATACAGTAGAACCATGGTGGTAAATAGATGGGCTCAGTCTGGTAGGAAGACTTCCTGAAGAGTACCCAAAGAGGGCCACTTTGCAAAATGCATAAAAGGTGTGCTGCTCCCTTTTAGAAGGACTTTGAGTGCTGGAAAACACATATGAAGGCAGAAAATAATGACTATTATCTTCCTATGAAATTTAGAGAAAACAATATACAATCGTCTTGAGTAGTGTAACCTTTGGACCGCTCTGGAATGCAATATCCTTTCCAAGTGGGCAAACCCTTGATGGTGTTGATTTGGTTTTGTGTTTGCTTCTAATAATAAAAGGGAAGTGGGAGATTTCTGGTGGCAGGCAGCCAAACCATTCATCTAAAGATTTGGTATGTGTGTATGTGTTTAGTTTGAATTATATAAGTTATTCTCGTTTAATCATTTATATTGACTTACAGAAGTAGACAGTATCTATGTGAAAAGTTAAATTTATCATATGCTTTATTCAAAGATTGCTTTAGAAGTCTCCCATTTCAGAGGAAACAGTGATTTGTCTAATCTCAATCAAATCCAGTGTGCATGGAACAGAAGATCACAGAGCCAGAGATGAAATAAATAACACCTGCTGAGTCCTTTGAGAGGTACATAAATTATGAGGGAGAAGATTCTTCATTACATCGTTGTAATGCACATCTGTGTGTCCTGTCTGTTCTATGGGCCTCTCTCGCTTCCCCTCTCCCTCTCTCTTTCTGCCCACCTGCAGGCCGAGAGGCTCTACAGACTTGCTGCTGGCCTCCATTTCAGTAGTCTACTGGTGCACAATGCCATACTCTAGGATCCTTTAAGAAGAAAAGATGACCTCCAAAACACAAGACCTTAGTTGTTGTCACAGCCTGCAACCAAAAGGAGTTTTCTATAATGAATATTAGCATGCTGAGCAGAAGTTCAGTTGCACTGGTTCCCTGGCTCAAGAAAGGTGTCAAGCAGACTGATCGCAACACTGACCCTTATAAGGGACACTAGTGGTGTCTCCCCAATCCCCTCTTCTGGGCCAGTACACCCGTTCCCCAGCTACCAGGGACGGTGGTTGCTGAGAGCTCACAGTTGCCCCCTTCTCCAGAGAATTGCTCTTGGCCAAATGGAGCCATCTGGCAAGGGAGATTACACCTTACCCAACCACCCCCAGGTTGCCCAAAGCCGGTGACTGACTGACTGAGAGGTATAAAAGGCAGGCCCCCTTATCTCAAGGTGCGACTAATTGTGTGGTGCAATCAGCTCCAGAGCTCCCTGTGGGATCCGGCTGAAGCTGGTCTCCAGGTGAGACCACCTCCTTACTTAATGCTTTCTTCTGCTCCATCCTTCTTCCCTCACTCTCATTCTCCTGAGAACACTCTCCCAATAAATCACTTGCCCAAGAATCCTTGTCTTAGGTTCTGCTTCTAAAATCTTGCCAAAGACACTTCCTTTATGTGGAGAGCAAGAGCAATCCTAGACACCAGAAATGCTGCCTCTTTGCAGCACCCCACCAGGAGGATCTGCACTCTGACCTCTGACCCAAGACAGGTTGTCCCTCTCCCTCACCCTTGTAGCCAATGAGCCACCAAATAAAACCTCTACCGGGCCGGCCCCGTGGCTTAGCAGTTAAGTGCTGGCGCTCCACTATTGGCGGCCGGGGTTCGGATCCTGGGCGCACACCGACGCACTGCTTCTCCGGCCATGCTGAGGTCGCGTCCCACATACAGCAACTAGAAGGATGTGCAACTATGACGTACAACTATCTACTGGGGCTTTGGGGAGAAAAAGGGAAAAAAAAAAAGGAGGAGGATTGGCAATAGATGTTAGCTCAGAGCCGGTCTTCCTCAGCAAAAAGAGGAGGATTAGCACGGATGTTAGCTCAGGGCTGATCTTCCTCACAAAAAAATAAAAAATAAAAAAAAAATAAAACCTCTACCTCCACATTTTGTCATTCTAAGCCCTCGCCAGGCACCATTCCAGTTCAGTTCAGTTCTCATGGCTTCCTAACTAGGTTAATGTCATTTCTTCCTAACTAGTCTACCTGACTTCAGGCCTATTAGCTGTTTGCTGGTATCTTTCTGAATGACAAGTACGATCATGTTACTTTATCCTCAAACACTCTCATTGGCTGCCTTATTACTATCAGAGTAATAATAATTGCCTTCCTTTATTATATACTAACTGATTTACATTCATTTTTTTATCCTGTGAAGTAAAACTGCAACAAAATTATAATTATCCCCTTTTGCAGGTAAGAACATTGAGTCTCTGGAAGGATAAGGAATTCACCCAAGGTCACACAGCTAGTATAGGGTTGACCTGGAAAGAGTTCTAGCTGACTCCAAAGCCATGCTCTTAATCTCATCACTAGGTTGCCTCTCAATAAATCCAGACTCTGTATTCTGGCTTTCAAAGCCCTCTGCGGACAGGACCCAAAATAGCTTTTCAAATTTATCTCCTCCAGTTTATCATACTCCTCACCCCAGCTGTACCAGACAACTTGCCATTCCTTCAACACAATTTGAACATCCCTCTTTCCTGCTCTTGCTGTTTTATCTGACTAGAAGGCCTTTTGCCCATACCTCCACCTGTCATACCCTTGTGGCAGACTGTACATTCTCTTCTACAGTGTGACATTGATCCTTTTCCCATCCAGAGGTGGGGCCTATGGTCCCTCCCCTTGAATCTGGGCTGGCCATAGCAACTCTCTCATTACCAGTAGAATGCAACAGAAGTGATACTGTATGGCTTCCAAGGCTAGGTCAGTAAAGTCCACACAACTTCTGCCTGAGACCACCTAGATGCTACAGAGGCCATGTGTAGGCACTGCAGCTGGTAGCCCAGCTGAGCTCCCAGCTGAGTTCTCACTGACAGCCGGCATCAATGCCAGCCCTATGAATGTGCCATCTTGGATGTCCAGCCACCTGAGCCTTCAGATGACTGCAGCCCCAGTCACATCTGATCACAACCACTTAAGAAACCCCAAGAAAGAACTGCACAGCTGAGACGTTCCTGAAATCCTGAAGATTTCTAGCAAACTAAAATGATTCCTTAATGCCACTAAATTTTGGGGTAAATTCTTACACAACCATAGTAACCACGGTTGTCCTACAATCTTCTAGTGCCCAAATTTAATGCCAATTCCTATAGAAAGCCTCCCTAGTTGGATTTAATTTCTACCTTCCCAAAGCTCTTATAACAATTAGCTTCTCAAATATGTCACTTATTACAGTTGGCCTTATAGTTATTTGTGTGCTTGCCTTTTCCCTCTAATCCACACATCTTGAGGGAACAAGAATGCAGTATTGATATTCATTCATCTTTATATTGCGTAACTACTAACCCAGTGCCTGCTACCAAGCAGACACTTAATAAGTATTTGTTGTCCTGAACCAAACTGAAAAGATAAGAAATGTCTTATTCTCCACTAACAGGAGAGAGTTGCAAATCTCTAGGCCTAATGGAACTACAGCCTTTTGCTGCAGTCCAGACCCAAATAAAAGAGCAAAACTTGCCAACACAAGAGTAAAAAGCCCCCATTAAATAGGAGAGACAATATAGCGTCCAATTGTCGAAGAGAATGGATTCTGCCAGTCTGGGTAGAAAGGTCAGCTCTACCACTTATCAGTTACACAATCATGGTAAGCTACCTCTCATCTCAGAACTTCAGTTAGCCCCTCTATCAAATGGATTAATAGTGCCCACCAACTAGAGTTGTCCTGAGGAAAAAATGAGATAATTTCTGTAAAGCATTTAATTTGAAGTTTCAATAATAAGTCTTCAATAAATGGTTATTCATATTATAGGTAGTGAGTGTACATTTAAATTCCTGGGACAACATCAATTTCACAGTTTCATTCTTTTCTACACAATGATTTGTCACATAAATCACTAAAAACTATTTGTAAGACTCCTGTTAAATATATTCACAGACCATAAATAATCCTTTGCCAGACCATTTGTCCTGATTTTTGTTTGAAAAAATATGGTCACCATACCCCTAGACTCAGGATCAAAATCTCCTGCCTTTGATGGGTCGCTTCCTGTGCTGTGAGTACCATGAGGGACCAAGCCTTAGTCACTCTTCCACACCCTAGTGGTGCTCAGGGGAAGGAGGGTACCTTAAACTGGATTTGGTTGCCAGCTTTTGCTCTGACAACACTGACCTCAAGTTGTTGCCATGGTGGCTTGGACTGTAGATAATGCCTCCTAGGATGAGGCAAGACCCCAAAAGTGGCATTTAGAATCAAAATGTGGACATTACTAAGTGATGCACAATTCCAGGGCTCGCCATTTACACTGTTGTATTCCAGAGGGTGCCATTCACCTAGGGTATAATGTAATGGTGTCCCGTGGAGTTGTGTAACACGGCAGCCTGGATCCCGGTGAATGCTACGTGTGCACATGTGCCCTTACCAAATCTGCCTTCCCTACGGCAGAAGAAAAAAAATCTAGGCGCACACTCCACCACAATTTGCATCTGTAAGTTTTCTCAAGTGTAGGTACCAAGAAGTACCTTCTGGAAAAGAAGATAAATAATTTGTGCAATGATTATTTTACAAGATGTAAAGACATACTTTCAAACTATTATCTAACATGAAAGGCTCAAAACAAATCTGGCTTTCTTATTTTTCCAAAACAGAGAAAACTCTTTTGGCATAAACATTTCTTAAACAAATGTTCCAATTTTCTTTTCTCAAAAAAGTTCCCCTTCCTCCACCAAAACAAATAAGCAAATAAACTTGTGCACAACCCTACTCATTATGCAACATCAACATTTATGAGCAGGACAACAGTGGAGAATATAATGAAAGAAGATAATTTGAAACTTCCCCCCAAAATGATTTTAAACATAATGAAGGGTTTAAAAAACATCCTTGGCTTTGTTCTTAATGTGTTCATTTTGTGTTATGAGTGGAGATTCTTTCGGGTGGTTTAGACAACACAAAGCCAATGCTGAATCATAAAGTTGGACTACATCCAAATAAACCCAGAGGCAACGTGTTCACAGTATGGAGTCTTCTAGCACTGAAGGTCTTGGAAGATCTTGCTTAATCCATCCTAATCCCTTCGGTTCCAGCTTTTCCATTTCCTTTTATGTTGTCCTCAGTGGAAATGGGAAAACTTCTCACCATTAAAACCCCCGACTATACAGGGAGTCACTCCTTCCTCTTGGGGACAGGTCATTGGTTTCCCTAACATTTACCAGAAGAGATAACCCTGCCACCCACATGCTCTGGCTTTCTTTTATTGGCTGTCTGTGCCAGCCCCCAAGTGAACTGAGAGATTGAGGCAGCGCAAGGGAAGGACGGGCCTTTGTTAGTGTAAAAGAAATGGAATAGGACAATGCGAAGAAGTGGTGAAAAGTGGGGCTGTTGGCACTTGACGATCAGGAGCCCTTCTCGTGGGCCTTCTTCTTCTGTACTAAACATACTTTCCCAACGTTGAAACCTTTCATCATAATTGATGAGAGTGCTCCAATAATAATAACCCCAATTCCTACTACTTTTTCGATACTCTTTATAGAACTCCTACCAGGGACCAAACACATTGAATCTTCATAACTTTGCAAGATAGGTATTATTACTATTTTATTGAAAACGAAACTGAGATTCAGAGAGATAAGGTCACAGAGCTAGAAGGCAGCAGAGCTGGGATTGGATTGCAAATTAGCTAATCCAAAAGCCCACGGCAGGTTGCCTCTGGTTTATGCAAACCACACTGCAGCTTAAACCATATTCTCCCTAAAAGCATTGATCAAGTTTGGACCCAGAAGCAGAATCCCCCTATGGGTCCCAAAGATTTTCCTCCTATCTGTATTCCTTGCTTTGTCAGGATTTCAAAAAAATGAGACACCAGTCCTTATATCTTGTTATATTTTAAAATACACTCACCCTTCCTAACCCTTTTCTTTCTTCATGGCCCCCCCTGCAATCTAGTTTTCAGCACTCCCTGGCACCCACAGCAAGTGGAAGGTCAGTGGTCACATGGTTGTTGAGATGGAAACATAACTTTTTAAGCAGACATGTGTTCTTGATCCTCTGGAAACAAACAAATAAAAAAAGTATGGGCACACTGCGCCAAATGTACCATCAACAAAATAAGATCTAGCATATATTTATTCTTTCACTGATATTTGATGAGCAATTAAGATGATAAGATTTTCCCTAATACTTTCTTACATTGCTAAGATGAGTCTAAATAGGTACAACCTCTATGGAGGGCAATTGAGCAATATCTATGAAATCTATAAAAGTTACATGTGCACATACCATTTGTCTTAGACTAGGTTTCCTAGAAATAGAGTGAGACAGGGATTCTTGTGCAGACGACTTACTGAAGGAATGTTTTCGGGAGAAATCTGCAAGGGAGTAAAGGAAGCAGGACGGCAGGGGAAAGAGCTAGGACAAAATGAGGTTTCAGATCAATCTAGCCTCAGCCGATCCCACAAGGAGTTCTTGACTGAAAATTGCACCACAGAGGTTGTCCTGCCCAGAAACAAGGAGGCTGGGCTGTTATACTCACCCATCTGTCAGTCATTGGCCAAGGGCTGCCCCTAGAAGGGTGTGTAACTCCCAAGACATCTGCAAGCCAGGCGGCAATTGGCAGTCAACAGCAGTTCCCCAGAAAAGAAAGGAGGTGTAAGCTTTTAGCAGTCAACATCCGCTGCAGCTAGGGAATGGGTGTGCAGTCCCATAAAAGAGATCTGGGCCAGGCACCAACAACACTTGCCATCATTTGACTCAGCAATTCCATATCTGGTAATTTATCTTCAGATATGTTTGCACACGTGCAAAGTCATGCATGTCCAAGTTTATTCATTGCAGCATTGTTTACAATAGGAAAAGGCCCATCAATAAGCAACTGGTTAATTACATTGTGGTACATCCATACAACAGAATATTAGGTGGACGTGGGAAAAATAAGAGTAAGGAAGCTTTCCATGTATGAATATAGAATGACTTTAAATACATATTTTTTATATAAAAAAGCAATGTGCAGAATACAATACATATAGTATGCTGCTATATGTTTTCTTTAAGAACATATATCTGTATTTGTTTATACATGTTTAAGTTAACCCTGGAAGGATAGACAAGAAACTAGAAACACTGTGGTTGGAAGACAGAGTGGGACGGAGAGTTTTCAGTGTATATCACTTTGTACCTTGCAAATTTTATACTATATGAATATATTACCTATTCAAATGAAATGAATGAAGATGGATGGGTAGGCAGATAGATAGATAGATAGATAGATAGAAAGATAGATAATTGGTTTGCCCTGAGACACAGCCAGGAGTTTCTGTCACTCCTTGGACAATGAAAAGAGGCAGAACCAAAAGGACATTTTAAAACTCAACTGTTTTCCTTTTCAGAAGTAACTTCTTTCTTGATGATTGCAAACATATTCCACACACTTGTGTATAATTTCTGGCTTAACCAATAGCCTCTCATTTTCTGATATATTTCAGATCCTCCACCCTTCCCCACTACCCCTACCTCCTCGTGAAAGTTTGACTTCTTTATTAAGATGAGGTCAATGAGCTACTGCAACTGCAACGGGCTCTCAGTCTGAATTTTGAGCCAAGCTATAGTCCCCAGCTATAATTGAAGGCCAGTATTTCCCAAAATGTATTCATTAGAGTGCTAATTTTATCAAATAGATGCTAATAGATGTCTCAAGACAAAATGGCCTCATGGCTAAATAAATTTAGGCTAAATAGATTTCTGTACCACAGGACTTATCAGAGCCTTTAATATTCCAATGTACATTTTGAATCTCCTAAAGATGAAGAATTCTTTCTAAAACTATTTGACTGCAGAATTGGAGAAGGGCTCAGCTGGGCAGTTCTTGCTTGGGCTCTCCCAAGGACTGGAGTCATCTGAAGGTTCAACTGAGCCAGATCCAAAATGGCTCACTCACATGGCTGGCAGTTCAGCTGTTGGCTGAGAGTTCAGTTGGGCTGTCAACCAGAGCACTGCCACATGGCCTCAACAGCATAAGGGTCTCTTACATGACACCCAGCTTCCCCCATAGCAAGTGTCCCAAGAGAACCAAGCAGAAGCTGCATGGCCTTCTATGAACTTGCCTCAAAAGTTACGCAATTGCTTCTGTTGAGTCTATTGATTATAAATGAGTTGCTACGGTCAGCCCAGATTCAGATGGAGAGGACACAGAACTCACTTGGAAAGAGTGTCAAAGAATTTGCAGACTTTTTTTGTGTGTGTGTGAGGAAGATTGTCCCTCAGCTAACATCCATTGCCAATCTTCCTCTTTTTGCTGAGGAAGATTAGCCTTGAGCTAACATCTGTGCCCATCATTCTCTATTTTGTATGTGGGACGCCACCACAGCATGGCTTGATGAGCAGTGTGTAGGTCTATGCCTGGGATCCAAACCTGCAAACCCCAGGCCGCCGAAGCAGAGCACATGAACTTAACCACTACGCCACTGGGCCAGCCCCTGCAGACATATTTTTAAACTGCTACAATTTTTTTTTTTTTTTTTTTTTTTTTTTTTTTTTTTTTTTTTTATTGATATTTTAATGGTTTCTAACATTGTGAGATTTTGGGTTGTACATTTTTGTTTGTCCTTCACCCCATATATGACTCCCTTCACCCCTTGTGCCCATCCCCCACCCCCCACCCCCACTTCCCGGGTAACCACAGTCCAGTTTTCTCTGTCCATGTGTTTGTTTATATTCCACATATGAGTGAGATCATACAGTGTTTGTCTTTCTCTTTCTGGCTTATTTCACTTAACATAATACGCTCCAGGCCCATCCATGTTGTTGCAAATGGGACGATTTTGTCTTTTTTTATGGCTGAGTAGTATTCCATTGTATATATATACCACATTTTCTTAATCCAATCGTCAGTCGAGGGACACTTAGGTTGCTTCCACTTCTTGGCTATGGTGAATAATGCTGCAATGAACATAGGGGTGCATAAGCCTCTTTGGATTGTTGATTTCAGGTGCGTTGGATAGATTCCCAGTAGTGGGATGGCTGGATCATAGGGCATCTCTATTTTTAATTCTTTGAGGAATCTCCATACCGTTTTCCATAGAGGCTGCACCAATTTGCATTCCCACCAGCTGTGTATGAGGGTTCCTGTTTCTCCACATCCTCTCCAACATTTGTTGTTTTTTGTCTTGGTGATTATAGCCATTCTAACGGGCGTGAGGTGGTATCTTAGTGTTGTTTTGATTTGCATTTCCCTGATGATTAGTGATGTTGAGCATCTTTTCATGTGCCTATTGGCCATCTGTATATCTTCCTTGGAGAAGTGTCTGTTCATTTCCTCTGCCCATTTTTTGATCGGGTTGTTTGTTTTTTTGTTGTTCAATTGTGTGAGTTCTTTATATATTATGGAGATCAACCCCTTGTCAGATGTATGTTTTGCAAATATTCTCTCCCAGCTGGTTGGTTGTTTGTTCATCTTGATTCTGATTTCATTTGTCTTATAAAAGCTCTTTAGTCTGATAAAGTCCCACTTGTTTATTTTTTCTTTAGTTTCCCTAGTCTGGGTAGGCATGTCATCTGAAAAGATTCCTTTAAACCCAATGTCAAATAGTGTAAACTGCTACAATTTATTATTGCTATGATTGTACAGATCATAAAATATATTTATGACCCCCAAAATATATTTGACCAAAAACAATTGAATTCATGCTGCTGAAAAGACAAAGTGTTAGTACATGCATTTGAGCCCCAAATACAGGGTTTCCTTAAGTACTTGGAGGAAGCTGTATAATCACAAATTTCCATTTAATCAAAGGCAAAGCTGGTTTCTGTGTGAACCTGCTCTGAACCATGCATCATGTCTATTTGTCATAGAATCATGCCATGTGTTAAGTGCATGTTTCACTGACTTATTTTTGAAAATTGACAAATAAAGCTGGTTTTAGGATTAATTACAGTGTATAAGAAAGAAAGAGCTGTCCAGTGTTCCATGTCAGTCTATTTGATAGTCATATCACTTGCAACTATGAAGAAACTGTAGCATTTCTGATCAAGTTCACCATGTTTGTGAGTATTGCACTATGCATCCTTTTTGAAACTAAAATTTGAGGGGATGAAATGATGCTCTATGGTTTACTTTGACAAAAAGAACCAAAAACCCATTAATCTTTACTACAGGAATTTTGAGTAGTCTGTTTAGATCATCAATAATATTTCTTCAGTCTTTCAAAGATATTTGTCCACAGAAGTAAAGTTGAACATCCAGATAAAAGAAAATGCTGACTTCCTTTACCGTCTGACTAAAAGAAGAAAATACCAGAAGGATTTTATTTCATCAGGACGATGAATCAAAAATGAGGACCCCCACTTAAGCATATTATGGTGGTGAAATTCCCTGTCAGCAAGTCTGAGGATTATGTAACCACTACAAGTACCTTCTCTCCAGTCCAGTAAAATGACATTAGCAGCAAAAGCTCAGAGTATGTGAGTAATGCATAATTAACACATTCTGGAAATCATGTGGCTAAGGCAAGTAAATCTTTCACAAGCTCTTAATGTACAAGAAAGGTTTTACATATTCCATGAAGAGAGGAGAGCAAAACGGGCCAACTGAAGAAGAGATTTGAAAAAGGTGGGGTAATTTTTTAAGTGAGAAGGAGGCATGGGTCTTTGTCTCAGGTGCTTGTGCATTTGGTTAAGCAAATTGGTCAAGGAGATAGAGGAAGCAAAAATGCTTCTGTTCCCTCCAGCCATGCTGGGAATAATGATGCCATTCATGGACCAGCAATGAGCAGGTAAGCTGAGGCAAGAGAGTGCAGCTTCAATGGCAGGTCACAGCACAAAAATTAGGGACAGAATCAATGGGAGATAGCTAAGGATGGGAGGGAGGGCTAGCTTGTTCAGGAAAGGTGAAGTTATGAGAAAAACAAACTGTGCTGAAACAGTGGGCATCGCCTTCCCAGTCACAGGCTAGTGTGCAAGGGGCTCTTGTCACTTTATTAAGGGTGGTCCAACTCCAAAACCTTTCATATTTTTCTGGCTATTGATAACATCCACAGGGGACACTATCTGGACCATGTTAAAGATTCAGCATATCTTAAAACTGGAACGTACATTAGAGATCATTCGGTTCAGCCATTTTTGCTTTGAGAGAAGTCACCTGGCTCTCAATATGTGACAATTTTCTTGTCTTCAAAGGTCCTTGGGCTCAATTGTTAGTTGTCAACTTTGCCTGGTTACCAGCCACTTCTAAAGTCTCCGCTGCAAACTCCATTTTCTCAGAGCTCTCTGTGAACTCCAGACTCTTGGAATTGTCCATGATTTCCCACTTGGCAGTCATCATGGCCAAATGCCATAGCTCCCCAAACTTCCCAAGTTATCACTTTGCTGCTGGAGAGAAAGTTGGTTGGGTCATTTCCGGACACTTGAGAATTGTGGTAATTTCCTGGAGAACTTCTGAGAACCACCTGCCCTGTCCAGTGCTTCATGCTGGAAGCATCAGTGACTGTTTCTCCAACCTTCTAGCTGCAGCCTTCAGACCCTCACTCCTCCAGTTTCCCCATGTTATGTAAGCCCTCAAGCCCTTGGTTTCTTGTAATACATATAGTGGCTCTGTTTCCCTGACCAAACCCTGTCTTCCTGTCAAAGTTTTCTTATATTGAGAGATGTCCAAACTCTCCCGCTTCACAGTGAGAGCCAAGATTGCTACTCCAAAGCAGGAGTTCTGGGAGTGGGAACTCCCAGAGTGTGGGGTGCAGCGGTGCTTGGCACAGGAATAACAAACACACTGGACCAAAAGATGCCCAAAAGACGCATATTCACCATAGCTCTTTTGATTGTAAATGTCAGAAACCCACTGGAACCAATTTAAGCAAAAAATATATGGAATTATAAGGATATTGAGGTGTGTCCTGGAATCGAAGGAAGAGTTAGACAATCAAACTTCAGGAGGGGCAGAGAACAGGGCTTGAGGAAAATGGAGAACTCATGAATTCCTCTCTCCTCATCTTTAGGTTTTGCTTCTCTCTGCATTTCTGCTTTGTTCTTCTCTTTCACTGCAGAAAGGTTTTCTCTGTCTCTCAAGCAAATGGAAGCAAAGATTCTAGATTAGTTTGTACAGATGAAGCAAGTAGAGTTAAGAAGAGGGTCATTCCCCTGCACCAAACCTCTACTAAGGTCAAGTTCACAAAAATTTGAATGCAGTCTGTGCACACAGAGACCAGAGCCTCAGCCTGGAAAGAAGGTGTGGCTGGAAACCTGGTAAGAGAGGAGTCTGAGTGAGTGCAGAATCACATTCCAAGAGATGCCACAGATTCAGTGTGGAAGTGGTGGTTTCATTTTCCACAGGCAATGGTTCTTCAATAGTGTGTGGTATAACAAACCCAGGAAACAAAAGGCAGGTGTGCCACTTGTATTCAATTTCCTGCTGCCAAAGAGGTGCTGAATTGAGGCAACTGCCAAACAGCTCAACAGACAAAGTCAAAATGTAAGTGAAAATAAAACAAAGAAAACAGAAAACAAAAAGAAAGGAAAAGATACTCCAAATGAGTGTGCAAACAAAAATCCTAGAACACATGAAGAAATCTCATGCTAGGGAGAAAAACATCTAACAAAATAAAGAATCTGATATGAACTCTATACAGGTAAAGTCAATGTTATGGAACAGAAAAAGACCTAAAGATAATCATGTTTGGGATGCTCCAGGAGATCAGTAAAGGCATAACATCCATTAAAAAGAGGGCAGGGTTCCTTCCTCCCTCCCTGGGCTTCTGGCTACAAACACCCGGCCCCTTGGCACTGCCCCAGCCCCACAGACCCCACTTCCCTCTCCCTTAAGGCCATCAGTCCCATGTAGCACACCCAGGGCTGTTCCTTTGCCCCTGGGGCTCTGCTTTGCCATGGCCCCAGAAGTCCAGTCCCCTTTTCTCTGCTCCAGGTGCTGGGCTCGGTGACCACTCTCCACTGTGCTCTGGATGCCGCTCTCACCTGGTAGACTCCTTCTTTTGGAAGGTCTGTTTTGTTCTCCCACAGTTGTGAGTGCTTTTTTTTTTTTTTTTTTTAATTAATAGGCTTTATTTTTCAGAGCAGTTTTAGGTTTATAGAAAAACTAATTGGAAAGTACGGAGAGTTCCCATATGCCCTCTCTCCCCCACCAACCCACAGTTTCCCCTATTATTTACATCTTACCTTAGTGTGGTACATTTGTTACAATTGATGAACCAATACTGCTACATTATTACTAACAAAAGTCTATAGTTTACATTAGGGTTCACTGTTGGTGTTGTACATTCTATGAGTTTGGACAAATGTATAATGACACATATCCATTACTGTATCATACAGGATAGTTTCACCACCCTAAAAATCCTCTGTGCTCTGCCTATTCCTCCCCCCCACCCCCCAACCCCTGGAAACCACTGATCTTTTTACTATCTCCACAGTTTTGCCTTTTCCAGAATGTCATGTAGTTGGAATCATACAGTATGTCACCTTTTCAGATTGGCTTCTTTCATTTAGTAATATGCATTTAAGATTCCTCCATAACTTTTCATGACTTGATACTCTTTTCTTTTTAGCACAAAATAATATCCCTTTGTCTGGATGTACCACAGTTTATGTATCCATTTGCCTACTGAAGACATCTTGGTTGCTTCCAAGTTTTGGCAATTATGCATAAAGCTGCTATAAACATTTGTGTGCAAGTTTTTGTATGGAAATAAGTTTTCAACTCTTTTGGATAAATACCAACAAGTGTGATTGCTAGATCTTATGATAAGAGTATATTTAGCTTTGTAAGAAATTGCCAAACTGTCTTCCAAAGTGACTATACCATTTTGCATTCCAACCAGGAATGAAGGAGAGTTCCTATTGCTCCACATTCTCACTAGCATTTGGTGTTGTCAGTGTTCTGGATTTTGGCCATTCCAATAGGTGTGCAGTGGTATCTCACTGTTGTTTTAATTTACAGCTCCCTAATGACATATGATGTGGAGCATCTTTTCATTTGTTTATTCGCCATCTGTATATCTTCTTTGGTGAGGTGTCTGTTCAGATCTTTTGCTCATTTTAATTGGGTTGTTTGCTTTCTTATTGTTGAGTTTTCAGTGAGTGCTCTTTTGTAACAACTGGTTTTCGAAAAGGCAAATCTCCAAGTTCTTGCAGGGAATCAACCACAAGCCATGCTGCTGTCTCCTGAGATGTTTCACAGTCCTTGAGTTGGGATTTTCCCTCTCTTTCTTCACACTGGAGTTTTTTGATCAGTGGACATGGATTGTGGAACTGCATGAGCCACCATTGGTAGACTTGCTTCAGACTCGAGTTGCTAACTAGAGCTGCAGCCAGTGCATCTGGCCCATCTTGCCAGCGAAAGGACATTTTCAGCCCATGGTGCTATCGTACTTGTGACAAAGAAGCCAAACAGTAACAACTGCCAAGACTTGTTTGTAGTCATGTCAGAATTCACCAGAATCCAGTTCACCTCTCTCCCAGATCCTCTGAATCCCACATTTTTTAAAGAAACCTGGGCAAGAGGAGATTGGGAGAGCAGAACAGCATTGAGATTCTAACCTAGCTGCATCAACTGTTCAGATTACACTCACCCTCTTTGACCCAGATAACAAGCGCTGCCCAAAGTTCTTCTACTCAGAGCTGGTGAAGAATGCACAGGAAAAAGCAGGAGATCTTCAATCTAGAAACAAGGGTGGAAAGAATCATAGAAAAGATCAAATACAAAACTTGATCAGTATGGGGGATGAGTATGATGACTCTGATTCTTCCACTGACTGATTTGGACTTGGAGCATGATAAGCTTGCTCCTGCTTGTCTGACCTCAAAGTATGGAAAATTTTACATTAACTTGAGAACCCTGCAGTTACAACAAACATTAGAATCTGACAATGACTTCATTAGAGAAAAGAGGAAAAATCACCAAAGAAGAAGTTGAAGGAAGATGGTGAGATGATAAAAAAGAAAACAGATGACACTTCGACAGAGAGAAGAAATGAACAAAGTTCAAGTTTCCCAAACTGGCTTCACAGCTCTCAATGCTAGTAAGGAGAAGAATAAGAAATGCTCTTGGGGGCTGGCTCCATGGCCGCGTGGTTAAAGTTCTGTGCACTCTGCTTCAGCAGCCCAGGTTTGCAGGTCCCAGGCGTGAACCTACACCACTCATCATCCATGCTGTGGTGGCGACCCACACACAAAATAGAGGAAGGTTGGCACAGATGTTAGCTCAGGGACAATCTTCCTCACCAAAAGAAAAGAAGAAAAGAAAAGAAAGAAATGCTCTTGGGACTCTGAGTGATAAAGAGATGTTAAAGAAATTTCAGAAAGAGAAATAGGCCCAGGAAAAACAGGCACAAGGAGCAGAAGCCTATGGGAATCAGGGAGCATCTCCCACCTCTTGCTTCAACCTTATGCTCTGCTTCTGACACCAATTTGCCCCAGGAGACCACTGCCATGTTCTCTCTGACAGATTTGAACTTGAAGCAGCTCCTCAGTGAGTCTCCAGAAGGAAGATCCTTCCATGATATGGATGATGAAAGAGATACTATGGGATGGGATTGAACTAGGAATTCAGACAGCTCTCTTCCCTCCCTGAAGGCTTGCCAGTGCCCCTGAAGGAGTGCATTGAGGAACTGGTTCAGGCTGCCCGACTGCTGAGGGAGAGTGCAAATGGAAGTTCTCCACTCAGGATATTAATGGCATCCTATTGGGCATGGAGATGCAAACCTGGAAGCTGAGCAGCCACATCTGTTCTTAGGTGCGTGGCCATTTGACTTCATTCCTGCCCTGCAACAAGGATACCCTCATCGTACTTGTTCAAAAGCTTCATCTCTGGGAGCTGGGGGTGCATCTGAAGGAGCCTCTACAGAAACTTAAAGAAGCTATTGGCAGGGCAACGCCAGAGCAGATGGCCAACTACCAGGATGAATGCCAGGCACACACACAAGCAAAGATTGCAGAGATGCTGGAAGAAGAGAAAGACAAGAAGCAGAGAGAACAGATTTGTTCTGGTAAGGAAGAAGAAAAGAGGAGCAAGGCCCAGAAGAAATTCTAATGGAATGCTGAAATCAGGGAGGTGCTCTGTCAGGTGGTAAAGATGAAACCAGAGGGCTATGATCTGGAAAGAAACAAGAGCCAGTCTGGGGAGGACTGCATGAAAGCTTTTCTGGATGCTGAAGTCCAAACTCTCTGGCCCCAAGACTGGGTGCAGACTAGGTGTCTGTGTAAGGACAGCAGACCACATCATGGGTCCCTGACATCAAAAAAAAGTAATGTCTCCTTCAAAGTCGAGGTAAAGGAATCATAGACTAAACCTCATAAAAAGGTTCTCATTCTATCAGCCCAAATTGGCAATTCCATTGCTTTGCATAAAAGTCACAGGTCTTTATGTACAAAACTAAAAAGAAATTTTCCGGACAGTGACGTCAGCATCAGGGCCAATTGAGTTATTCCTTTTGTCTCTCCCCTCTAAGTTATAACTAAACAGACCTCCATTAACCAACAGAGGATTCCCTACACAGCACAACAGGACACCTGAGAGATTCATGCAGCTATACATCTAAAGGTGGGTGGATTGGACCCCCGGGAAGCAGTGGAAATAGGGGAGTGGCCTGGCAGCAGAGATCCAGCACACGGATCCTCACACAGCTGCCAGCACAGTTGTGAGTGGAGGTTGGGGCAGACTGGCCCACGTGCAAATGCTTGCAGAGCAGCGGTAGCTCACCTGTGGGAGCACTCACCATGCCGCGGCAGCCCCACCTGCACAAACACTCCCTGCCAAGCAGTTGCGGCCCAGCCTGTGCAAACACAGAGTGGCCAACGGGCACAACTATGAGCAGATGGGGTGGGAACAGAAAAAGCAGCTCCTGCCCCTCAGAACAGTAGCAGGGGGAATCTATGACCAGAAGCAACAGGAACAAGAGCAGAACCAGTGACTCAGCCCCTAGTGGCAGCAACCCCAACACCAGCTCTACCAGCAGCAGGGGTTGTATACAAGTCCCCGGGTCCCCAGGCCCCAGCCAGCAACTGTGACACCCATGAACCCAGCACTCTTGGCAGCAGTGCAACCAGCACCCCAAGACAACTCAAGAACAGCAGCTCAGGTGGCACATGGAACAACAGCATCCAAGCCTGTGGAGAGCCAGGGGAGCAACACGAGACCCAGGCGACCAGAACTGAAGTAACCAAAGCTGTACCCAAATAAGAAAATGTGATTACTACCACAAATGCATTGGCAGAGGATCAATTCATGAAACACTATGAAGAACTACAGTAACATTGCTGAACAGAAGGAAAATGACAACTTCAGTCACAGAAGACTACAGTCTGACGGAGAATTGAAAATAGCTATCATGAAGAAACTCAACGAGTTACAAGAAAACTCAAAAAGACAATTCAGTTAGCTCAGGAATAAAATTAATGAACAGAAGGAATACTTCACCAAAGAGATTGAAGCCCTAAAAAAAAAACAAAAAAAAAACAAAACAGAAATTCTGGATATGAAGAACACAATTAATGAGATAAAAAATAATGTAGAAAGCATAAAAAATAGAGCAGACCTTATAAAGCAGAGAATTAGTGACCTCAAAGATAGAAACCTAGAAATGCTTCAGGTGGAGGAGAGAGAACTAAGATTTTCAAAAAATGAAGAAATTCTTCAAGAAATGTCCAACTCAATTAGGAAAAGTAACATAAGGATTATAGGTAACCCAGAGGGAGAAGAGAGGAAGAAAGGACCAGAGAGCTTGTTCAAAAAAATAATAGCTGAGAACTTCCCAAACCTGGGGAAAGAACTGGACATACAAGTACATGAAGCCAATAGAACTCCCAATTAGGGGGCCGACCTCAAGGCGTAGCAGTTAAGTGTGCCTGCTCTGCTGGTGGCGGCCTGGGTTTGGATCCTGGGCACCCACTGACGCACCGCTGGTCAGGCCATGCTGTGGCGGCATCCCACGTAAAGTGGAGGAAGGTCAGCACGGATGTTAGCTCAGGGTCAGTCTTCCTCAGCAAAAAGAGGAGGATTGGCATGGATGTTAGCTCAGGGCTGATTTTCCTCACACACACACACACAAAAGAACTCCCAATTACATCACTGCAAAAAGACTTTCTCCAAGGCACATACTATTAAAACTATCAAAAGTCAATGAGAAAGAAAGAATATTAACGGCTGTAAGAGATAAGAAAATAACCTACAAAGGAACCCCCATCAGGCTTTCAGCAGATTTCTCAGCAGAAATTTTATAGGCTAGGAGAGAATGGAATGAAATATTCAAAATACTGAAAGACAAAAATTATCAGCCAAGAAGACTCTATCTAGAGAAATGATCCTTCAGATACGATGGAGAAATAAAAGCTTTACCAGATAAACAGAAGCTGAGGGAGTTCATCTCCACTAGACCTGCCTTACAAGAAATGATAAAGGGAGGGCTCCTACCTGAAACAAAAAGGGCAAAGGTTGGCAAAGCATGGAGCAAGGAGATAAATAGACAGACAAAATCAGAAAATTGCAGCTCTCTATCAGAATAGGTTAGCAAACACTTAATTGTAACATAAAAGATAAAGGGAAAGAAAGAATCAAAAATAACTATAACATTTCAATTTAGTCACCAACTCACAATACACAAAAGAATAATTTGTGACAACAAAAACATAGAAGGGGGAGAGGAAAGGGATAGAACCTGCTTAGGCTAATGGAGATAAGAGGCTATCATAAAATGGACTATTTCATCTATGAGATCTTTTATACAAATCTCATGGTAACCACAATACAAAAAATCAGAGCAGAGTCACAAATCATAAATAAAGAGAAAATTGAGGAAACCATCACAGAAAACAACCAAACTGAAAGGGCAGTCAGAAATACAAGGGAAAAGAAACAATGAAAATATAGAACAACTAGAAAAAAAGAGATAAAATGGCAGTATTATGCCCTCATATATCAATAATCACTCTAAATGTAAATGGACTAAATTTACCAGTCAAAAGACATGGAGTGGGGCTGGCCCCATGGCGTAGCAGTTAAGTTTGCATGCTCCACTGCTGACGGCCCAGGTTCGGATCCCGGGTGTGCACCGATGCACTGCTTGTCAAGCCATGCTATGGCAGCATCCCATATAAAGTGGAGGAAGATGGGCACAGATGTTAGCTCAGGGCCAATCTTCCTCATCAAAAAGAGGAGGATTGGCATGGATGTCAGCTCAGGGCTGATCTTCCTCACCAAAAAAAAAAAAAAGACACGGAGTGGCTGAATGGATTAAAAAACAAGACCTAACAATATGCTGCCTCTAGGAGACCCATCTCAGCTCTAAAGACAAACATAGGCTCAGAGTGAAGGAATGGAAGATGATAATCCAAGGAAATGACAAGCAAAAGAAAGCAGATGTAGCCATACTCATATCAGACAAAACAGACTTCAAGATAGAAAAGACAATGAGAGACAAAGAGGGGCAGTATATAATGATAAAAGGGACATTCCACAAAGAGACATAACACTTATTAATATATACGCACCCAACACAGGAGCACCAAAGTGTATAAAGCAACTATTAACAGACCTAAAGGGAGAAATTGACAGCAACACAATAATAGTAGGGGACCTCAACTCCCACTTACATCAATGGATAGATCATCCAGACAGAAAGTCAACAATGAAACAGTAGCCTTAAATGACACATTGGACCAAATGGACTTAATAGATTTATATAGAACATTCCAACCAAAAACAACAGAATACATACTCTTCTCAAGTGCACATGGAACATTCTCAAAAATAGACCATATGTTGGGAAACAAGCCAAGCTTCAATAAATTTAAGAAGATTGAAATCATATCAAGCATCTTTTCCAACCACAATGCTATGAAACTAGAAATCAACTACAAGAAAAAAGGAAGGAAAGTCACAAATATGTGGAGACTAAACAACATACTACTTAACAACCACTGGATCAATGAAGAAATCAAAGGACAAATCAAAAAATACCTGGAGACGAATGAAAATGAAAATACAACATACCAACTCTTATGGGATGCAGCAAAAGTGGTACTAACAGGGAAATTTATAGCAATACAGGCCTACCTCAACAAACAAGAAAATTCTCAAATAAGTAATCTTAAACTACATCTAACAGAACTAGAAAAAGAAGAACAAAGCCCAAAGTCAGCAGAAGGAGGGAAATAATAAAACTTAGAGGAGAAATAAATGAAATAGAGACTAAAAAACAATAGAAAGAGTCAATGAAACTAAGAGCTGGTACTTTCAGAAGATGAACAAAATTGACAAACCTTTACCCAGACTCACTAGGAAAAAAGAGAGAAGATTCAAATAAATAAAATTAGAAATAAAAGAGGAGAAATTACAACGGATACCACAGAAATACAAAGGATTATAAGAGAACACGATGAGAAGCTATATGCCAACAAATTGGATAACCTAGAAGAAATGGATAAATTCTTAGAATCATACAACATCCCAAAACTGAATCAAGAAGAAATAGAGGGGCTGGCCCCGTGGCTTAGCAGTTAAGTGCGCAGCGCTCTGCTGCTGGTGGCCCGGGTTCGGATCCCGGGCGCGCACCAACACACCGCTTCTCTGGCCATGCTGAGGCCGCGTCCCACATACAGCAACTAGAAGGATGTGCAACTATGACATACAACTATCTACTGGGGCTTTGGGGGAAAAAAATAAATAAATAAAATTATTAAAAAAAAAAAAAAGAAGAAGAAATAGAGAATCTGAACAGACCAATCACAAGTAAAGAGATCGAAACAGTAATCAAAAACCTCCCAAAAAACAAAAGTCCAGGACTAGATGGCTTCTCGGTGAATTCTACCAAACATTCAAAGAAAATTTAATATCTATCCTTCTCAAACTATTCAGAAATATTGAAAAAGACAAGATGCTGCCTAACTCATTCTATGAGGCTAACATTACCCTGATACCAAAACTAGACAAGGACAACACAAAAAAGGAAAATTACAGGACAATATCACTGATGAACATAGATGCAAAAATCATCAACAAAATATTAGCATATCAAATATGATAATACATTAAAAAGACCATACACCATGATCAAGTGGGATTTATTCCAGGGACACAGGGATGGTTCAACACTCACAAATCAGTCAATGTGATACACCACATTAATAAAATGAGGAATAAAAATCACGTGATCATCTCAACAGCTGCTTAAAGAAAGCATTTGACGAGACCCATTTATGACAGAAACTCTCAATAAAATGGGTAGAGAAGGAAAGTACCTCAACATAATAAAGGCCATATATGACAAACCCACACCCAACATCATACTTAACAGTGAAAAGCCGAAAGACATCCCTCTGAGAACAGGAACAAGATAAGGGTGCCCACTCTTGCCACTCTTATTCAACACAGTACTGGAGGTTTTTGTCAGAGCAATTAGGCAAGAAAAAGAAATAAAATGCATCCAAATTGGAAAGGAAGAAGTAAAACCCTAGCTTTTTGCAGATGACATGATTCTATATATAGAAAATGCTAAAGAATCCACCAGAAAACTATTAGAAATAATCAACAACTACAGCAAAGTTGCAGGGTACAAAATCAACTTACAATAATCAGTTACATTTCTATACACTAATAACAAACTAGCAGAAAAAGAAGCCAAGAAAATAATCCCATTTACAACAGCAACAAAAACAATAAAATACTTAGGAATAAATTTAACCAAGGAGGTGAAAAACCTATACACTGAGAACTATAAGACATTATTGAAAGCAATCGAAGAAGATACGAAGAAACGGAAAGATATTCCATGCTCATGGATTGGAAGAATAAACATCGTTAAAATGTCCATATTACCTATTACCCATATTTCCAAGCAATCTACAGATTCAATGCAATCCCAATCAAATCCCAATGACATTCTTCACAGAAATAGAACAAAGAATCCTAAATTTTATATGGAACAACAAAAGACCTCAAATAGCCAAAGCAATCCTGAGAAAAAAGAACAAAGCTGGAGGCATCACAATCCCTGACTTCAAAATATACTACAAAGCTATAGGAATCAAAACAGCATAGTACTGACACAAAAACAGAAACACAGATCAATGGAACAGAATTAAAAGCCCAGAAATAAAACTACACATATATGGACAGCTAATCTTCGACAAATGAGCCAAGAAGATACAATGGAGAAAGGAAAGTCTCTTCAATAAATGGTGCTGGGAGGGCCAACCCAGTGGAGCAAGTGATTAAGTGCACGTGCTCCGCTTCGGCGGCCTGGCGTTCGCAGGTTCAGATCCTGGGCATGCACTGACGCACCGCTTGTCAAGCCATGTTGTGGTAGCATCCCATATAAAGTAGAGGAAGATGGGCATGGATGTTAGCTCAGGGGCAATCTTCCTCAGCAAAAAGAGGATTGGCAATGGATGTTAGCTCAGGGCTGATCTTCCTCACAAAAAAAAATTAAAAAAAAAAAATGGTGCTGGGAAAACCGGACAGCCACATGCAAAAGAACGAAAGTAGACCATTATCTTACACCATACACAAAAATTAACTCAAAATGGATTAATGACTTGAATGTAAGACCTGAAACCATAAGTACACTCTTTGACATAGATCTTAGCAGCATCTTTTCAAATACTGTGTCTACTCAGGTAAGGGAAACAAAAGAAAAAATAAACAAATGGGACCACATCAGACTAAAAAGCTTCTGCAAGGCAAAGGAAACCATGAACAAAACGAAAAGAAAATCCACCAGCTGGGAGAAAATATTTGCAAATCATATATCTGACAAGGGGTTAATTTCCAAAATATATGAAGAACTCATACAACTCAACAACAATAAAACAAACAACCTGATCAAAACACGGGCAGAGGATATGAACAGATATTTTTTCCAAAGAAGATATACAGATGGCCTACAGGCACATGAAAAGATGTTCAACATCACTAATTATTAGGGAAATGCAAATCAAAACTACAATGAGATATCACTTCACATGTGTTAGGATGGCTATTAAGTAAAAAAAAAAAAAAAGATAAGTGTTGGCGAGGATGTGGAGAAAAGAGAATTCTCATACACTGCTGGTGGGAATGCAAACTGTTGAAGACCCTATGGAAAACAGTATGGAGATTTCTGAAAAAATTAAAAATAGAAATATTATATGATCCAGCTATCCCACTACTACTGGGTATTTACCTAAAGAACATGAAATCAATAATTCAAAGAGATTTATGCATCCCTATGTTCAGTGAAGCATTATTCACAATAGCCAAGACATGGAAGCAACCCAAATACCCATCATCTGAGGAACGGATAAAGAGGTTGTGGTATATATATACCATGGAATACTACTCAGCCACAACAAAGACAAAATCGTCCCAGTTGCAACAACATGGATGGACCTTGAGGGTATTATGTTAAGTGAAATAAGCCAGACAGAGAAAGACAAACACCGTATGATTTCACTCATATGTAGAAGATACACAAACACATGGATAAGGAGGACAAATTAGTGGTTACCAGAGGGGAAGGGGGTGGGTGGAGGGCGAAAGGGGTAAAGGGGCACATATGTACGGTGACAGACAAAAACTAGTCTATTGGTGGTGAATGTGATGCAGTCTATATAGAAACTGATATATAATATTGTACACCTGAAATTTACACAATGTTATACGGCAATATGACCACAATAATATAATTTAATGGGGCCGGCCCGGTGGTGCAGCGGTTAAGTGCATGCACTCTGATTCGGCAGCCCAGGGTTCACAGATTTGGATTCTGGGCGTGCACCAAAGCACCACTTGTCAAGCCATGCTGTGGTGGCGTCCCATATAAAGTAGAGGAAGATGGGCACGGATGTTAGCCCAGGGCCAGTCTTCCTCAGCAAAAAGAGGAGAATTGGCATCGGATGTTAGCTCAGGGCTCATCTTCCTCACACACACACACACACACACACAAATATATATATATATATATATGTTTATATATATGTATAAAATGTATATAAATGTTATATATGTATATATGTATATAAATATTATATTATATATATATATATAATTTAAAAAAGAAATTTTCCAAAGCCCAACCCTTCTGGACCATTACTCTATAGCTCTCTCTAATCACCTCCTCAATTTTCTGGCTGAACAGACAGTGGCACTGGAGCAGCCTGAGGAGAAAAATCCCAAGAGTTCTGGCTACAAAGAGCTCTTCTGCCAGGCTCCCTTCAGCAAAGCTTTCCAGAAGAGCAACAGTCTAAATTGCAGCACCACAGAGCCCAGACTCAAGTCAGTCTGTATGCAGGCATTGAACAGCACAAAAGCTTCACTCCTGTACCCCACCTAGCTCCATTTGGCAGCAACTTCCCAGACCCAAAATCTTCCTCCTCGGAGTCTCAGCATCCATTCCTCCACAGCAGCCTCTTCAGGAGGCACTTCAGCCCCCAGCACAGTTCTCATATGAACCCAGCCTCATCCTTTGCTTCCCTGAGCCACATGGAAAAATGACATTCCACCAACTCTTCAGGGCTGTCTTACAAGTCTCCCCTTGCTGGCTCTAGCTCCCAACATGGGGTTTCTTCTAGCAGCTCTCCTCTGGAGGAACAGCAATCCAGAGCTCCACTCCCTCCCACAAACTTGCTCCCATGTGAACAGCCTCCCTCCAAAGGACAGTCTGCCAACGAACAGGTTCCAAGCCCACAGTCAACGAACCTCTGTTCCCCAGAAGCTGGCCTTGGTGATCCAAATGGAGAGCAAGGGAGGAACAAAAGTACTGACCTCATCCCTGAAGCCCACCGTGGTTAGCAGCCCATGCTCCTTGAAAGGAGCTTACCTAGTGTGTTGGGCTTCACAGCTACGTTGCTGGACAGTTAATGGAGAGACAGATCTTGGGATGGAGAGAGTTCTGGGTTTGGAATATGGGAACATATGTGTTTCTGAGTTCCAGCACTGTGGCAGATCAGTTTGTACACATACATTTTAAATCTGCCCAACACCTTGGCATTTCGTCAGAGTACCTCATGGAGTCTCATAGGCCAAGGGCTCCTTTTGGCTGCAAGAAGATCCAAGGGATGGTCATGGCATCCATCCCATCCTCAGATGGTATGTTCAACAGGACAAAAACCTAGACTACAGCTACAACTGGGAGAAGTAGGCTTGTCTCTTCGAAAATATATTAAGAGCATTTAATGCACACTCATTGTAGGAGGCCAATTTCTCCTCTGTACATAACAATGAAGCTCTTTTAGAGAAAAGACTTGTAGATCCATCAATTGTGAGACAATTGTGATAGGATTTTTGAAAGCACTTATTTTGGGCTCAGTTTTCGCCATTACCATTAAATGCATTGGATAGAATAGGACTGCTCATGGCATGTCACATTATAGGAAGACATAATTTCAGTGCCTTTACAGAGGAGCAGAATTAGATAACTCACATCCATTTCAGCCCTCTGAGCTCTTCTCAAAGACCTTTTTAAAAAAGACATGTCTGTTTTTGAGACAGAGCCAGTTTTATTTAGTTGAGTTTTTTATAGTTGAATTCTGTAAATCTGTGCCATCCTGACTTGAAGGTCATCTGGGCTCAGAAAACCTGATTCCAAACTCAGCCAGTTTCAGTTTTGTTTTTCCACAGTTCATACAAGTAGAGTCCATAGCTCCAAAGCCCTTGTTGGTCAAATTTTCATCTCTTTATGGGCAGAGGTTATGAGGGGTTCCAAGTCACAGACAGATATGCCAGTTTGTTTTATTCATAGAAATCCCCTTAGGAAGGGCAATAGTAACAGGCCTCTATGAAGTGTTTGTCATACAGAAACAGGCCTTGAAGTCCTGGAGCCTTCCAAGCACTGGAGTATATATTAACATAAGGGTACTGTCGGGGGAAGAGGAGGAATCTCCCTCTGCCCTTTCCCTTAAGGTTCTTATGGCTGGCCAAATAATTAACAAGACAGGTTAGCAGGAGAAAATAATACCAAGTTTAATAACATGTATGCATGGGAGAAAGCAGGGACACTGCGTTTCTCAACACAATAGCAGAAATTCTCGTCTTAAATACCATGTTCAGCCAACCACAAAGGAGGATGTTGGGGGTGGGGGGAGTCAGTTACAGGAGATTACCACTAAAGCACTGTAAACAAGGGTAAGGTTATTATGCAGATTTAAGGCCTCACCTTCCACATTGATAAGTCTCTAGAAATGAGGCCATCCCCCCTCTTCCCAAAACAGAGAGGGAGATACCTTTACACATAGAGATTTCCCTTATAAATGTAAACGTTTGTCTGGCAACTCCTTGCAGGGCCATCCAGAGAATGTGGCCAGAGAGACAGAACTTCCGATAAGATGGGCTTGTTGGTGCCTTTTCCATTGTAACATCTATTTTACATTATATTACCGCCATCAGATAGAAGATCTGTTCCAGGAAGGAGTTACTATGTCAAATTCTTTAGGCAGTTAGTGGGGGAGGTCAAATGTCCCTCAGAGAAAACAATGAAGGTAAAGAGACATATTTCAGGATGGCCAAATCTTGATCTCCCACAGTACTATGCAGTTAAGCTTGGAGGATGGTTCAAGGACAGACTAGAACAGATATTCCAGAGTTCCCAAGTCACCAAGCTGTTCACTAAACTAGTGACTATTTCACAAAGGTCTTTAGAGTGCTTGCTTGTGCCTGTGAAATTTGTACCACAAGGTATGTTTCAACTGTCTGCTCTAGCTAAGTGAATTCAAACATGTCAAATGTAAACAGTATCTGGGTGAATTTTATAGTTATGTAATTTATGCAAACTCCATAATGTGGTAGACTCTATAGAACAAATAACTCATTTCCTTCCACAAATAAATTGCAAGAAAAAAAAAGAGAGGGAAAAGGAACCTGTAAGCTAGAAGAAATTTAAGACATATATGTGTTACTGCAGCAAGTCCGTTTTTGCCCACCACCCAGAAAGCCAATCACCGAGACGACGAGATTGCAGAGACAGAGGGTTTAATCACAAGCCAGCCAAGTGAGGAAAACGGGAGAACAAGTCTCAAATCCGCCTCCCCGAAAATAGGGACTCAGGGGTATTTATGGGGAAGGGGGCAAGGTGGTCTGAAATGATTGGAGGTGAGGAGAGATGAGGTAGTTGATGATCTGCGCAAGTGTAGTCAGCCTTCATGCCTCTTCGTAGGACACATGTTCACAGAATGGCGGCATTAGCATGCCCTGAGGGTGGAGTTCCAACCTCTTGCCGTCACAAGGGCCCAGTTGATGGGTTGGTGGTCTCAATCCAGCCTGAAGTGGACAAGGGGTTCAGTTCCTGAAAAAAAAGCTCAAACACCCATTACCATGGTAACCCAGGCTCCAGGGAGATGTCATCTATAGGAACCTAGTGGGAGTCAGATAGCATATTGCCCAAACAGCACAGGTAACAATGAGTAAATTTATCATGCAGATTTAAGTCTTCGCCTTCCATTCTGATTAGAGTCTAGGTAAGGCCAAGCCCCGCTTCTTCCTGGCACAGGGAAGAAGATACCTTTACAGATGGAGATTTTCTTTTCAAATGTAAATGTCTCTCATAAAGGGTAACCAGAACTAAGAATGGGCTTAGCACGGACCCACCCAGGCACCGGAGATGTCTATGGTGGTGGCCTAGTCTGGGGGCAGGCCTCCCATCCCAAACTCCTTTGGTTAGTTAGTGGGGGTGGGGGCCAAAACGTCATTCAGGCAGAGACATATTCTGAGCGGGCAAATTCCAACCCCCCATAGTTACTAGCTGCTTAATCATCAATGGCTGTTTGCTGGTTTCATATCAACCAAGGGCAATGTGTGAAGCTTGTTAGGATACTGATTTGTAGAAATCAACTTTTTTAACAAAATGAGACAATGGGGAAAATTAGGACATTTATTGGATATTTGATGAAAATACTGAATTGTTTTAATTTTTTAGGTGTGATAATAGTGTTACAGTTAGAAAGAAAGGAAGAGAGAGAGGGGAGGGAAGAAAGGAAGAAAGAAAGAAAGAATTTGATTGGCCTTTGTCCCCACTTCCTGGAAGGTAACTTCTAAACCCTTGAAATTTCCCAAGTGATAGGAGTGTCTTTGTTATTCATAATAACACACCCTTCAGACCACACCCTGTAGTTTATGCTAACAAGATGACTCACGATAGAAGCTGACCACGCCATAAAGACCAACCACATGAGTAGAGAGTTGGGGCTATGAGGAGCATATTGGCCTGACTTCTGGGAGCAGAGAAGGGATGGAGATTGAGTTCAACCACATGGGTAATGATTCAATCCATCATGCCTACTTAATGAAACCCCAATAAAAAGTCTGGACACCAAAGCTTGGGTGAGCTTCCTGGGTTGGTATTACTCCATGTACGTATTACTACATATCAATGCTGGAGTTGTAATGCATCCCTGAGGACATATCCTTGTCTTTAAAGATACATATGGAAGCATTTACAGATGAACTAGTATGTCTTGCTTTGCTGAAAAATGATCTAGGGAGTGGGGAAAAGGGAGTTGGGACAAAGATGAAGCAAGATTGGCCATGTCGGGCTGGCCCCGTGGCTTGGCGGTTAAGTGCGTGCGCTCCGATGCTGGTGGCCGGGGTTCGGATCCCGGGCTCGCACCGACGCGCGGCTTCTCCGGCCATGCTGAGGCCGCGTCCCACATACAGCAACTAGAAGGATGTGCAACTATTACATACAACTATCTACTGGGGCTTTGGGGAAAAAATAAATAAATAAAAATTAAAAAAAAAAAATTTAAATAAAAAAAAAAAAAAAAGATTGGCCATGTGGAATCACAGAAACTGGGTGCTGGGAACATAGAGATTCATGAAACTATTTTCTCTACTTTTGTATATGTTTTAAATTTTCCAAAATGAAAATAAAATGGTGATCCGTATGGAAAAGATATGAATCCTTACTTTACACTATGTGGTGGGCAAAATTCTAAGATGGTTCCCAAGATTATAGGCTCATGGTACATACACACCTTCTCCCAGTTATTCAATCAAATACTAATCTAGGTGGTGCTGTAAAGGAGTTTTGTGGACGTAATTAAGATCCCAAATCAGTCGACCTTGAGATAGGCAGATTATCCTGGATGGGCCTGACCTAATCAGGCAAGCCCTTAAAAGGGATGAGATTCTTCTTGAAGAGATTCACAAGCAGTGAGCTTTGAAGCATGAGAGAGATTCCACACAAAGGAGATTCTTCATTGCTTGCTTTGAAGATGGAGAGGACCATGTGACAAGGAATGTGGATGGCCTATAGGAGCTGAGAGCAGCCTCTGGCTAACAGCCATAAAAGAAATGGGGACTTCAGTCCTACAGCTGCAAGAAACTAAATTCTGCCATAACCATGTTAGCCTGGAAGAGGACTCCAAGTTCCAGATGAGCACACAGACATTCCACAACTAGATTCAACCTTGTGAGATCCTCAGCAGAGAACTCGGCTATGTTGTGCCCGACTTCTGACCTACAGAACTGTGAGCTGATAAATTTATGCTGTTATAAGCTGCAATGTTTGGAGTAATTTGTTACACAGCAATAGAGAACTAATATACACAATGACCAAAAATAAATTTCAGCTGTGAAAAATAAAGCTTTACAAACTTTTGAACCAAATTTAGACAAATATGTTCATGACCATGGTGCAGGGAAGGATTTGTTAACATACAAAAGGTAAGATCAATAAATTCAACTGTACTGAAATTATATACTTCCGGACTATAAAATGCACTAAAAGATAAAATGAAAAGAAAAACCATGGACTAGGAGGTGCTATTTGCAAGACATAAAATTACACAGAATAATTTTTAAGGAGCTCCTACAAATCAATAGGGGAGAAAAACAAACAAGCCAACAGAATATGAATTGGTAACTCACAGATATATGAAAAGAGGTCCAATATGACTATGCATCAGAGAAATACAAATTAAAACAGTAATGAAATGCAATTTTACCGCCATTGGACCAACAAAAATTAAAAATTTAGATAATACTGAGTTTTGATAAGGATGTAGAATAACAGAAACTCTCATGTCCTGCTGATGGGAGTATAAATTGGTACAGGCATTTTGGAGAGCAATGTGATAATATCTAGTAAAATTGAAAATGTATATACCCTTTTACCCAGGAATTCTACCTATGGGAATATATTCTAGAGAAAATCTTATACACAGGCTCAGGGAAACATCCACAAGTATCATTGCAACGTTATTTGTAATATTGAGAAACTGCAGACAACCTAAATGTCCATTGACAGGAGAATGAAGTTAATTAAGTTTTCATTTTTTTTCAGTCCTCAATACGCTCCTTTAATCTTGACTGCCAACCCACCTGCTAATCTGCGAGAGAACCACCCCAACTGAAAATGAACTGCTTATTTCATCGGCTTAAGAGTTACCCATAATTCTCTCAATTGTTGTCACCCCCAGAAAAATGTTTCCACTGACTGTGATCTTCAAAGAAGGCCTCTGAGCCAACGGGGATCAAAAGTGCCCAATATATCTGGAAATGCACTTCCACCCAAGGATGAAACAACTTTCTAAAGTGAGCTGGAAATTGCTGAGCTGAAAGAGAATATGGTTAATCCAAGTGAGGCAAATGAATGCTTCTAAGCTACTGAAAAGGGAATATTCTTTTGAAAGGTGCCCCCCAGACCACGTGAGAATTAATTACATTTAATGAGGCTGAGCATAAGCGAAGCTTGTGTTAAGTTAATCTGTGGATTCCTCCAAACATATTAGCACCAGGTATCATGTTCTGCTATTTAAAACACATCCAGCTTTTTAAATCACCTACAAACTTTCCATCTTCATTTTGGTTGTATTTATACCTTCCTATCTCAGATGGGAAATGTCTGAATAAGATACTGGCTAGTAAAAGCATTAGATACCCTCAAGAAGTGCTTATGTATGAATTTAACAAAATAAAGACAATGGAGAAAGGACTTTTTATCTTTTATCTGTCCATGACAAACTTACTTTTAAAGCATTTTTATATCCATTTTAGACCCAATTTATATTTCTTTATTTCCAATGGATGTTTATCAGGAAGTACACATTGGAAGCAGGTATGCATTGTATTATTTATAATTGTATTTCTTGGATACTATCTAACACCTTCCATTACAATAATTGACTAACAGAACTAGCCAAGATACATTTTTTCCATTTTTGCTGATAAATAGTTACGATGGAGTGATATTTTAAAATTCAAATAATATATTTTCCTAAAATATTCCAATTGCAGAGTTATGTATGAGATGCTACAAAATATATGTGAGTCTGATTAACAGTTTTATGAATAATCATATCACATAATTACCCAGATTTATCACTTTAAACTAAATGAAAATTCTTTGTGGCAGAAGGTTTGTATGAATATGAAAGTGTTGATTTTTGTTCTCGTTTGCTCAGTTTGAACCGTGCCACATTGTGACTTGCAAAGCCATTTTCTCTTTGTGCTAATTATCCAAAAGTGAGTTCAAAGCGCTTTTCCATTTACCTAAGTGTGCAAAATCAAAAACTTAATTGCTAAGTCAAAGTGCTAAGCAAAGGCTCTAGATTTCTTCAATTCCAACCCTAATGACTCTTAACATGATGACTATTTTATCAGGCCAAGAAAGGCTCTACTGCTTAAAGCAATTACTGAGCTCGAGGCAATCGAGTGTCTCATTATAATAAACTGATGAGAGATTAAAATAATAAATAAGACCCTGTCTTAGTTCGTTTGGGCTGCTATCACAGATTACCACAGACTGGGTGCCTTATAAACAGTACACAGTTATTTCTCACAGTTCTGGAGGCTGGGAAGTCCAAGGTCAAGGCACCAGCAGATTTGGTGTCTGGTGAGAACCTGCTTCCTGATTCACAGACGGCCATCTTCTTGCTGTGTCCTCACATGGTGGCGGGGCTAGGATGCTCTCTGGGGTCCCTTTCAGAGGCACTGATCCCATTCATGAGGGCTCCACTCTGATCGCCTAATCACCTCCCAAAGGCCCCATGTCCTAATACCATCACATTGGGGCTCAGGTTTCAACATATGAATTTGGAGAGGACACAAACATTCAGTCTACAGCAGATCCTTTACGTGATATCAGGGGGAAATGAGCAGTACCATACCCTAAGAAGTCAGTACAAGAACAGGTGAGGTGGGCCGGCCCCGTGGCTTAGCGGTTAAGTGCGCGCGCTCCGCTACTGGCGGCCCGGGTTCGGATCCTGGGCGCGCACCGATGCACCGCTTCTCCGGCCATGCTGAGGCCGAGGCCCACATACAGCAACTAGAAAGATGTGCAACTACGACATACAACTATCTACTGGGGCTTTGGGGGCGGGGGGAAGGAGGAGGATTGGCAATAGATGTTAGCTCAGAGCCGGTCTTCCTCAGCAAAAAATGGAGGATTAGCATGGATGTTAGCTCAGGGCTGATCTTCCTCGAAAAAAAATAAAAAAAAGAACAGGTGAGGCTGCCCATGGTAGCCACTCTTTCTGGGCCAGAGCCCTACTCGAATGAGCCTGAGCTCTCCTTTCCGCATCATGTGGCCAAGATGCTGGCTGCCCCCTGTCTTTCAGCAGCCTCCACATGAGGTCCACACTGATTTCTGTTCTCCTGAGATAATTCAGTTGGGCCAAAGCATTCAGAAGCGACTTGGATTTTCTCAGGTAGATGTAGGAAGGGATTACATCATGCCCGGCAGAGCAAATTCAACCCCTCTTGCTGCTTCTCTCTTCCATGCCCCACTTGCTCATCTTGCCACAAGATGGCTTCTTCTTCACCTCCCCCAGCAGGGCTCTGCCACCTCCCTTCTTCTGCTTCTCCTGTCTTCTGCTCCGAGTTCTTGCCCTGTCCCTGAGATCTCAGCTGATTCTTATATAGAGCAGTTTAGCCCTCTTGCAAGTCCAAACTTGTCCCCCATCACTTGCTCAGCAAACAAATGGTCCTCCACTAATGGGATCCACCTTCCTTAGGGTCCAGCGAGGGATTATAATCAACAACAACTACAAAAAGGTTTTGTGTCCTATCACATCTACCTACCTGCCCTGGCTGCCTCATAGGATTCAGAGTTAATACATGTCAAAAAAATTTTTTTGAACTATAAAGTGCTGTATACTTTTTCTCAGGGATTATTTATTCCAACCTCCCCATTTTACAGATGATACAACTGAAGCCCAGAGAGGTTAAATAACTTGCCTAAATGGTTAGTGGTAAAGACTGACTTTAAACCTGGTCTCTAGCCCACTGTCTTATCATTCCTTCCATTAATCTGAACTGCCTCAGGTAATCTGTGCATTTCTGGAGGCTCTGCTTTCCCACACTCCATTAATTTGGGATTAAGTGGGATCTTTCTCTTGGGGCTCTCCAACACATTCATGCACTTACATGCAATCATTCACACAGATCCCGTGGTTGAGGAAATGGAAGGGAAGGCACTATTCACTCTTTTACTAATTCATTTATTCAACAGATATTTACTGAGGACCAGCTAGGTTCTAGGTGCTGTTCTAATCTCTGAGGATATAGCAGTAAACAAAACAGACAGAAAACCCATGCCCTCATGGACTTTGCATTCTAGTGGGAAAAAGATATGCTAAACAAATACATAAAATATTTAGCATGGAAGATGATGGAAATTTCTATGGAGAAAAATAAACCAGGGAAGGGGGATAGGGAGGGTCACGGGGGAAAGGGAGGATGTTGAAATTTTAAATAGGATGATCAGAGAAGTCTTCCCTGAGGGGTTGACATTTGAGCAAATACCTGAAAGAGATGAAGTGTCAAACCATGTACCTATTGGGAGAAGAGCATTCCCAGCAGAAGAAACAGCCAGTGCAAAGGCCCTGCACATTCAAGGAGCAGCTAGGAACCAGTGTGGAGAGAATGGAATGAACAAGGGCTTCCTCCTCAGCACAGGAGGGCAGAGAAGTGACAGGGATATCATTGTGTAGGCCCTGATGGGCCATAGTAAGGACTTTGACTTTTAATCTGAATGGCAGGGCAGGCCATTGGAGGGGTTTGAGCTGAGGAATGACTTCCAGCTCCACATCACTCCTGTTGTCTTCTCCCTCCAACATCACCCACTCAAAGTTTCAGGATAAGGGTATCAGGTCATCTAGGTCCAGGTGGCAAGTTCAGGCACCACTTGCCATTTCAATGGGATATCTGTTCTTTAAATCTGTCTTTCTTGGCAGAAAAAAAGAGCTGAATTAGAGAATTTTTGAGCATCTGGGGGAAGTGTTTTCCAAGACCTCTGTGGGTTGCCTAAAATCTCTTTGCAGACTAGGAAGTTAAAAAAAAAACAAAAGTAGGAGATATGAGGTTAAGAGAGGCAGCTGACGCAGTGGGCTTTGAGGAAGTTAAGAATCAGGGGGTGGGGGGAAGGGGAACCAGTCAAGAGACCAAGGAATTAATATCTGATATGTGTTTAGGACTGTCACATGCATTCCACTATTTGATGATCCCATGTCCTTGGAACTCTGGCAGAGCAGACGGTATTAGTCCTATTGTATAATGAGGAGACTTAGGCACAGAGAGATTACATGATTTGCCACTATCACACAGGTAGAGGGCAGAAGTAGGGCTAGAACACTCTCAGTGCTACTGTTTACTGTTTATATAGCAGTAAACAAAATGGACAGAAAACTCAAAATAGACAAGTGGGACTACATCCAACTAAAAAGCTTCTGCACAGCAAGGGAAACCATCAACAAAATGAAAAGGCAATGGGAGAAAAGGTTTGCAAATCTTATATCTGATAAAGGTTTAATATCCAAAATATATAAAGAACTCATACAACTCAATAGCAAACAAACAATCTGATTAAAAAATGGGCAGAGGATCTGAATGTAGGTTTTCCTAAAGAAGATATACAGATGGCCAACAGGAACATGAAAAGATGCTCAACACCACTAATCATCAGGGAAATGCAAATCAAAACCACCATGAGATATCACCTTACACCTGTTAGAATGGCTATCATCAAAAAGACAAGAGATAACAAGTGTTGGTGAGGGTGTGGAGAAAAGGGAACCCTCATGCACTGTTGGTGGGATTGTAAATTGGTGCAGCCACTATGGAAAACAAGTATGGAGGTTCCTCAAAAAATTAAAGATAAAAGTACTATATGACCCAGCAATTCTACTTCTGGGTATATATCCGAAGGAAACAAAGTCAAAGAGCTATCTGCACCTCCAAGTTCATTGCAACATTATTTACAATAGCCAAGACATGGAAACAACATAAGTATCCATCAATGGATGAATGGATAAAAAAATGTGGTGTATATATATATATATATATATATATATATATACACACAGTGGAATGTTATTCAGTCATAAAAAAGAAGGAAATCCTGCCATTTGAGACAACATGGATGGACCTTGAGAGCATTATGCTAAGTCAAATAAGTCAGACAGAGAAAGAAAAATATTACATGATCTCACTTATATGCAAAATCTAAAAAAACAAACTCATAGAAACAGAGAACAGATTGGTGGTTGCCAGAGGTGGGTAGGGGAAATGGGTGAAGGTGGTCAAAAGGTACAAACTTCCTATTATAAGATGAATAAGTTCTGGGCATGTAATGTAGCTCATCGTGACTATAGTTAACAATACTATATTGTATATTTGAAAGTTGCTAAGAGAGTAGGCTTTAAAAGTTCTCAGGCCAGCGCTGGTGGCCTAGTGGTTGAGTTCGATGTGCTCCACTTTGGTGGCTCCGGTTCTGCTCCTGGGTGCAGACCTACACCTCTCATCAGCAGCCATGCTGTGGTACTAGTTCACAGACAAAATAGAGGAAGATTGGCCACAGATGTTAGCTCAGGGCGAATCTTGCTCAGCAAAAAAAAAAAAAAAAAAAAGTTCTCATCACAAGAAAAAAATGTGTAACTATGTGAACTGATGGATGTTAACTAAACTTATTGTGGTGATCATTTTGTAATATATACATATACCAAATCATTATGTTGTACACCTTAAACTAATACAATATTATATGTCAATTATATCTCAATAAAACTGAGAAAAAATAAATTAAAAATTTCAATTTATGTAAAAAAATAGAAAAAGAAAACCCATGCCCCTATGGACTTTGCCTTCTAGTGGGGAAAAGATATGCTAAGTGAATACATAAAATATTTAGCAAGCCTACAAGACAAGAGGGTTATAAAAAGGGAAATGGAGGCAGGCTTCCTTAGTAGGAAAGGTGGGGCCTTGAGGAGGCAGCTCTTTATGTTGTCACATACAAATTTCTTTCTAATAGGAATCATCAAAAATGGATAAGAGTCTGGAGTGGTGTAGAGTTGCGGCTGGGAGAGCAGACTCCTTGCCCTTCTCAGCACTGCATGATTCCTCAGGCGCTCACAGAAAACTGCTCGAGTCCTGGGCATTATGCCTGCCCCATATTCTTCTGTGGGCCATGGGCAGGACATTTTCAGTCAGATGGGAATGAGCCCTGAGCACCTCTCTTACTGGAAGCTGGGGGTGATTTCCCTCCAGGAGAGGAGCCACACTGGCTTGTCCAGTGCAGCATCAGTCTAGACACAGTTGATGTTGGAGCCTGGGGCTCTGGCCAACCCTTCTCAAGTACCCTTCCTAAAAGGTTAGGCTTTTATAAATCCCTCTTGCACTCAGGCTCCTGTTTCCCACACACTCCTTTATTTCCTTCCTAAGTCCTGGAAGTCAGAAAACAAATAGAGCTGGAGGGAGAAACTGTTGCCTGGGGCCCGAGAACCTGAGTTTCTGGCCTTTGGTAAAATTTGCTCCTTCCTCCCAATGGGCCAGAGCTCCTTGACATGGCTGTCCCCGTTTATTTTCTCTTCACTAGACACTCTGAGGCTTCTCCATGTTTTATTTTTTTGGAAGAGTGGAGTAAGAAGATTTCCAGTTGAAGGTATCTTTCTGCCATTTCATCATCAGTCATCCTTGTACATTTAGTTACCACTTATTGAGAATATGCTGTGTACATGTCAAGAACTGCATTAGTGATTTACATGTATTTCTCAAAGACTGTGAAGGCTCTGAGATTTTACCCTACTCTCAAGCTAACAAGTTAGCCTGCCAGTTTCATGAATGCTGGCAGAAGACACAGGTTCCCGGGTCAGTGACAAAGGACAGTTTATTACTCACTGCAGTAGTAGTAGCCAGAGTGTCATTATTTGCCCTGGTTTCCCAAGCTCCAATTCCCAAAAGGTGATGCAATGAAGGCCAGGTGAAGCCTGCATACACAGTAGGTTGAATTCCAGGAGAGGAATCCCAAGCTTAAGGAACCCAAATCTTTTATAATGGACAGTAAGTCTGCCTGATCTTTGCCCTGGTAGGAAGCATTATCTTTATTATACAGGACAGCAAACGAATCTGCCCTCTACTCCTGAGGGAGACACTATCTCTATCTTCCAAGGCTATTTGCTAGACAAACATCCTTGATAACATAGTCTGGAACAAAAGCTCTCTGTTTTTACAAGCAGTGCCTCTGCTCACATGACCTGTAGATATGAAAGAGACTCATGGAGAATTGTCTCCCAACAATATTATCCCATTTAAGCTGAAATGAGCACTGTTTTCCCCATTTTTCAGATGAGGAAAATGAGGCCCAGAATCTAGCTTGCCTAGGATTCCACAATTTAGGAGGCAAGGTCCGTGTGAGCCCAAAGCCTAGGCCACATCTTCGGGTACCTAGAGCAGGTAAGAGTTGGGTACCCACTGTGTCAGATACAGAGGACACAGAGAACTGAAGAGCACAGCCCCGCCTCTGAAGGAATTACAATTGGGGCAGGGGCCCAGGGTCACCTTGAACCAACTTCAGCAGGGATGGTCTTCTCCCACTTCTCGCTCTCTCGCGCGCGCTCTCTCTCTCTCTCTCTCACACACACACACACATGCACACATACACATGCAAGAACAAGTTGCTAACAGATATCATTTCTTATAAATTGTTCTCCCTTTGGTACTTGCTACTGCTAATCTGCTAGAAGTCAACAAAATAAATGAATGTGTAAATCAAGTAACAAGGGAAAACAGTTGTCTTTTTTCAGGGATACGTTTGCTCCTGGCTGTGATTTTTAAACTATGACATACTTACAATGTAGCCATATTTTTAGTAAGTGTAATAATTCCAGGTTGCTGTGAGGTAATTAAACATCCCAATATTTTGTGTCTTTCCATAAAGATCACCCTGATCCCAGGTGAGGCTCCCCCACCTCAGCCAGCCACAGAATCTCTGGTAGGAGCTCAGGCTGAAATGTGGCTTATCACATTTGGGGTTTAAGAAACAAGAATTAAACCAGTTTGGCTGAGGCAGAGAAGCCATAGAAAGGGAAAGACAGCGACTAGACAGGTATGAAATGGGGAGCTGCTCCCAGGAGCCCTTAAATGCCAGGATGGGTTTTGCTCTGAGCAAACAGACAATCACTGAAGGTTTTTGAGCTGAGGATGCCTTGATGAAAGCAATGTGTTAGAAAGCTGCACCTGCAGCCATATAGGAGCTGAACTGCAGTGGAAACGGCTCAGATACAGTGGTTCTCCACTCACTGCTTTTAAAAAACACTGATGCCCCCAGCCCCACCCCTGACCAAGTAAATAAAAATCTCTGGGAGTAGGGCCTAGGCACTAATACTTTTTCAGTGCTCCACAGGAGAATGACTGCTAACAGGTATGGGATTTCTTTTTTGAGTGATGAAAATAATCTGGAATTAGATTGTGGTAATGGCAGCACAACTTTGTGAATATACTAAAACCCACTGAGTTGTATACCTTAAAAGGGTAAATTTTATGCATGTGAATTATATCTCAATGAAAAACAGGAAAGAAGGAAGGGGAGAGGAGGAGAGGAAAGGGGAAAAAAGAGACGAAGGGAGGGGAAGAGAGAGGGAGAAAGAGAGAGAAAGATCTCCCAGCAGATCCCAATGTGCAGCCAGAATGGAGAGCCACTAGTCTAGAGAAAGGGAGACTTCTCCTATGATTCAGACCCAAAGTGTGAGGCCTGAAGTGGGGTGTGGCAGTGGGACAAGTCCCAGTGGAAGGGTCAGCTCTGATGCATAGTATAGAGGAAAACTGGCCAGCAGTCCAGTATTAATATCTGATTGGTTAAGAACGTGAGGAAAAGAAAAAAGAAGGTCAAGACTTCATATTTTGAGCCTTGGTGACTGAAGAAACACAGATTTGGTAGGGGGAAAGGGAAACAGCTGGAGGTGAGCTCCATTTGGACATGTTGAATTCAAGTTGTTGCAAAGAATTTTAGGTGTTCAGCAAGCAACTGGAGGTTGAAATAAAAGCCATACACTCTGATCACGAGATGGGACACACAATACACAGCAATGAGGACTGGATGATTCCTCAGAGGCCTTTCCTTATCCTGTCTGCCACGTATAGCCGTGTGAGTTTAAACAAGCCACTTAACCTCTCTGGGGGCCGGCACCAACGCACTGCTTGTCAGGCCACGCTGAGGCGGTGTCCCACATACAGCAACTAGAAGGATGTGCAACTATGACATACAACTATCTACTGGGGCTTCGGGGAGAAAAAGGGAAAAAAAATAAGGAGAAAGGATTGGGAATAGATGTTAGCACAGGGCCGGTCTTCCTCAGCAAAAAAGAGGAGGATTGGCATGGATGTTAGCTCAGGGCTGATCTTCCTCACAAAAAAAAAAACCAAGCCACTTAACCTCTCTGAATCTGTTTCCACATATGTGAAATATGGTTAATAATACTTGCCCTGCCTACCTCACAAAGTTGTTGTATGAACGAAATAAACATTAAAGAGTTTTGAAAACTATAAACTGTAAGGTGTAGGACATATATAGTTATATAATTTTCAACAAAGGCACAAAAGCAATTCAATGGAGAAAACAGTCTTGTCAATACATGGTGATGGAGAAACTGGATATCTGTATGGAAAAAAAATTAACCTGACCTCCTACCTCACACCATATAAATATAAGATGTGGAATTTGTCACATGTTACCACTTGTGGAAATGTTAAATATTCTTCCATAAATAAAATAAATCATTCATCATTAAATATTATTAATGTTTTAATTTGATTTTGCTTAGCTAATTCAACTGTAAGTCATTGGCTCTGTAAATCTTTGCAATTACTACCATTCTTTATTATAAAGAGAGTCACTCAAATGATGCCTCACATTATCACCAAGGATCTTAAACATTGATTTCCTTACTTAACTTGTCAGGCTAACCAAGTATGAAATAGCAGATCAAAGAGTTAGCTATTTCTTATCAAGCAGATAAGATTAGCTTTCCGAACCTTAGCTAGGGGGGCAGGGGGGAAGAGCAATTTTCCTACAGATGGAGCCATTAAAGTAAATCACATTAACTCTGGGTTAAAATCTTGATTGAACCAGAAAAGAAAAATCTGTTGGTGGCTTGGTTCCCCTTGACACTGTTCTGAAGAACAGTTTTGGAAGTGCACTCACATTTTGAGGTGGAGGGCAGCCTTCAGCCCCTGTCAGGGCTGTAGCTCCTTATCAGGGACAAAAGTATGGAGCCCTTTCCTTCTCTAGTACTTCTCCAAGATGACATCCAGGCCTCTAGGTGGGCTTCTGACTGCACCTGCCCACTCTAGAAAGTTATGGAAATTCCCTACATATCAGGGACTGGTGAGAGTGAATAATCTGAGTCATGGCTTTTGCCATTCTCCTCACTTCTGGGTAAGATTCCTCTCTCAGAAAGGTCAAGGCAGGAGAAGGGGCAGGAAAACTCAGCTCAACAAGCAACTTAGACTATCTCAGTAAAAGTGAATTTCTAACCAACGGAAAATATTAAACACTTGCATTATGGAAGGGTTTCACTGTTACGTTTTCATATCCCTACTGCACAAGCATTAGGGAGTCAATCTCACAAAATTTGGTCTTTACTTACTGTATTAGTTTCCTAGGGAGGCTATAACACAGTATCACAAACTGGATGACTTAGAATAACAGAAATTTATTGTCTCACAGTTCTGGAGGTTAGAAGTCTAAAATCAAGGTGTTGTTAGGGCTATGCTCCCTCTAGAATCTGTAGGGGAATCCTTGCCTGCCTCTTCCTAGCTTCTGGTGGTTTGCTGGTAATTTCTGGTGGTCCTTGGCTTGCATAACTCCAATCTCTGCCTCCCTCATCACATGGAATTCGTCGTATATCTCTGTCTTCACATGGCTGTCTTCTTATAAGGACACCAATCACATTGGATTAGGGGCCAACCCTACTCCAGTATGACCTCATCTTCCCCATCTTAACTAATAACATCTGCAACAAGTCTATTTCCAAATAAGGTCACATTCTGAGGTTCCAGGGGGTAGGACTTCCAAAATATCTTTTATTGGGGGGGAGGGGAGAGACAATTCAACACATAACACTATCAAAGAACATCACCTCATGCCAGAAATTGCACATGGGATCCAAAATACATTTCCCTACCTGGGAGAAACCAAAACTCAAAAAATCATAAACTGTTGTAAGATCCAAAAATTTCAAAAATTAAGTTTTTATAGAAATAATTCAAAGGCAACTTGAATATTCCATTCAGGTTGATGGCAGGGGGCATGTTAGAATACCGAGTAAAAAGCTGATGAAGTGACATCAAAAATTAAAGGTAGTATTATTAGTAAAATAGAAAATGAAGTCATAGGTGGTATAGTCTAGTGTCAAATCACCTTCTGATTTAAAGCAGTTTATCATGTCAGCAATGCCATAATCTAAACCATTTACTTCATTTATGGTGAGAATAGAATCTGAGGACTTCCTGAAGCCAATCATGGAATCTTAACATTGTTATATGTCCACATAATCTGATTCAACATAAAATAATTTATGTAGATTATTTAGTCAGCACTACATTTAGCTGCCATAACTAGAAAAGGACAGATGTTCTGAGAGGAGGATTATTTATTTAGGCTTTTCACTAATGTGAAAATTTAATCTTCAATCTATAAAATATACCCCGATTAAATTCTTCATGGACCATGCAACTGAGTAAAACTAAACTATCTCATATCAAACACTATGTGTGTAATTGAATTTTTGTAAATCTAATCATAATATAAACTGAGTTGGCAAGCTTTATTTGTAAAGGGCCAGATAGCAAATGTTTTAGCCTTTGCGGGCCATATGGTCTCTGTGGCAACTCTTCAGCTCTGTCCTTGTTGCACAAAAGCAGCCATAAACAATATGTGAACAAATGGGTGGTGTGGCTGTGTTCCAATAAAACTTTATTTACAAAACCAGACAGCAAAACAGAAGGCAGACCATGTGAAGACACAGGTAGAAGATAGCCATCTACAAGCCAAGGAGAGAGGCCTCAGAAGGAACCAATCCTGTCGACACTTGATCTCAGACTTCTAGTCTCCAGAACTGTGAGAAAATAAATTTCTGTTGTTTAAAAGAAAACAAAAAGAACAAACAGCAGGCCAGATTTGGTCCATGGGCTGTAGTTTACTGTTCCCTAGTTTAAACACACTAGAAGACAGCTTGTTATATAAACTAAATTTGTAAGTTCTTCATTACATTAAAAAGTCCTTTCTGGGCCGGCCCCGTGGCTTAGTAGTTAAGTGCGCGTGCTCCGCTACTGGCAGCCCACCAACACACCGCTTCTCCGGCCATGCTGAGGCCACGTTCCACATACAGCAACTAGCAGGATGTGCAACTATGACATACAACTATCTACTGGGGCTTTGGGGGAAAAAAAGGAGGAGGATTGGCAATAGATGTTAGCTCAGAGCCGGTCTTCCTCAGCAAAAAGAGGAGGATTAGCACGGATGTTAGCTCAGGGCTGATCTTCCTCACCAAAAAAAAAAAAAAAAAAAAACAGTCCTTTCTTCCCTTGTCCCCCACCCACAAAACACTTTTTTTTTTTTTTTTTTGGTAAATTGAACCTAGGATATTGGATTTGCTTTAAACATGATAAACCCATATTGAATGTCACTTCAACTGGAAGGAATCTCGAACAGTAATTTTGTTTAGTCTCCTAACATGAAATAAAACTGTGTCTAAATTGCCTCAGAAAGATGAGAATCTGATGATCCACTAAGAGCTACAAGCAAGATAGATCCATAATTGCCTTAATAGTCCATGCTCTCCTCAAAATAAAATTGTTTTCCCTTTATCTAACCCCAATCTCTTGCTGCTATTTAAACCCATTTCTTCGTGACCTGTCTTCTACAGAGAGAATGAAAATCCAGCTTGTCACTTCCTTCAATGTTACCCACCTCTGGACGATAATTCATAAAGTCTGCCGGAAATAATCAAGGATCACTTGACTATAGGTAGCATGTCCCCTTGGGCAGCTCCTTAAAGCCACAAGCATGTTCATAGAGGCAGTGATGTCTTAGCATAGCATCCCGTAATCTCTTATGCCTCTTTTAGCAAGCCTTCATCCCGATCCCCCTCCTCTCCCTGCAACACTCGAGCTAGGGACAGTATTAAAGAAATAGAAAAGAGGAGGAAAGATTAAATGGTCATTGGACTGGTTAAAATATGGTTTTAAAATATCCATTATTTAGTCATTTAACACATTTGGCTTCTTCTGTAACAGTCATGTGTGGAGCCTTGAGAATACAGTTGACCTCTGAGAGAGAACTAGCAAAATCCACATGGAAATGGAAGAGGCCACCTGCGGGAGGACTCTGACAGGGTTGTCACAGATGGGACTCCTCTAACCTGGCAGACATGGTTTTACTGCGAAGTTTCAGAGCCTCTCACTGGATGGGCACATTCCAAGGCCCTGGGGAGGAGTCCTAGCTATATGTTCATGTAGTCAGATGTTTCTGTAAAATTTACAAAAGCCAGTGTCTTAGTTCAGGTTGCTATAACAAAGTATCATAGACTGTGGCTTAGACAACAAACATCTATTTCTTATAGTTCTGGAGGCTGGGAAGTCCAAGATCAAGATGTAGGCAGATCTGGTGTCTGGTGAGAGCCCACTTCCTGGTTTGAAGACGGCCATCCTCTCGTTGTATCCTCACATGTCGGAGAACAGAGAGAGGGAGCTCTCTCAGGTCTTTTTATAAGAGCACTAATCCCATAATGAGGGCTCCATCTTTATGACCTAATTACCCCTGTCGGGGGAAGAGGGAGAATCTCCCTCTGCCCTTTCCCTTAAGGTTCTTCTGGCTGGCCAAATAATCAACAAGACAGGTTAGCAGGAGAAAATAATACCAAGTTTAATAACATGTATACATGGGAGAAAGCAGGGACACTGCGTTTTTCAACACAATAGCAGAAATTCTCGTCTTAAATATCATTTTCAGCCAATGACAAAGGAGGATTTTGGGGGTGGGGGGAGTCAGTTACAGGAGATTACCACTAAAGCACAGTAAACAAGAGTAAGGTTTATTATGTAGCTCAAGGCCTCACCTTCCACATTGATAAGTCACTAGAAATGAGCTCATCCCCCTCTCTTCTCCAAACAGAGAGGGAGATATCTTTACAAATGGAGATTTCCCTTATAAATGTAAATGATTGTCTGACAACTCTTCGCAGGGTCATCCAGAGAATGTGGCCAGAGAGACAGAACTTCTGATAAGAGGGGCTTGTTGGTGCCTTTCCTATTGTAACATTTACCCTACGTTATCTTTACAGCCATCATGATAGATCTGTTCCAGGAAGGAGCCACCATGTCAAATTCTTTAGGCAGTTAGTGAGGGAGGTCAAATGTCCCTAGAGAAAACAACCAAGGTAAAGAGATAGATTTCAGGGTGGCCAAATCTTGATCTCCCACAGTCCCGCCTTTGAAACTATAAGTTTCACAATCCTTTTGAAACTTAAAGAAGTTTCATAGTCTAGAAGCTGAGTTGGTAGATTGTTTCATCTCACTGAACACATTTCTTAGTCCTGATAATAGATCAGTTTTATTAAGTTCATTTTAGAAGGTGGTGATGTAGGTGGGCTCTCAAGGTTAAACCTATATTGTGGAAGCAAGCAATCAAGTATTTAATAAGAAGCATTTCTGTGTAAACGAAAGAAAAACAAGGTTAATGGTTGGAGCAAGTTGTAAAGCAGTTTTTGAGTTCAGAGGACAGCCAGTGAAGAAGAATTTTAGATGTCAGCGTCAAAGCATCTTTTGCAGTTTAAAATGTCTCTGATGATGTCATCAAGTAATCTCTTAAGTTTGTATCAAGTCCATCAGCTTCAGTTTGTAAGGCTTCAGGAAAAAGGGCAGGTTCAGTTCTCAGTGATTTTAAATGAAAATGATGGAAAAAATCAAAAACGTTAGCAAAAACGTTAGTTTGGACATCTGTAGCCAGATATTTTAGGAGACTAGAAGAAATCAAGATCCAGTCCTGTCAACAGATATAAAACAAAAACCTCAAAAGACAATTAACAAAACTAGGATCTAATATCCGCAAATGTATACTATAGTTTTTATTGAAACATAATTTTTCTCTCTAAAATCACCCTCATTTTTATCAAAGATAGCCAAATTAAAACTAACTAGTTTGTAAAATAAGTCTAGTTCTAATAGAGTTGGCCCAATTATTTACATAAGTACAGCAAGAATAGTAATTGATCACATAGGCTCTTTTAAATCTGCTTTGCTGGAACTTTTTATAAGGAATCTCAGATTGAATTTGAAAGGTCTCTCGAGGCCAGGAAAGCCAAGCCAAGGATTTTGTCATCAGAGTTTGTCTGTAATATCTATAGATTTGGGTGAATTCTTTTCTTCTGAGGTTTCTCCAAAATATTTTGAGGTTCCTTGTACCTGTCAGATAAGTGACATTCTTTACTTATCCTGGTAAGTGCTGCTTGGAACATAAAGGTACCAGGCCAATATTTCCACGTGGCTTTATTCTATAAAGTCTAATCTTCATTCTTCAAAAGCTGTATGGTTATATTGCAAATATGATGTTCTAGTCACAACCTTGGTAATAGACCCAGTGTTTCCAATTGTGTCCTGTTATAAGGAGAACAGATTCTTATTGAACTTATGTAAATAACTATATTGTCATGAAAACAACAATACTCACTTACTAAGAGTTTTTAAATTCGAGGGATCAGGTAGAGAGAAAAAGATAAATATTTCCATTTTACTTACAAAAGTATCATTTACCAAATTGTTATAAGTCATAGCTATCTCAGGAGAAAAGAGAAAAAGTTTTCCTTAAATCTGAAAAAACAAAACATTAAAAATTCAGCAATACTTCAAATGAAAAATCATAAAAATTATAATCATCTTTATCAGTACATTTAGTCCTTTGTAATCCATTCTTGATCTTAATCTTTTTGTTAGCAGTTTTATGAAGTCAGTTTCTCCATCAGATTTCTGTAATTTTTTTTTTTACCAAGTTCAGTTTTATGATCAGAAAGTTTGTCAGAAACCTGTATTCCAGTGTAAATATCAGAGTCCTTTCTATGAATTTTTCTGAAGTTGAAACATATTTTGCAAAAGCATTAGAGCAAAGAAATGTCTGTAAACAACAAGACCTCAAAATGGCAATTGACAAAGAAATTTGGTTAATTTTGTGACATACAACACTTTAAAATAATAATAACCAGAATTATGACTGATAACCAGGACAGATCAGAATTTCAGTAATGTTATACAATTTTAAAACACCTATGTCAATAACATTTGCCCACATAATAGCACCTAAGCAGGCTTATCATCACTTGTCTGACAATGTTTTCTATGTAATTTAACATACTGAATCAGCCTAATAAGTTTAGTATCTTCCTCCTTATAGGAAGAGAGCAAATTTCTTTGAGAAGTTCCAGGGCCCTTTGAAAATTCTCAAAGAAAAAAAGTAAAAATAAAGACTTTATTTAAGATACGAATTTTGGGGAGCTTGTCAAAAATATAAAAAGTCAAAGCAAACAGAGCATTAATAGTCTAAAAAGCCTTAATAGAGAGACCTCAGTCTTTTGAACACAGGAAATTATTTTAACAGTTTTTTTTTTTTAGGTAGACTTACTCAAAGGTAAAGAAAAATCTTTTATAACCTCTTTATCAAGTTTAAGCAAATTATCCTTTTACGAGAAATTTCAATTTTGCACCAGCTTACTTCTGCTATTAAAACTCATTTACTTAATTAAATTCATTTTAATCTTAGCCAACTTGACCATACAAAAACTCTTTTTCCAGAATTTTTCTTTCACAAACCTTCTATAACTTTCTTTTTACATTCAGAATTTGTCCCATGTCTTTCTTTTCCCTTCTAGTACTTGAGGACAAATTTATCTTTCTTAACCAAACAAAATATTTCTATTCTTTGTTCCTTCTTTATACATCTTATTTTCCTTGTACACAGACATATTTTTCTTAATTTTTAGTAGCTTCAATCACATATACTAATTAGAAATTTTAACCTTTAGAAATCTCAATTTGTAAGTAAAAACTAAACAATTATAAACTTTCTTTTACATTAGTATCTTGTGGCTTGGAAAATTTATAAACACTTCATAACTTCTAGAAACATGTTACTTTATAGTACAATCTTTTAATAAAACACATGTTTACCAATAGACCCAAAACACCTTTTAGTTTTCCTGTAATGAAAAGCCAAAAGTAGACAAACGTACATTTAGCAATCAATGTCTAATATCTTATCTTATTTGGAAATGATGATAGAGAATTTTTTTTTTATAAAATTTAGCAAAACTCTAAAGTTTTAAGTCACCAAAAAGAGTTTGGAAGATGTAAGCACCATAACACATAATTATTGTTTAAAGTTCATCCAACATTCATCTTTTTCACAACTATTTAGTTACTTATTCCCAATAATTATTTAGATTGCCTACAAGACTTCATAAGACTTCAGATAAAATTAGCCATCATTTAAATTACTATTTTGGTTAACCAGTTCTGTAATAGAAATAACATCAGTTTTTTTCTATAAAATTTTATGTAAATTTCATCACCTCTTATACCTTTAAACATAGTTATCATTAAGATTTTTATCAATAGGTCTTGGTCTTCTAATTTTGGACAAGAGAAGCATTCCCAGTCAGACATTTTAAAACATACTCAGGCAAAGTTGATGTAACCTCTTTATATAAAATTAGCTCAAACATTCCAACCTTTATAATCTTATCAACACTTACACTTTTACATGTTCTCAAGTCAATTGTAACCTGAGTCAAGGTCTTAAGGTTAGTCAAATGTTTTCCTTCCTTTTTCTGGCCTTTTCTTAGGTACCAAATAAATAATTATGTGAGAGCTCTCAAAACAATTTTTTTCCCCCAATTTAGAAGTTTTCCCAATTCAAAGGATCCGTCGTCTGGCCATTGACGAGTAGGATCTTCATTTGTATATTTATTCCAATAGTGACTCGAACCAATAAGCCTTTTTAAGGAAAGACCTGGAGGTAACTTTCCACGCTTAGAATAAATCTTTCCCATGGACGCAAGAGGCGTCCCTGGTGAGGGCGCAGATGATGTAGCCCCCATGATCCACAGAATTCACTCCCAAAGATATTCAGAGAAAGTAAAGACCTTCATTGCACAGGCGGTAAGGATGGTGTAGTGAAAACGGTGTCTCCGGTCTCCCACAACAATGTGGGACGCCTCCAGTCACAGACCCGCTAATCTGTGACACCGGGCAGGCAATACTGGAATGGGATTTTTCCAGCACTAACAAGCAACGAAGGTTAAGACGACAAAAGCCCTTACGGACTGGGCCTTTTATGACAAACTCCCCTGAGAACTTGGCACAGTCGGACAAAGAGACAGTTCGGAACCCCAGTCTACTCGACTGGCCACCAAGGTGCACCCCGGTAAATGCACCTTCCGTATGGTGGAGACCAAGGAGAAGATTCTCACTGGTCACAAAGCCAAGTTCTCAGGACACAGAACAAGACAGAGACTACTCTGGGAGGAAAAGGGATCAAGATCAAAACCAAGAGTACTCTACCAAATTTAAACCAAGAGTCACTAAAAGCCCAAGAAACTAGTTTCCCAAATATTTTCTCCTGCCAATCTAAATTTAGAAAGAGAAAAAATTCTCACCATTTTCTTCCGCCAGACTCCGCAGATAGAGATTCCGGGAGGCTGACATGGTAAGAAGTCTTACCTTTTGCCGGCTTTCGTCAGGCATTCCCGTATCTCATCATCTGCAGTAGTCCAGGGAGAAGGCAGGTCTTCCAGCCAGAGAAGGCAACTTGCCAGCCAGTGTGGATCCTGCCGACTACGCCAAAACTGTCGGGGGAAGAGGGAGAATCTCCCTCTGCCCTTTCCCTTAAGGTTCTTCTGGCTGGCCAAATAATCAACAAGACAGGTTAGCAGGAGAAAATAATACCAAGTTTAATAACATGTATACATGGGAGAAAGCAGGGACACTGCGTTTTTCAACACAATAGCAGAAATTCTCGTCTTAAATATCATTTTCAGCCAATGACAAAGGAGGATTTTGGGGGTGGGGGGAGTCAGTTACAGGAGATTACCACTAAAGCACAGTAAACAAGAGTAAGGTTTATTATGTAGCTCAAGGCCTCACCTTCCACATTGATAAGTCACTAGAAATGAGCTCATCCCCCTCTCTTCTCCAAACAGAGAGGGAGATATCTTTACAAATAGAGATTTCTCTTATAAATGTAAATGATTGTCTGACAACTCTTCGCAGGGTCATCCAAAAAATGTGGCCAAAGAGACAGAACTTCTGATAAGAGGGGCTTGTTAGTGCTTTTCCTATTATAACATTTACCCTACGTTATCTTTACAGCCATCATGATAGATCTGTTCCAAGAAGGAGCCACCATGTCAAATTCTTTAGACAGTTAGTGGGGAAAGTCAAATGTCCCTAGAGAAAACAACCAAGGTAAAGAGATAGATTTCAGGGTGGCCAAATCTTGATCTCCCACACCCCAAAGGCCTTACCTCGTAATACTATAATATTGGGGGTTAAGATTTCAACATATGAATTTGAGGGGGACACAAACACTCAGTCCACAGCAGTCAGATAGTATAATTCCAATCAGCTAAGACCATTGTCTCTTTCCACTCTGACATACTCTTCATCACCCTTTCCCTCCTGTAGGGTAGTGGTGGAGTGGCCGTGGACATTCTTAGTAAATATTCACTTCAAATTGGATTTGCTTCTAAATAAATATCCTCAGTCAAATCTAATTTTAGATATTTTTCTTAATGAGAGCATTTGCCCACCCCCAAACACACCCCCTGCCCCAGGTCTGTCTCTGTATCCTGGTTATAATCTCAGAAAGGAAAAAAGACTAAATGTGATTGTAATACATTAGATGGAAACTAAATCAACTGAATTGCACCTGTTTGGAGAAAGTGTGACCCCATAATGGGTACAGTCAGGCTCCAGGCTAGAAAAGGAGGCCCAGAAACCCAGAAGTGGGCCATGTTTACCCAACACTGGCTAAAAAGAAACACACACAGCCAGGATGAACAAGCCACTGAGATTATTCACCACACCTCTCCTAATTCCATCCTTACCACTTTCTTTTATAACAACTCCTCATCTCCCCAAATTGCTTCAACGAGAAGACAGTTACTCTGGCTAAGAGCCGTGAGTCTTCCGGCAACTGAAACAGAATATCCTCCAGGCTGAAAAACTAATAAATTGGCATTCTGTCTCTTTTAAACATGAGTCAGCTTCCTCAGACTACAATCAACACTGTGCCCACTGACAAAGTTCAGGTTCTGGATCTGCAAGACTGAAGCTAACCTCGGCGGCCTGGTCTGGGCAGCCAGCCAAGCCCCCAAGAGACAATCCTTCATCTTGATGTTGCCACCTCCAAACTACGGCACTTTAGGGAAAAGGTGATATCCAGGGAACCAGAAAGTCACACTTTTCTCTAAGCAGAATGGACCCTAAACAGTTTTTGAACTAGAGCACCACAATCACGCCACCTCCAGGCAGATTCTCCCAAAAGGATCAATAAGTTCCCAAAACGTATTCATACTTCTTTGTTGATAAAAGAGAATCTCAAACTCGGTACAGGAAAATAAATTCTCTACTTCGTTATCATTGAAGCAAAATCCTCTCTGCTATGGCTCTGAAGACTTTCTCGTTCCACTTCTCTACTCCTTAAGCCTTCAACTCTCTCTTCTGATCATAGCTGCCATGTGCCAGGCGCTGAATATTTACTATTTGCACTTCTCCCAACTGCCTTGCCAAGTAAGCATTCTTGCTTACACAGATGAGGAAATTGAGTCTCATAGAAGTTGAAAAACTTGTGCGTAATTACAAAGCCATTAGGCGGTAGAGACATAATTAAAATGATGCTTTTGAAAGAACTCTGCCTCTCTCAAAATTACCAGCATTTCCCAGACTACCTTGAATCCAAAGTAAATAGTGAGATTTCACTCCTACCACTTATACTTAAAAAAATTAAGAATGTATTTACAATAGGTATTAGATACCCAGGAATTGACCTGTGACTGGCTTGGCCAAGGGGCAAAGGCATATATAGAAATTTCTTAGTTTAAAAAAATATACTTAAAAAAAATCGACTGCCACTCCAAAGCTTCAGAGGAGGAGGTCTCTTTTAGACTGAAGATTCTTGTTTTCTCTAGATACCACGGAACCTCTGGGGTGCTGATAACATTCTCTACCTTGATTGGTTTCACAGGTGTATACTTATGTAAAAATTCATTGAGCTGTGTACTTAAGACTTGTGCCCTTTACTGTATGTATATTATACCTCATTTAAAATAAAAAGCATGGTACAGGACAGTGTGTACAGAAAGCTTCCATTTGCATAAGAAGGAGCAGGGAGATTCTCTAAATACATGCTTGGATAGGCATATAATGTGTCTGGAACAATGCACAAAAAGCTGGCAACCATGGTTTTTTTGGGGCACTGAGGGAGGATGCAGGGTGGATGGAGACTCATTTGCACTGTATATCCTCCTGTATCCAGTGAATTTTTATTACATGAATGGTTTATCTATTTTAAAAATTAGTAAATAAATAATTTCAAAGAAAAAGAAACACACAAAGCTACAAAGTTCCCACGAATGTACCAAAATCAGTCTGGTAAGTTGGTCTGCATTTGCGATGCCTGGAGGGAGTGCAATTATAAGGTGGAGATTTTCAAATACAGTATTTTATTTTTCTAGTATGAGGAGAAATGATGAGGATTTGCACTCCTTCTCCTCTCCACAGTAGTTTTTATGACACTCAGCTAATGATGGAGCATGACAGTGAGGTTGGTGGATACATGGAAATGGAACATCTAAGTTATTCAGAGGCAAACACGTGTTGATAATTACCATGAATGAATAATTGTTGCCAAGTGTGATTTTACATTTTTGCTTTTGTCTTTCAACCCTTTGCTTTCCTTCTATTTTTATTCTTCTCAAAGTGTGTGTATGCCAGAGAAAGTAGAGATGAGAAATTCGAAGCAAACTCTGATCAGATGATCTAAATTGAGATGCTATGGGGGTTAAGGAAACAATGACATACATGAAAACTAGAAAAACAGATCAATCCATGTGTCTCATTCGGACCCCTCTTCCTATACGATTGGCCCATTTCCTCCCTAACTCCTGAAATGGCTTGCTCATTCCTTAGGGGGTGTTTGTGTGTGGCAGTTGTCATCTTGAAAACGCTGAGTTCTTTGTCCCTTGTTATCTGCATATTTCAGATCGCTGTGCAAGAAAATGCATGATTATTTTAGATCTAAATGAGAAAAAAAGAGGAACAGAAGAAACTAAACGATAAGCACAAGATATCTCAGTAAAATAATTTCACAAGCAGAACAAGGACAGTTAAAAAAAAGAAAAAAAGAAACTTCTCTCCAAGCCTTTGTTTCCTCTTAGTTTTACTGAGCTCTCCTACAGTGTGTCAAAAGAACTTTATACTCCAATTTGTTTCTAGGTAACTCTAGAGATAAATTTCTCATTTCCTAAAGCAGGATTTCTCAACCTCAGCACTACTGACATTTTGGGCTGGATCATTCTTTGTTATGGCAGCCCATTCTGTGCATCCTAGGATATTTAGCAGCATCCCTGGCCTCTGCCCACTAGATGCTAGTAATATACCCCAGTCATGAAAACCAAAAATGTCTCCAGACGTTGCCAAATGGCCCCTGAGGGGCAAAATCGCCTCTGGTTGAGAGCTACTGTCCTAAGGGCTGATATCTAGAGATATTGATTCTAGGAAATACACTAGCATCTCTTATTTCCAGAAAATAGGCATGTGTATGCAGCAGTGCATATGTATACCCAGAGACTCCATCCTTAAAAAAGGACGTATAAGCTTTTACGGGGAAGTGTACTGGTGTCTGTCATTTATTTTGAAATATGTAAAAGAAAAATATGATGGACTGAGCAATAGATAGATGGATGGATAGATATGTGATTGAAAAAGGTATAGTAAAATGTTAATGGTAGAATCTAGGTGGTAGTGTTACCGCACAAAGGGCACGATCTGATCTGCTCACCAGGAGACAAAAGCTAATCATCAAGAGGCAAGATGGTGGCAGAGAAAGGGCATTTTATTACAGCTTGCTAGCAAGGGGGAAGATGGCCGACTAATGTCCAAAAGAACCATCTTAAGGGGGGAACAGAATCTTGAAGCAGTTATATAGGCTGGTGGGTTATAGTGAAAGGGGTTAGGAATGTTGACCCTCTGGTGTTACAGATGGGGAGTGGCCACACCAGATAGACTCTCTATTCAGGGGTCATCACATTCCTAAGGAACTCAAAAGAAGAAAGTTATCTTATTGCACCTGGGAAGTACATGTACAAGCAGGGGTCATAAAATCTACAGAGCAGTTAGATCTCCTGGAGGGTGCATATCCAGCTGGGTTAGTTAGTCAGAGGTCATTCAAAGTTACAATAGGGTTTCTTTTCTACAATATGGCTTCCTTTATGTCAACCTTGTCTTGAGCCCATATCAACTCGTATATGAGTGTTCATCATAACATTCTTTCAACTTCTTTGTATGTTTGAAAATTTTTCATAATAAAATGCTGGGGGAAAAGATCTCATGCATATTTGACTATCACAGTTAGAAAATCAAGAGATTCATTTCACTTAATTATCTTAAATAGAAAAAAAAGGAAAATTATCTCACTGTTAGTACTAATATTCTTTTTCCTCCAAAACCATGTTGTTAAATCTAAGTAATTTAATCATATGAAAAAACTACCCAATCATCGTGGGGCAGTTCAAAATAGTAACATTGACTGTAGCTGAAAGAGGACTCAGATTCACTAATTGTCCCATTTTGTAGATGAAGAAACTAAGTCCAGCAGAGAGCATGCCCCGTATTTTTAAAGAACTGCTTTACATAGGAGTCTTTTTCGGGTCTTCTAGTTTCAAGGATTCTGTCATTACTCTGAACATTTTATTTAAAAATAATCTTAAACACTATTTTCCCCCTAGGAGCTTCACTGCCTAATAAAATCAGAGATATTGAAATATTCAAGTTAAATCAGATACATCACCTTCTGAAAGACCCTTCCTACCCTTACTTATGGTAACTATTGCCTTGAAGCATTTCATTAGATCGTAATTCAGCCATGTTTATTGAAACTATCATATGTCAGGAACTGTGTGTACAGTACCCACCCTAAGAGCATTGTGAATTGTAGAGATTTATACCAATGTGAAATGGCTGTGCTGTTGCTGTCCGAAGACTTTTGGAAACCTATGACTCCACAGGTACAGGCTAGGGTCTTTGAGTTTAGTATTCTGCAAAGTTTTAAAAGGCAGACACAGAATGAAAGATGCTCAAAATCATAAGTCATCAGAGAAATGCAAATTAAAACCACAGTAAGATACTACTATACCCCCACTAGAATGTCTAAAATTCAAACGTCTGATAATTCGAGGAGTTGACAAGGATGCGGCACAACTGGGATGCTCGCTCATGCATTGCTGATAGGAACGTACAATGGTACAGCCACTTTGGAAAACAGTGTGGTAGTTTCTTATAGAATTAAAAATAACCTGCCATACGACCCAGAAATTCCACTCCTAGATATTTGCCCAAGATAAATGAAAATATGTCTAAACAAAGAACTGTACACGAATGTTCATAGCAGATTTAACATAGCAGCCAAAAGCCAGAAATATTCCATCTCTACCAACAGGCAAATAGACAAACTCTGGGTATATTCATACAATGGACTACTACTCAGCAACAAAGATGAACCAACTACCAATACACACAACACTGATTCATCTCAAAAACATCATGCGGAGAAGAGGATCCACATTTTGAGAACCACTGCTTTACTCCAGTACTCACAAATTGTTCAATCCCATATAGCTACTCAGTTTTCATGATGTATTTTCTCACTGATGCACCGGAAGTGACACTCCCTTTGACTATGAGCATATGATTTAAGAAGTCACTCTATAAACACTGCAACTGTAGAATCCATTTTAGAACAATAAGGGAGTTTCGAGGTCAGCTACCACAACTTTCCTACCCTTCTAAAAAAAATCTCTCTAAAGTACATCAGTTCTGCGTTTTTCCTTGTTAAACCCAGAATGCTGGGCCAGCCCCGTGGCTTAGCGGTTAAGTGCGTGCGCTCCACTGCTGGCGGCCCGGGTTCAGATCCCCGGCGCGCACCCATGCACCGCTTCTCCGGCCATGCTGAGGCCGCGTCCCACGTACAGCGACTGGAAGGATGTGCAGCTATGACATACAGCTATCTACTGGGGCTTTGGGGGGAAAAATAAATAAATAAATAAAATTATAAAAAAAAAAAAAACCCAGAATGCTGAAAAACATAATTTTTATAGATTTAGGATCTTGTGGTTCTTGCAGTTCTTCATCCCAAACACGAATTTTCATTTTACAGCATGGCCCATGCAGACAGCAGATTTGCAGGTTTATCTGGATATTTGTGGTTTCCTTTCATTTCTACTCCTGCAGTTTCCCATCTCTAGCAGTTCTTTAGGACCTGGTCCCCCACCTCCCCTCCTCTCCTTCCCCCCATTTGGTCTGTTTACTCTCAAATGAAGAGCACTTCTTTGACTGATTTTTTTTTTTCCATTTCTTCTCAGTCAATAAATGACCAATACTGACAGGATTTTTGGTTAGTTGGTTGTTTTTTTGTTGTTTGGTTTTGATATGTGTCTCTAGCTATAAAAATTGTTTCTACGGTTTTACATGCCTTGATTCTTCTAAATCTTTTCAGACTCTCCAGAAAACTTGCTACTCATGTGCCATTTTACTGAATATTTATATAATATTCTCACATAAAATATGTTCTCGCAACCCTGACTCAGGGTGAGAGACTACAAATTACTACCCCTAGGCAGCTAAGCACTGACTTTACTAGCCAGCTGATCCCATTTGTTCATATTTGGTCAGTTTCTCTTATATTTGGTCAGTTTCTCTTATAAAAAGAATCTGATACCAGAGTCTATCTCACCTTCGTCTAAACTCCCAATTAACTCTTGCTTTACAGAAAACGAAATTACCTCTACTCCTCTCAATCTGAAAATGAACAGGTAACAATCTATTTCTCAGATTACCATAAACCAGAAACTCTCCTGTGTAGGGGAGGAAAAAGTTTTCCTCCACCACCTTAGGGTCCCTGGCTGGGTCTGAAAATTAAACTGACAAAGACACATTAACAAGAGAGAAGCATACACATTTATTTAATGTAAGTTTTACACGATACAAGAGCCTTCGTAAGGAAATGAAGACCTGAAGAAACAGACCTGAATATTTTTATGCTGGGTTTGATGGAGAGCAGACAGTCGTGGGGGAATATGATAGGTCAAGGAGTATGAGGTAAGTGTAGTCAACTGGGGGAAACAGCGAGGCCTGCTTGTTAGGATTCTTCTCGGTGCCCCTTGTCTTCGGTGATAAGGATGCTCCTTTCCTCCCGGTATAGGGAGAGCTCCTCTCACACGAGGGTTTTATGATCTGTTTCAGGGGAGAAGGGTGAGGGGAAAGGTCAAAGTACCTTCCTGCTTCTGCTGTTTTCTCAAACTCCTTCAGCTTAAATATTGAATATGCCAAGGTGCCATATTTGGGGGTAGCATGTCCTGAACCCCATCACCAGTCTTTGTTAGAAATAAATGCATTCATTTAAAAAGATGAATACTTTAAATTTTCCCCAATGTTGGCTGTAATAAATTATTGCACTTCCTCAATTTGAACAGCAAATGTGAGGCTATATTTCAGCTCTACAGCTTACATTAAACTTTTTAAAAATAGGTTATACATTCACATGATTCAAAAATCAAAATAAAAGTGTAGCTATTGAGAAGTCTCACTCCCAATGTGATTCCTTTAACCCTATTTCTTCCCCATCCCATACAGATAACAACTCTTACTTATTTCTTATCTATCTTTTCCTTTTCCTAAATAAATACATCGAAATCCGTATGAATATATTTCATATATCCCCATCTCTTTCTTTCAGAAAGGGCAGCATTCACTACTCTTTACCTTACTTTTCTCATTTAATAATAAAGCCTGTTGATTTTTTATTTCAGTACATAAAGCATTTTTATAGCTAAACAGTATTCCACTGTGTGACTATATCATGACTCATTAGTCACTGATTAATGGACACTTGGGTTGTTTACAAACTTTCACTATTATAAACAATGCTATAATAAATAACCTTATACATATGTCAAGAAAATTTAGTAGTGATTGTCTTATCTCTGGGAAATAGTATTATGGATTTGTTTTCATTATACTTTTCTCCATTTCTAAATTTACAATTAAGATGTATTATTTTTATAAAAACAATAAATGTTCTCATTTTTACAGGACAGTATCTAACTCTTTCTGCAAACAATAGTTTATAGTTAGAATTCTTGGAGACGCTGAAAGTTGGCAGCCTGTTCCGTATCTTGGTGTGTAGAACAAATTTGAAACAGTGGATCCAGTCATCTAAAAGTGGTTTTATGGGAGTTCACTAAGTCTCAAACAGCACATCCCTACCCCAACTTGCCCCCAAAAACCAAGAATGAGTATCATCACTAAGCACAATGAGAGACCACTATCTACAACGAAGGACAAAGGAAACTCCAGAATGGTTTGCATTTATCTCATGCTATGTCATGACATTTTGTGGTACTTATTTATTTCCCCTAACTTTAGTATACCTGCTGCTTGCCCATGATAGAAAACCATACTTAAACTAGTTACCACCCTACCTCCCTCCCAAAAAAAAACCCAGTATTTTTAGGAAGACATAGCTCATTTCTCTCTCTCTTTTTAAAATTGTTTTTAGATGTTTGCTAAACAAACCAAAAGCAGTGCTTGGGACAAGTTAAACCAAGGCACGAATGTCACTCCATAACAGGCCTTGACATTGCTAAATCATTTTTGTTCTATTTTTTTTTTTTAAGATTTTATTTATTTATTTTTTCCCCCCAAAGCCCCAGTAGATAGTTGTATGTCATAGCTGCACATCCTTCCAGTTGCTGTATGTGGGACGTGGCCCCACCATGGCCGGAGAAGCAGTGTGCTGTATGTGGGACGCGGCCCCACCATGGCCGGAGAAGCGGTGTGTGCCCGGGATCCGAACCCGGGCTGCCAGCAGCGGAGCACGTGCACTTAACCGCTAAGCCACGGGGCCGGCCCATTTTTGTTCTATTTTTAAATATTACTTTATACTTATTAACTACCCTTTGTTTTATAACGTGAAGATTTTAATGGATTGTGACCAGTAACAGACTTCATTTTCCTACACTCAAGTTATACCTATAAGAAACTTAGTAAGGTTCCTTGGGCTTAACAATCAAAAGAAACAGAAAAAAAAATTCTGCTTTATTTCTGAATTATCTGATACATTATAAATATTTGAAAATTCCTAATTTGAGAAGGCTCTTTATCTTGGATGCTTCCTCATCTTTAACTTTTCACTTGTTTTATGTTGCAATACTTCTTTAATTACCCCAAAACACTGACCCACTCAATATTTACTGAGAATCGACAATGTTAGATGACATTCTTAAAAAAAAAAGTTCAAGTAAGGATTTGAGTGAAACCAGAACTACTATTCACCAAGTAAAAGAATGACAAATATATTTTATGATAACAATGGATCAGAGAATACTAATTCAGCCATAAAAAGGAATGAAATTTTGATATATGCTACAACATGGATGGACCTTGAAAATATTTTGCTTAATGAAATAAGTCAGAAACAGAAAGACAAATATTGTATGATTCCACTTATATGAGGTACCTAGAATAAGCAAATTCACAGAGCAGAAAGCAGAATAGAGGTTACCAGGGGCTGGGGAAGGGGAAAAGGGGAAGTTACTGTTTAATGAGTACAGAGTTTACGTTGGAGATGATGACAAGGTTTCGGTATAGATAGTGGTGACAGGTACACAACATTGTGAATGTATTTAATGCCTCTAAATTGCATATTTACAAATGGTTAAAATGATAAATATTAAGTATATTTTACTATAATAAAAAAATCAATTTAAAAAGAGGTCAAGGAAAAAAAAATAGATCAAGACTTCTGGTGCAATGGGAAAGACTGAACACTCACGTAACACTCCATTCCATAACACCCAAATTCCACTGACATGACAAATTTTATACTTTTTTAAAAGAATAAATAACAATGCTAGGCATAAACTTAAAAAGAAAGGTTTAAAACTTATGAGGAAAATGACAAAACTCTTTTAAAAGACCAAAAGTTGACTTAAAACAATGGAAAATACCTTATTTTGGAATAGGCAGACCTAACATCATAAAGGATGTCAATTAATTCTAAGTTAGTATATATATTTAATGAAATCCAAAAAAAAATCATCAAATTTTGGTTCCCTGGAGTTGATTATAAAGCACTTTAGGCAGGACAAGCAAGCAAGAATAGCCAAGAAACACCTGAAAAAGATAGATAACGATAGGGGTTTGCCTTATCAGATATTAAAACATTACATAACCCAAAGCAGAAAATAAGTATCCCAGAGTTCATACTGATATAAATAAGTGATTGAATAAATAGACAAATGGGGAAGAGACAAATCTCTCATGCATTATTCCATTTAATTTATGTAGATCTCTGAGCTCAAGGAAGTACAGCCTAACTCTCCACTCCTTAAGTGTGGGCTACACATAGTGACTTCCTTCCAAAGAGGACAATATGAAAAACAAGGGGAAAAAAGGGTAACTTTACAGTGAAGAAATCTGACAAACACTACCTCAGCCAAGCGATCAAGGTCAACATCAACAGTGATAAATCATGTTGATAATAAGTGCCCTTGATATGATGTGATGAAAATGACACTTTACCTCTGTGGTCTTCCTCCCAAAAGCTCATAACCCCCAGTCTAATCATGAGAAAAACATCAGACAAATGCCCCAACAGAGGGGCATTCTACAATATACCTGATCAGTACTTATCAAAACTGTTGAGCTCATCAAAAACAAGGAAAGTCTGAGAAACTGTCACACCAAGAGGAGCCTAAGGAGACATGATGACTAAATCCAGTGTGGTATCCTGGATGGGATCCTGGCATGGAAAAAGGACGCTGGGTAAAAACTAAAGAGATCTGAATGAAGTATGCACTTTATTTAATAATGACATATCAGTAATGGTTCATTAATTGTAACAAATGTACCATACTAATGTAAGATGTTAATAATGGAAAACTGGGTGTGCGGCATATGGAACTTTCCAGTCTTCTCAATTTTTTGTAAATCTAAAACCGTCCTGAAAAATAGTCTATTAAAAATAGGGGCCGGCCTCGTGGCTTAGTGGTTAAGTGCACGCGCTCCGCTACTGGCGGCCCAGGTTTGGATCCCAGGCGTGCACCGACGCACCGCTTCTCTGGCCATGCTGAGGCCGCATCCCACATACAGCAACTAGAAGGATATGCAACTATGACATACAACTATCTACTGGGGCTTTGGGGAGAAAAAGGGAAAAAAAAAAGAGGAGGATTGGCAATAGATGTTAGCTCAGGGCCAGTCTTCCTCAGCAAAAAAAGAGGAGGATTGGCATGGATGTTAGCTCAGGGCTGATCTTCCTCACAAATAAATAAATAAATAAATGGGAGTGACGTCAGCATCATGGCAGAGTGAATTGTTCCCTTTGTCTCTCCCCTCTAAGTTACAACTAAATGGACATTCATTAGCCAACAGAGGACTCCCTACACAGCACAATAGGACGTCTGAGAGATCCACACAACCGTAGATCTGAAGGCAGGGGGCTGGATCCCCCGGGAAGCAGTAGAACTAGGTGAGTGGACCCTACCCCTCCCCAGTGGCAGCAATCTAGGTCACAGGTCCTCACACAGCGGCCAGTGCAACTCTAAGAGGAGGCGGGGGCAGCCCAGCCTGGGCACGAAGGCTTTCTGAGCTGTAGCCTGGCCTGCAGGAGCGCCCACTGTGCTGCGGCGGCCCCACCCATGGGAATGCTCGCTACCGAGTGGCACAGCTCAGCCACCACAAAGGAGCCCCCACCAAGTGCAGCAGCTCAGCCCAACTGCCCACAAGCAGGAGCCAAGAACATACAATGGAGAAAGGAAAGTCTCTTCAATAAATGGTGCTGGGAAAACTGGACAGCCACATGCAAAAGAATGTAAGTAACCATTGTCTTAACACCATACACAAAAATTAACTCAAAATGGATTAATGACTTGAATGTAAGACCTGAAACCATAAAACTCCTAGAAGAAAATATAGGCAGTACGCACTTTGACATCAGTCTCAGGAGCATCTTTTCGAATAACATGTCTACTCAGATAAGGGAAACAAAGGAAAAAATAAACAATGAGACTACATCAGACTAAAAAGCTTCTGCAAGGCAAAGGAAACCATGAACAAAATGAAAAGACAACCCACCAGCTGGGAGAAAATATTTGCAAATCATACATCCGACAAGGGGTTAATTTGCAAAATATATAAAGAACTCATACAACTCAACAACAAAAAACAAACAACAATGAGGGGCTGGCCTGGTGGCGAAGTGGTTAAGTTTGCGTGCTCCACTTCGGCAGCCCGGGGTTCGCAGGTTTGGATCCCAGGCGCGGACCTATGCACCGCTTATTGAGCCACGCTATGGTGGCATCCCATGTAGAGTGTAGGAGGATGGGCACGGATGTTGGCCTGGGGCCAATCTTGCTTGGCAAAAGGAAGAGGATTGGCAACAGATGTTAGCTCAGGGCTGATCTTCCTCACAAAACAAAAAAAAAATCAAAAAATGGGCAGAGAATATGAACAGACATTTTTCCAAAGAAGACACACAAATGGCCAACAGGCACATGAAAAGATGTTCAACATCACTAATTATTAGGGAAATGCAAATCAAAACTACAATGAGATATCACCTTACACCTGTCAGAATGGCTATAATTAACCTGACAAAAAACAACAAATGTTGGAGAGGATGTGGAGAAAAGGGAACTCGCATACACTGCTGATGGGAATGCAAACTGGTACAGCCACTATGGAAAACAGTATGGAAATTTCTCAAAAAATTAGAAATAGAAGTACCATATGACCCAGCTATCCCACTACTGGGTATTTATCCAAAGAACATGAAATCAACAATACAAAGAGATTTATGCACCCCTATGTTCACCGCAGCATTATTCACAATAGCCAAGATGTGGAAGCAACCCAAGTGGCCATCAACTGATGAATGGATAAAGAAGATGTGGTATATATACACAGTGGAATACTACTCCACCATAAAAAAGACAAAATTGTTCCATTTGCAATAACATGGATGGACCTTGAGAGTATCACGTTAAGCAAAATAAGCCAGAAAGGGAACGACAAACACCATATGATTTCACTCATATGTGGAAGATAAACAAACACATGGATAAAGAGAACAGATTAGTGGTTACCAGAGGGGAAGAGGGTTGTGGGGAGGGCGAAAGGGGTAAAGGGGCGCATATGTTATGGTGACAGATAAAAACTAGACTATTGGTGGTGAGCACAATGCAGAAACTGACATATAATAATGTACACTTGAAATTACACAATGATATAAACCAATATGACCTCAATAAAATATAGAGAAATAAAAAATAAATGCTGCACAAAACAGCTTTGTAGATGTCACCTTGTGGCCTTTGTCATAGATTAACTGGAGAATACACCTAGAAGTGGAATTGCTGGGTCATATAATTCAGCTATGCTAGATCTTGTCAAATTCTTCTCAAAATGCTTGTACCAATTTTCATCTCCATCATCAGTTTATGAGAAATCTAATTCCACCCTCCTTCCCCAATAACACATATGTCCTTTTAGATTTTTATTATTGTCAGACTTTTAATTTTTTGCAAATCGGCTGGGTAGAAACATGACATGGATAGTTGTTTTAACTTGCATTTCTGTGACTGCTGATGAGGTCGACTATCTTTTCCTGTTTCTTCACCACGAGGCCCTCCTCTTCTGCTTATTCATGTTCTTTTACATTGACCAGATTCCTGTTTAGTGAGTTGCTTTGTTGTCTTTTACATTTTGATTTGTAGTTCTTAATATAGTTTAGAATATTTGTACATTATGTATGTGTCAAATGTCTTTTCATATCCTTGATTTTAAACCTTTTTAATGGTGTCTTTTATGACACCAAACTTTTAAATATTGATATAGTTAAATTTACCTTTGTTTCCTTTATGGTGTATATATTGCTGCTCCTTTGAAAAAATCCATCCTATTGAAATAATAAAGCATTCTCCTATATTTCCATCTAAAAAAATTTAATAAAATAAAGCTTATTTAAAAAATATATTATAAAGCCTCAATAATTAAAAGTTGAGTATTGGCACATGAGCAGAATATCCAGAAATGGACCCACCTACATCTTAATACAGTGGAGGAAAGACGGACCTTTAATAAATGGTACTGGGGTAACTTGTTAGCTGCGTAGAAAAAAATAAAACAGGATCTGACAAATTCCAAATAGAGCAGAGATTTAAAAGGAAAAAATTAAACCATACATGTTTAGAAGAGATCATACGTGAATTTTTCTATAACTCAGGAGTGTAAAAAACCTTCCTAACTAGGGCTCAAAATCCAGAAGCAAAAAGAGAAAAATATTACTAAATTTGACCACATAAAATTGAAAACAGAAAACTGCATGCCAAAAAAATATCACAAACCAACGAAAAAGACAAACGGCAAATAAGGAAAAAATATTTGCAGCTTGTATCACAGATAAAGGTTCAATTTCCTTTAACTGTTTGTTTAAAAATTGAGAACAAAAAGGCCATCTGCCCCATAGAAAAATAGCAAAGAGAAAAGAACACATATTTCAAGAAAAAGAAATGCAATGGTCCTTAAACATATAAAAAGATGCTCAATTTCCCTGGTAATAAAAGAGAGGCAAATTAAGTTACACAAGGATACCATTTCTCACCTATTAGATTGGGGAAATCCACAAGTTTGTTGACACACTGGCTGGAGCCGCCAGTCCAAAGCTGAATAAGAAGTGGTTAAAATCGACTTCCTGGTCTCATTCCTGATCTCAATATTTCACCATTAAGTATGATGTAGGTTTTTTGCGGACACCTTTTTTTTTTTTTGTGAGGAAGATCAGCCCTGAGCTAACATCCATGCCAATCTTCCTCTTTTTGCTGAGGAAGAACGACCCTGAGCTAACACCTATTGCCAATCCGCCTCCTTTTTTTCCCTTTCCCCCCTGAAAGCCCCAGTAGATAGTTGTATGTCATAGCTGCACATCCTGCTAGTTGCTGTATGTGGGACGCCGCCTCAGCATGGCTGGAGAAGCGGTGCATCGGTGCACGCCCGGGATCTGAACCCGGGCCGCCAGTAGCGGAGCGCGCGCACTTAACCACTAAGCCATGGGGTCAGCCCCTGTAGACACCCTTAACAGACTGAGGAAGTTTCCTTCTTAGTTAGTTGAAAGTCTATATTTTTTATGATAAATATTATTTAATTTCGTTAAGTGCTTCTTCTGCATCTGATGAAATGATAATATGGGTTTTTTTACCCCTTTATTCTATTAATGAGGTAAAATACACTGATTTTCAAATGTTAAACCGATCTTGCATTCCTGAAATGAATCCCACTTGGTCATGACATAGTGTCCTTGTTTACATATTGCTAGATTTGATTTGTAATATTTTTTTTATTGATGTTTTAATGGTTTTTAACATTGTGAAATTTTGGGTTGTGCGTTTTTGTTTGTCCATCACCATATATATGACTCCCTTCACCCCTTGTGCCCACCCCCGACCCCCACTGCCCCTGGTAACCACAGTAGTTTTCTCTGTCCATGTGTTGGTTTATATTCCACATATGAGTGAGATCATACAGTGTTTGTCTTTCTCTTTCTGGCTTCTTTCACTTAACATAATACGCTCCAGGCCCATCCACGTTGTTGCAAATGGGACGATTTTGTCATTTTTTATGGCTGAGTAGTATTCCATTGTATATATATACCACGTTTTCTTTTTTCTTTTTTTTTTTTAAAGATTTTATTTATTTATTTTTTTCCCCCCAAAGCCCCAGTAGATAGTTGTATGTCATAGCTGCACATCCTTCTAGTTGCTGTATGTGGGACGCGGCCTCAGCATGGCCGGAGAAGCGGTGCATCAGTGCGCGCCCGGGATCCGAACCCGGGCCGCCAGCAGCGGAGCACACGCACTTAACCGCTAAGCCACGGGGCCGGCCCTATACCACATTTTCTTAATCCAATCATCAGACGAGGGACACTTAGGTTGCTTCCACTTCTTGGCTATGGTGAATAATGCTGCAATGAACATAGGGGTGCATAAGCCTCTTTGGATTGTTGATTTCAGGTTCGTTGGATAGATTCCCAGTAGTGGGATGGCTGGGTCATAGGGCATCTCTATTTTTAATTTTTGAGGAATCTCCATACCGTTTTCCATAGAGGCTGCACCAGTTTGCATTCCCACCAGCTGTGTATGAGGGTTCCTGTTTCTCCACATCCTCTCCAACACTTGTTTTTTGTCTTGGTGATTATAGCCATTCTAACGGGCGTGAGGTGGTATCTTAGTGTTGTTTTGATCTGCATTTCCCTGATGATTAGTGATGTTGAGCATCTTTCCATGTGCCTATTGGCCATCTGTATATCTTCCTTGGAGAAGTGTCTGTTCATTTCCTCTGCCCATTTTTTGATCGGGTTGTTTGTTTTTTTGTTGTTCAGTTGTGTGAGTTCTTTATATATTATAGAGATCAACCCCTTGTCAGATGTATGTTTTGCAAATATTCTCTCCCAGCTGGTTGGTTGTCTGTTCATCTTGATTCTGGTTTCATTTGTCTTATAAAAGCTCTTTAATCTGATAAAGTCCCACTTGTTTATTTTTTCTTTAGTTTCCCTAGTCTGGGTAGGCATGTCATCTGAAAAGATTCCTTTAAAACCAATGTCAAATAGTGTGTTGCCTATATTTTCTTCTATGAGTTTTATAGTTTCAGGTCTCACCTTCAGGTCTTTGATCCATTTTGAGTTAATTTTTGTGAATGGCGATAGCAGATAGTCCACTTTCATTCTTTTGCATGTGGCTGTCCAGTTTTCCCAACACCATTTATTGAAGAGACTTTCCTTTCTCCATTGTACGTTCTTAGCACCTTTGTCGAAAATTAGCTGTCCGTATATGTGTGGTTTTATTTCTGGGCTTTCAATTCTGTTCCATTGATCTGTGTGTCTGTTTTTGTACCAGTACCATACTGTTTTGATTTTTTACCCCTTTATTCTATTAATGAGGTAAAATACACTGATTTTCAAATGTTAAACCGATCTTGCATTTCTCAAATGAATCCCACTTGGTCATGACCTTGTTTACACATTGCTAGATTTGATTTGTAATATTTCTTTTAGGAATTTGGAGTCTATATTCATAGGAAACATCAGACTTTTTTTGTGTGTGTGAGGAAGATCAGCCCTGAGCTAACATCCATACCAATCCTCCTCCTCTTTTTGCTGAGGAAGACCCTGAGCTAACATCTATTGCCATGCTGAAACATTAGACTTTAATTTTCCTCTTGTAACGTCCCTGTTAGGTTTTGGTATTAAAGTTATGACGGCCTCATAAAATAAGTTTGGGAGCGTTTCTTCTGTTTCTATTCTTTGGAAAAGTCTGAATAAGAATGGCATTTTTTTCTTTAAATGTCTGAAAGAATTTACCATTGAAGCCATCTGTGCCCGGAGTTTTCATTATGGGAGGCTTTAAATTGTGAATTCAATTTCTTTAATAGATACAAGAATCTTCAGGTTTTATTCAGATTCTCTTCATCTTCTTGAGTAAATTTCGGTAAATTGTGTTTTTTGAAAACTTCATCCATTTCATGGAAATTTTCATATCCTGCCTTTCCCATAACTAACTGTATCTAAAAGTAACCAAATAGTTGATGAGGAAACGTTTTTTTCTAAAAGAATTCAAGCTTATAAATTATTTGTTCGAGAACAAATAATTAACTTAGAACATCACTATTTTGTAACCTCAAATGAAATCATGGATCTAGGCAGTCACTATTAATGGCCGCTCAGAACATTAATTGATAAGCTGATGGGAAGTTTTATAATGGTTGATTTAGGCTGACACCACTTGAAGCCACTGATCAATTTTAATGCCCCCAAAAGAGAAATAACCAGACATTATGTGTCACCTCTTGCCATACAACACAAAGCACACACCACTACTTAAGAAATGCTCTTGCCAAAAAAAAAAAAAAAATCAGACCTGAATCTAATTATGTCCATTGATTTAACTATTAGTTGATGGGTAACACAGGGGCCAAAAGAAATGTTAAATGACACAAGGAGGCAATCAGTAACATTCAAAATATAGGAAGTTCCACAGTAAAATGATCTGATTTCTTCAACGAATAAATTATAAGGAAAAAATTTAAAAAGAAGATGTGGGTCTAATAAATTAAAAGACAATTAACAAACTCAACAGCAACCGGACACAATGTGTGGACCCTGTTTAGATACTGATTTGAAAAAACCAACTGTAATTAAAAAGAAAAAAACTTGAGATAATTGAGGAAATTTGAATACTGAGAGGATATTTCATAGTATTAAGGGATTATTGTTAATTTTTTGGTGTGCAAACAGTAATACAGTTTTTTTTTTAAGAGTTCTTATCTTTTAGAGATGCATACAGAAGTATTTACTGGTGAAATGATATATCTGTGATATATTTCAAAATAATTGGTGGGGGTGGTTAAAGATAGTGGGGGACTGTAGCTTAAAAAAGACTGGCCATGTGCTGATAATTGTGGAAGTTGAGTGATGGGTACATGGGGTTTCATTCTATTATTCCCTCTACTTTTATACATACTTAGAAATTCCCATAATAAAAAGTTTTTAAAAACTGTAACTGTGCTGGAAAATAAAGGTGTCATTCACAGACCAAAAACTTGTGAAATTCGAGACATTTGAAAGCAGATGGGATCAAAAGAGAAGTCAGAGGATAGGAAACCACAGATCAAGTCATCAGAAGGGTTCTTGCTAAAGCAGCCTTGAGAAAAGTGGGTGGGGAAGTATGCATTCCCAAAGTCATGTATTTTCAAAACTTACTGGCATGAGTAGGGACAATTAGGGTCCTTTCTCCGTCTGGGCCATTTTTTCCCTCACCTGACCAGAAGTGCTGTCAGGAAAAGTTCAAGAATGTTCTCTAAAGAAAGTGGCCCTAATGAGGGCATAAAAACCTGAGAAAGTAGAATTGGCACTATCCCAAGGACAGGGAATACAAAACAAAAAATGGGCTCCATCCCTGTAGCTCTCCTGAATCTAGTCCTCCACCTAATCACACTTGCCTACTACTCCCTGCCCCCCACCTATCTACAAGGAAGGCCTCCTGCTGCTACAACCTGTCCTCTCGCACTGAACCTGTGTCCAGTCCTCCTCTTCAAAGGAGCCGCCTGTTAGGAAAGCAGACCTGCAGGGCTGCAAAGAAAATCCACTCCAGCTATCTATACTAACCAAAGCAATCCTTTTATTCAAAAATATAAACTGAAAGCCAAGAGTTCCCAGGTCTTTGAGAAAAACCAATCCCACAACAGAAAAGTAAAATACAAACAGATTGCAATGAAAAACAACCCGAGATACAAAAAGGGTTCTCAGAAAACGAATGAATGAATATAATTATTGACCTAAATATTTTAATTAACAGGCTGAATGATAAAACCAGCCTAAAAGACCAAATTGGTGGGAAGTAAAATTAAGGAACTATCCTAGAATATAGAGCAAAAAGAAAACAGACGGAAAATATTAAAAAGTTACAAAGGAAAAATCTAGGAGCTCCAAAATCTAATCAGTGTTCCAGAAGTAGAGGATAGACACTATGTCAGGGAAGAAATAATCAAAACAATTATTAAAATACAATTTGCTAAATATATTGATGAGAGTATGTCAAAGGGACATCAGAGCCAACAGAAAGAGCTCCCAATGGACAAAGTTGGAATTCGAGCAGTAAAATAAATAGTGTTGGATTATAGTCCAAAGCATAAAATAAATTTCCATGAGTCCTTACCGATACAAATGATTGAATAAACTAATAAATGAGAGAGAAAACACATATCTCCTGTGCAAAAGTCCAATAATTTATGTAGACACTCCACACTAAAGGAGGGGCAGCATAATTCTTCCCTCCTTAAGTGTGGCCTGTACATAGTGACTTCTTTCCAAAGAGTGCAGTAATGGAAAGTGGAGAGTAAGAGTATCTTTACAGGGGAGAAACCTGACAAACACCAGCTCAGCCAAGTGATCAGGGTCAACATCAACAGGGAGAAGTCATGTTGATAGTATGTACCCTTGACGTGATGAAAATGAAAATACCTCTGTGATCTTCTTCCTGAAAGCCTGTTAACTCCAGTCTCATCATGAAAACACATCAGAAAAAGTTCAACAGAGGGGCATTCTATAATATACCTAACCAGTACTCCTCAAAATTGTCCAGGTCATCAAAAACAGAGCAAGTCTGAAAAGCTGTCACACCAAGAGGAGCCTAAGGAGACATGACAACTCAATGTCATGTGATATCCTGGATGGGATCCTGGACAAAAAATGGATATTAGGTAAAAACTAAATCTGAATAAAGTATAGACTTTAGGTAATAATAATGTACCAGTATTGGTTCATTAACTGTAACAAATGTACCACACTAATGTTAGATGTTAACAACAGGGGAAACTGTGTGTGTGTGTTGGGGCAAGATATAAGAATTCTCTGCACTATTTGCTCAATTTTTCTGTAAACCAAAACTATTCTAAAAAATAAAGTCTATTTAAAAAGTACAATTTGCTTGAGGCAAAGACATGAATCTTCAAAATGAAAAAACCTAAGAAATGCTGAGTACAATGAAAGGAAACCATTGTGTTTCATTTCCATGATTTTGAATCCCTCCCTCTCATATTTACTGAGCACTTATTTTGGGGCTCTCAATCTCACAATCTAGGGAGTGAGTTTAGACCGCCCCACTGGCCTTGGTTTTCAAATGTTAGCTATGTGTATCTTCTCTGTAATGGCAAGAACACACAACAAAAGGACACTAACATGCATTTTTAAAGTTCTCTAATTCAGTTTTTAAAAACACATTTAGACACAAATTTATGAAATTTCAAAACTCCAAGGTAAGAAAAAAAATCCATACTGCTTTCAAAGAAAAAAAATACAAAAGAAATGGTTACCCAGAAAGGTTCAAAATCAGCCTGACATCATGCAACAGCAGCTGGAATATAATGCAGCTATGTCTTCAAAATTCTAAGGGAAAAGTATTGTCAATCTTGAATTGTATGAGGACAAAAGGTATTGTTAAGTATACAAGAACTTGTCAAGTTTACTCCACACCTATAAGAATTACTCAATAAAATAGTTCAACTGAAAATATAAGTAATCCAAGAAAGAACACATGAGATATAAGAAACTAGGTGCTGAGTCTGTCTCAGATTGGGGGTGGGGGCAGGAGGATTAGAAGGAAAATTAAGAGAGGCTTTATTACATCTCCACTGAACAGTGACGTTTTATAAACATTTCCTTTTCTGTGGCTCTAATCCCACTATTTGAGTCTACATAGAATGATGTTTATATAAAATCACACTGTGAATTCTGTTCATTTTTCCTTTTGAATTGCTATTACTGATATTTTGGGATTTATTTTTACCATCTTATTTTATGCTTCCTGTTTACTCTGCTTTCTCTATGCTTCTTTCTTCTTCCTTTCCTGCCTTCACTTAGATTGGATTGCTTATTTGTATGTTTGAAATGTATTTGTTCACAACTAATAGTAAGTAATTCATTTAGGAATCACTCTTAAAATTTTAACATGCATGCATACTCAAAGTGTGAGATTAACTAATGTTTTGGAACAATACAAGGACTTTACATTACAAATCCAAATATTTCAGTTCTACATTTGTTTTATTGCCCTTCCACCTAACTAGATGTTAACTATTGTTTTACATATGCAATGTTGGCTTAGATTTACCCACTGTAGCGGAAACTCCTGGTGTCCTGCTCAGATCCCTTTTATTGGGCCAGTATACTCACTGCCCAGCTATAGCAGTAGCTGCTGATGGCTGACACTTGCACCATTCCCCTGAGAATTGCTCTCAGCAGGACAGTGCCTCCCTTGTTGGGAGGTTACCCACCCCAAGCCCTAAGGACAGACTGCAGCCAGTGCCAGACTGATAGGGGGATATAAAAAGCCAGCTCTCTTGCCACAAAGGGAGACAACTCAGTGGTGCCAGCATTAGTTTTCTATTGCTGCTGTAACAAATTATCACAAATATAGTGACTTAAAACAACGCAAATTTATTATCTTACGAGTGTGGAGGTAAGAAGTCCAACGTGGGTCTCACTGGACTAAAATCAAGGTGTCGGCAGGGCTGTGTTCCTTTCTGGAGGGAATAGGGAACAATCTGTTTTCTTGCCTTTTCCAGCTTCAAGAGGTCACCAGCATTCCTTGCCTCATGGCCCCCTTCTTCCATCTTCAAAGCTACAACATAGCATCTGACTGATCATTCTTCCATAGTCACATCTCTTTCTGACTCTTCTGCCTCCCTCTTCCTCTTTTAAGGACTCTTGTGAGTACACTGGGCCCACCAGGATACTCCAGAATAATCTCTTTGAGATTGGTTGACTGGCAACTTTAATTCCATCTGCAACCTTCATTCTCCTTTGCCATGTAACCTAATGTATTCACAGGTTCAGGGGATTAGGACTTGAACATCTCTGGAGGGCCATTACTCTGTCAGCCAGTGTCCTTCAGTGCTCCAGAGCTATTCAGAGGATTAGACTAAGGCTAGATTCCAGCAGAACCCACACAAAGGGACCTATAGGAAGTTGTGCCCTTATTCAACAGTAAACAATATTTGTCACAATAATGTATAAAACTTTATAGAAATTTAATAAATTGTTATCACAAAGATGTGAAAAGGAAGGTGTTACAGAGCTAAATCCACATCTACCATAATAGGAAGCTCAAGTCATTTATCATAACAGAAAGTCTAAGAAATATGGTTGTAGTAAACACAAAGAGAAACAACTAATACAGCTGAAACTTCTCTGGGGAAAAAGCCACTACGTTGGAGAGAGGTAGAGCAGAGAAGTGCTCCTTTCTTTAGAGGCCTTATTTGTACTCAAACACTATTTGACTTTTTGAACTATGTGCATTATTTTGACAAAAATAACTTAAAAAATAAAGTCAGTGAATGAAGAAAAAAAAGTTAAAAAGAAAAGGCCCCCTAAAACAGCAATAACCTATTAATTTTAAGTTCCCATTCCTGGTTCCAAAAAAATAACTTCTGCTAACTAAATTAACAGGTACTCACTGTAAAGACTACAGATGACATAAAAATGTTGAAAATACAACGTGAAAATTCTATATCCCAACCTCTCAGAGACAGCCTCTATGAACATCTGTATGCATACTTACGCTCACCTGTATAGTTTTTCAAAAAAGTGGGATCACACTGTAACCTGATTTTATCATTAAAATGTGGATTTTTCTAGATCAATTTATATAGCTCTACATTCCTCTTAATAATGGTATAGAATTTTATCATTTGCATGTATCATTAAAAGTAATAACAATTTAACAAAAACCAGGAGGCCAGAGGGTGGCAGGGAAGAGGTATGCTTATTTTCTTCATCTTTAATTACAGGGAATTAGCAGATATTATCTAAAGTTGGTAAAGAAGGACAGAAAAGGTATAATATTTAAAGTAATAAAGCCATCTTCTAGAAAAACGAAAAATATATTAGCAATCAAAAAAAGAAAGGGGAAACAGTGGATATGTACAAAATTCCTTACCTTTCAGAGTGGACATTCAATATACACTATCCAAACATGGAAAATAAAAATAAGCATAAATAGGGGCCAGCCCCCTGGCCTGGTGGTTGAGGTTGGCGCACTCCGCTTCAGCGGCCCAGGTTCGTGGGTTCGGATCCCAGGCACGGACCTACACCACTAATCAGCCATGCTGTGATGGCGACCCACATATAAAATAGAGGAGGATTGGCACAGATGTTAGCTCAGGGCTAATCTTCCTCAGCAAGAAAAAAAAAAAAAAAAGTATAAATATATATAAAAAAGGAACTTTTAATAATGGTTGCTCATAAAGCCCACCTAAAGACAAGGGTGGGCACTTGTATTATATCTTTCTGTCATCATAAGTGTATCTACTATTATAAAAGATATCCACCGGTGCTGGTCCAGCAGTATAGTGGTTAAGTTTGCGCACTCTGCTTCAGCGGCCCGGGTTCAGAAGGTTCAGATCCCGGGCGCGGACCTACACACTGCTTGTCAAGCCATGCTGTGGCAGGTGTCCCACATATAAAGTAGAGGAAAATGGGCACGGATGTTAGCCTAGGGCCAATCTTCCTCAGCAAAAAGAGGAGGATTGGCAACAGATGTTAGCTCAGGGCTAATCTTCCTCACAAAAGAAAACTAAAAAGATATTCATAATATGTAACTGAAAATAACTATTTATAAAATAGTAGTGTGACTCAATTTTTATACAAAATACACATAAAACTGTTCATACAGAAGCAGAAAAGACTCCAAAGGCTATGTACCAAAATACAGACAATAATTATCTCTAAGTACATTATATTATAAACATTCTATATATTCTTTATGCTGATGTATTTTTCTATAATGAATGTATTTAATTCATATTGCATTTAAAATAAGAAAACAAAAATCATCTTTTTGTGAGGGGGGTTTGGGAGGGCTATAAGAATAAAAAATAAAAATCAGTCAAAATGTCCTTACATATCTTCCAAAGCTTAGGCCACAAAATACCTGTATTCCATATACTCAAGTTTTAATAAATCTTTCAAACAGCCTTTATGTCCTCAAACATAAAAATCCCTATGTTAGACAAAGGCAGGCTATAGGCTTTTCATTCCAACCAAACCCCACCAAGTAGTTTCTGATGGAGCCTCTGATTCACTAGACTGCTACACAGAGAAAGGCTTCTCATAGGTTGACACCAACTCTAGCACAATAATACGCTTTTCATATACTCATTCACTCATTCATAACATTAACCAAATACCTACCGTGAGCAAAGCGTTACACAGTGTGCCTCACAAGCTAGAGATTGATTAACACATGATTGCCTCAAGTAGCATACAACCAGTGGGGAAATAGTGCAGATATGACAGAGGAGGAGGAGCACTGAGAGGAGACAGTATGGAGAGCACTGATAATACTTTGCATTTGTAGACATTTTCAAACAAATCAACAGATATTTGGAAATGTATAGGTAAAAATGAAGTACTATCTTTTTCAGCTTTCATTCATGTTTGGACTCTGACAGCAGTTATCCCTACCACTTATTTGCCACGAAATCATACGCTAGGTCCTCCTATATTATTACATAACTTGTCACGTAGGAATATTTTAGTCTCTATTTGAAGGCAGACATTTTTGTACCCCCCCACAGTGTATCATACACAGAATAGACACTATAAATATTTCCAAAACGTACAAACTGAGTCAGCTGCTAGAGCTCCCCACCGTAGCCTGCCTCATTGTATCAGATGAAAGCATCCCACAGACATGGCGCACAGAAGCCCAGCCAAGGCTCGACCTAATGTAGAATATTTTTCCCTTTTAATTCCACAGCAATGAAAAGCTTGGCAAGGCAGAAATAGAGAAAAGCTCAAAGAAGACAAAACAAGTATTTATAAGCAAAATCACTTCATATTAAGAAAGTCTGAGTTTTATTTAGCATTGTATCTGAGGCACTAATGAGAGTAAAGGAAGAAAACAAAGATCAATCCCACATTCAATTTTAAGGAGTCTTGCAATAATGAAAGCACACAGACTGTAACGAATCTTGAAAGTATGAAATGCTTTATGTTTACAATACATAAAATATGCTATGGGACTTCCTATCAAAAGGAGACAGTCTGAATATCTGCAAAGTCTTTCCAATCTGAAGACTCCAACACATGTTGTACTGCTGGTTTTCCCAATTCCAACCTAGAACTCTACAGACAAAACAAACAATATAGAAAGCTTTTCCGGGCAAAGGGCCTCTGAGGCAGTGTGATGTCGGCCCTGAGAAACAAGTCAACTGGTCTAGTGTTCAAGCAACATAATGCTACCAAAAAGCTGAAAGCCTTAGCATTTACATCTCAGACTACGTCAAGGAGACAATTCTCTTTAAGCTACAATTTCATGATTATATAGAAAATCACTGTTCTTCAAACAGTAAATTCATACTACACTACTAAGTATTTTAAAGTGATTTTTACCTCTTTGTGAAGAAGGGGCCAAAATAACAACCAGGATTTTTAGAAATGAGAAAGGAAGTTCACTCAAGGTTAATAAAATTAATCAGTGACCCAACTATATGTATCCTCAAAACCATTAGTTCTGTCCAGGCTGCCAGGATAAATAAATTAATTAAAAAATTAGAAGCTTATATACAAGAAGACATTTTTACAACTACAGACATCAAAAAAAGAGCTTTAGACATGTATTTCTTTAGAAGAGCCTTCCTTGAAACTGTTTACTACAATTATTATATAAGCAAAGTAAGACTTGCAAGGAAAAACAACCTAAAAATTGGCATTAAATCTGCTTAATATCTTTAATAATTCTATTATTTCTAAATCCTTCCACAAAAGGGCATTACAGCTCTTCAGTTTATTGCAAACTTATCTTTAAAAAAAAAATTCATCCCTAATGTTGAAGCTATAATACAAAATTTTAACTATTAGCACTATACTATAAAGCACAATGAAGAACATTTTATTTAAATAAAACAAGGATAGTATTTCACTGGGGCATATATCCAATAGATTTTTTTCCTCCATATCTACACCCAATGGTGATATTTTATAGGCTAATTTCTAAACAAATGAAAATTAAAAAAAAAGTAATGAAAGCCATGTTTTGTTCAGGAATACTATTGTACACATCCCATATAGGTTGTTTTACAGCAGATACTAGTTTGCCAAGCTTCAGACAGCAAAATGCTAAGTTGTGAGTTTGGTATTGTCCAGCTAGTTGTCTCTTGTTGCCCTGGAGAATCTGGCAGCGCGTAATGCTGAGAGACCACTGTTGCCACCACTTCTCTTCTCACAGGAGACTCCACTGTGGTAGAACATTCATATCCTTAGGATGCAAGGCCTAGCAAAAAGCCTCCCACAAATCCACTGGATATCACAATGTTCTGTTTGATAAATTCTGTTGCCTGAAACATAAAGTAAGTTTAAACAAAAATACTCTTAATTATGCTACAACATGAATGAACCTTGAAAACATTACACTAAGTGAAATAGGAGACAAAAAAAAAGACCAATACTGTATGATTCCACTTACATGAACAGTCAAATTCATTGAGAAAGAAAGTAGAACAGAGGTTACCAAGGGTTGGGGAGAGGGGTTAATTGTGGAAGTTATTGCTTCAAGGTTAGAGCTTCTATTTGGGATGATAAAAAAGTTCTTGAAATAGACAGTGGTAATGGTTGCACAAAAGCGTGAATGTACTTAATGCCACTGAATTGTGCACTTAAAAATAGTTAAAATGGTAAATTTTGTTATATATATTTTATCATAATAAGAAAAATAGACACAAATTTTAAAAAATACTCCTAATTATTGAATCTGGAGCTAAGTAATGTTTTCAGCTGTTTTTCTCAGTTCAACAAATATTCAGCAAAAATTTTTGTGCACCAACTATTGCAGGTGCCAACCACCATGCAAATGCCAGGGCTGTCCATTACACACCGAAGGAGCCTAGAGGCCCCAGCCAGACCCAGTGAGCTTCGTGGCTACTGAGATAACAGGTATATGAGCAGCAATAATCTCTCAGGTAAAAAGAAATCTACTCAGAGGGCAGGCATAAATGGTCCACTCAGCAAGTTATTAACATAGATTATTTAACAAATTCTCACAACATGCACAATGATATTTATTAATAGTCTACTTACCCAGTAAGAAAAAATATACAGGATCAAAAAAAATCACCTTGATAAAATGTTTAACCCAAATAAAAATATGAAGAAGCAATTACAGCCAGACTGTGGGATATTCTGCCTAGATGCTTCAAAAATGTCAGTGTCATGAAAGACAGGAAAAAAAAAAAAAACCCAGATGAGGGGACTGTTTAAGATTAAAGGAGACTTCAGAGACATGACAACCACATGCAATATATAATTCTTGATTGGGGAAAAAAAGCTATAAAAGATATTTTCTGGAAAAATTTTAATACAGACTGTATATCAGGAAATATTATTGTATCATGTTAAATTTTGGGGGATTAATAGCGTAATTGTAGTTGTATAGGAGAATACCCGTACTCTTGGGAAATATGCATTAAAGTATTTAAAAGTGAAAATCATGACGTCTTAAACAGTTTGGCAAAAAAAAAAGTGTAAATCTCACACACACTCACTCACACACACAGGGATAAAGCAAATGATACAAAATGTGAATGAACTGGTGAATAGGTGAAGGGTATTTGGGTGTTCCCTGTATTTATCTTTCAACTCTTCAACTGATTCAAAATTTTTCAAAATAAAAAGTTGGGGCAAGTAAAAGGATAGCACAAAAACAAAGGCAAGAGAGTATTTGATTCAATTCAATTCAACACAGAGTATAAGAAGAAAATAGATTAAATACACATAAAAAATATTAATAAAACTAATATAGTAATAAAATATACACATTTTCATACTATTCCATCTCAAGAAAAGAATAAGTAGTTTTAGTTTTACCACACCTTGTCTACATATGCACCCATTTGTAAAAGCAGAGAAAAAATTCTGGAAGAATACGGTCATGTGTCGCTTAATGATGGGGCTATGTTCTGAGAAAGGCGTTGTTGTGCGAACATGATAGCATGTACTTACACAAACCTAGATGGTATAGCCTACTACACACCTAGGCTACATGGTGCTAATCTGATGGCACCACTGTCATATTATGGAGTCCACTGTTGACCAAAACATCGTTATGCGGAGCATGACTGATGTTATCAGCTTTTACATGCAGATCAAAGTAGGTGGGAGATGGGCAGGGGAAACTATGTTAACTACTAAAAGAAATAACAACTGATTTAAATGGTGGTTTGATCCCAGATTTTACTTAACACTCTAGATATGACCAAAGACACCAATTTTTCTAAAAGAAGATAATCCCTAGTCACATTTTCTGCTAAGCGAGACCCATTTAAAAAAAAGGGGGGAGCCAAAAATGTACACTGTCTTACTTCTTCAATTATATTGTTGATTTCAGGTGCTGCCTTATTTGCTCGTTTCTTAATCTGCCTTTTTGCTTTGTTTACATCCTTTTCAACTCTCTTCCAGTCGATCTGCACATAGCCACTGTGACTGGCAATCTGCAAAAATGTAATAAAAATGGTTACTTCTAAACCACCAGGTTTGCTAACAAATCTATTACCCAGGAATATATGAACATTCAAATTTCAAGACATTTATGAAGTTTATAGGTAAGAAATCACAATTTACTCACTAATTTATTCACTGAACAGATACTGAGTTCCTACTCTGTGCCAAGCACTATTCTAGACTCCCAAGCTATAGCCAAGAACAAGGGAGACAAAAGTCCCCACTCGCAGAGAGCTTCAAGTCTGTTAGAGAAAACAGACATTAAGCATAAATAATTATTTAGATATGATGAAGACTATGTTAAGAAAAGCATAGTACATGATGGGAAAAGATTCCAAAAACTGTACTACAACTGGACTATAATTCTATCATAACTTTTGGAATTTGGGAATTAACTAAAAAGACACAGGGACTATCACAATTATACAGCTAATAAAAAAGTACCTTTTAATTAAATAGATATTTAATTACAAGGGATCAGAAGCCAACCAGTTATTAGGTCACTAAAGAAATCTAAAGTAGCAGATTAAGGCTCTTCACTAACTCTGACTCTACTTAAATTAAGAATACTTTCTGGTAATTGCTTTCGAAAGTGGAATATAAAAGAAATATGCCCTACACAACATTCATGCCATAAATCCTTTTAATAAAACTAGAGCTAAACACCTATTAACCATAAGAAAAATTCTCATATAGTGCTACTGAGACACTGCAAAATGTAAACAGGAATAACAGTGTATGTGTAAGCCAGTACAGTAAATTAGTCCCTCCAAATAATAAAATCAAAATATAAAGAATCACGAGTAGTAAACAATCAAGCCTTGCATACCACTATAAATCACTTCTATCAAGCTTATGCTTTCTTTGTAATCTTTTAATACACCACTTTGATTATAAACCACACATATACTTCAAATAATAAAAATATCTGACTTTATATAAATAGGTGGGAATCTTAGGTTCCATTTTCACTGTGAATGACTCCATAGAAGAATTTATTTATCTGCATTTCTTCCTGTATTTATTCACGTACTATCACTTCAAACTCTGGCCTCAGCAAAACAGAGTGGTGATCAAATCAAATGGCAAGTGAAAGCTTTTCCTGGTAGTACCTGACATGATAATATGGGTCAAAGGCGCGGAGGTAATGATGAACCTTAGAGACCTTCCTACAGATAGCAACTATAAACCCTGGTTAAAATACAAGGGCTCTAGAATTAAAAAAGCAAGCAGATTTTGAAGGGTAGTTGAAACTTGTAGGAAGGGACCAATAAAAGGCGAGTTGCCGATTTTTCTGGCTTTATCCTGAGGGGAGGATGCAGTTGTACGGTGGCTAAAACTAATAGAAAACATGCCATCTTTCCTGCCTGAAGAGCCAGAGGACAGAGTTCAGGACAATAACAGCTGCCAGAAAGGAGAGAGCTACAGAAGGGGAGCCCAAGTCCTGAACCACACATTCATGGGGCAGAACCAAGCATTCTGGCTAAGGCTAAAAGAAATGAACTGAAATTTGAGCTGCTACCCACCACAAGTGAAAGAGTTTGCAATTTGCGTCTAATCAAGTTAACTGCCTGTTAAAATCAAAACATCAACACACTTCAGAAGAATAAAACAGAATCCAGAGCCTCCACAACAAAACATTTTCAATGCCCAGGATAAAATCTAAAGTTATTTGATATATGATAAAACAGGAAAATGTGGCCTAGTCTCAAAAGAAAATCAATAGATGCCAACCCTGAGACACTCCAGATACTGGAATTATCAGGACTTTAAAGCAGCTATTATAGCTATGTTCAATGAGGTAAAGGAAACTGCTTGTCATCAATGAAAAGATAAGAAATCTTGCCAGAGACATAGGAAATATAATAAGAACAAAATGGAAATTACAGAATTGGAAAATACAGTATCTGAAATAAATTTATTGGATAGGCTTAATGGCAGAAGGTAGATGACAGAGGAAAGAGTCAGCGAACTTGAAGCTGTATCACTAGAAATTATACAACCTGAAAAAATAAATGAACAAAACCTCAGGACATTATCAAAAAGCCTAATATGCACATAGAGTTACATTCAGAAGAGAGAAAAAATAGAAAGGAACAGGGGCTGGCCCCGTGGCGTAGCGGTTAAGTGCGCATGATCCGCTGCTGGCAGCCCGGGTTCGGATCCCGGGCGCGCACCGACGCACCGCTTGTCAGGCCATGCTGTGTTGGCGTCCCATATAAAGTGGAGGAAGATGGGCACGGATGTTAGCCCAGGGCCAATCTTTCTCCACAAAAAGAGGAGGATTGGCGTGGATGTTTGCTCAGGGCTAATCTTCCTCACAAAAAAAATAGAAAAGAATAAATATTTAAAGAAATAATGGCCAAAACCTTCCCAAATATGATTTACATAAATTTACAGATTCAAAGAGCTCAGTGAACTCCAGGTAATGATCTGACACAATTATGAAATAACAACACTCAGAGGATGCGAGGGGTGAGGGGAAGCATGCAAGTGTGTGAGATGGGAAGGGGGGGCAGAGAGTTCAATAAATGAGAGCTAAATTCTCATATTCCATAACGAGAAGCCAAAAGTTAATAGCTCAAACTGACAGATCAAGAAATGTCCAATTAATTTGTTTAGAATAAAGGAGATAAATACCTTAAGAATCAGCTAAGAGTTCAAACACGGGGGTAGTGATAGAGGCAGAAGATTAATCTGTAACAAGCCTTGTATGTGTATTTGACCCTTTGGATTATGGGCATGTATAACTGAAAAAATAAAAACTGAATTTAAAAGATTTATATACCACTGTACTTTAAGATGTCAGTATGATAAATATCTACTAGAGTATTGAGTTTCTAGCAAAGTTTTAAGTAAACTAATATTTATCTTTAAATATAAGTAAATGTAACAAAAATATGGAAGTAGGCCTAACAGGCAATTATCCTAAAAGCCATTTGTTATTCTTATTTCCTCTTTCAGTTTCCTTCTACTGAGTTTTCAATGTAAGTCATATTCGTGGGAAAAATTGGTTTGATGCAGATGGGTCCCATGTTCTTCTGCTTAGTGACTTCAAAGAATATGTGGCCTAAGCATGGAGACATAGGTGGCAATGGCAAAACGTGGATTTGATGGTGCATATTGAGTAGACTGAAATGGACTTCTGAAAAACTGACATGCAGAGTGGACTGAAATGTTATTCTCTCTATTCCATGAACATTTTAGGAAACTCTGCTTCAGTCCAGTACCCTTTTCCACTAAACAGAAAGGACAAATGAATTTTCAAAATAGCTATAGAATTAAATATGTTCTTGATTCTACATAAACCCAAGTCAAAATCAGCTTAAATAAAATTCTCTTCTGTACAAATGCTGGCATAATCATCCAAAGGACTAAATTTAGATATTAACCATATTCTTTTCTACCTCTTACCACAAGAAATAAGCAATTACTCCTATTAACGTCACCAACGGGAAAAAAATATATATATTTTAAAAAGCTATTTAGTAAACAACTCAAAATCTGTGCGTAACACATACGAATCCAGTCCCTTTGTACTTCAGGCAATGACACTGTTATTACATGATCAATGGCTTAGGTGCTGAAGTCAGATTTTGGTTGCTATGACCATCAATCATTTTTTAAATCGAGTACAACTGACAGTTCTCTGTATCTTTCAAATTATTGCTAACATTCATTCCCAGAGATTTTCAATTCGGAGATTTACTGTATTTGATCTTCAGGGAATGATATTTTTGGGAAAATATATGCCAAACAGACATGAATGCCAGAAAATATCCTGATAAACATCATCTAACAACAAAGCATTTTTAAGCCTTATATTTAGAGGAACATGAACAAAAGTGAAATTTCAAATCTACCTGCCCCCGAAATACGATTATGGATGATATTTTAAACCCAATTTTCCACTTTCTATATTATTATGGTCCCCTAGTTTTAAAAAACATGTTAGAAATTGCTAACAGCAATTTCCCCTGGGAAGGAAAACTGCATGGCAAGGAAATGGGAAGGAAAGAGAACTTCTGAATTTTATAAACTCTGTGTGCATTTTAAATATATGTTTAAAATGTTCAGGATGAGTAAGTTATATTATTGATGAAATGTTTATCTTGCTAGGGAGATGCTTTGAGGGAAACTTAGGTAAGTAATAAAAAAAAATGAGGCACTTCGAATTTTACTAGTTGTCTTTTTAATAGCTGGGGTCAAATTTCACTTAAAGAACATAGAAGTATTTAAATTGTTGTCTTTCATAACAGATGCCAGCTTTCAAAAACTCATTTTAGTTTTTCCATAAACTTACGCCTAAAAGAAAAATTCCATCTTCTATTAAAACAGACAGGAGTACAATGGCTAAACTTGACTTTCTCAGTTCCCAAGGGTTACATATATAAGCAGAGGCAAGGACCTAAAGCTCTGACATACCTGAAGGAGAAGAAAGCCACCCCCTACTGCAGTTGCTGCAAGTTTTCCAACTTTCTGGAACAAGAATCCCGCACACCTTTAATGAAAGAAATGATAGAAGGTGAAATGACAAAAGACAAGATCAGTGATGCACTAAACTCTCTCCCTCTTCTACTTTCCATTGCTTTCCTAATAAAATCTTAATGTCTTCCAATTTCTTTTGATCATGTCCCTTACCTGCTCAGAAACCCTCCATGTTTCCCTTCAGTTACATAGGCTAGTCAAAAGTGCACAATCTAAATTGTCTGAGATGTGCTTCAAAATGAGGGATGAAGAGAAGAGGGGAATTTATAGGAAAAAAGATTGGCTACTGCAACTGAATGTTGAGTACTCAGGGGTTCATTACACTCTTCTTCTACATTTGTATAAGTTGAAATTCCCCATAACAAAAGAGATTTGTTTTGTAATACAGTCAAGATGTTCCACACACCTTGCCGACCACCATCTACCCAAATCTTGGGCTCCAATCTGATTAGCCTCCAAATAGGTGATCAGCATAGCTCAAGCCATTAATCTCCCTGTTTCTAGGAGTTTCTACCTAGCTCTGCTGATCTAAAGCTTTTCTACCCTTTAAGGTCCAGCTGGAGTTCCACCTTCATGACTACTTGTCAGCCCACATTTCTCATGGCTTCCTTACCTATATCTAAATCTATCTATCTCTATATTTAACCTGTTTCGTCTCATCTATCCTGTAAGAATATCAACCCATACTTCTTTTGTGATTCTCTCCTTCAGTGAGCTCATATTCCCTTCAGTATTCCAAATACATAGTGTGCAAAAGAATCCCAGATTTCTAATTCTAGGCTTCTATACTGGGTTAAATACTGTCCCTCCAAAATCCATGTCCTTCCCAGAACCTCAGAACATGACCTTATTTGTAATAAGGGTCACTGCAGATGTAATTAGTTAATATGAAGCCATACTGGAGTAGGGTGGGCCCTAAATCCAATATGACTTAATCCAATATGTCATAGAGACATACAGAGGGAAGATGGCCATGTGATGACAGAGGCAGATATGTCTACAAGCCAAGGAATGGCATTCCAGGGATTGCTGGCAACCACCAGAAGCTAGGAGAGAAGCATAGAACAGATTCTCTCTCTCAGTCTCCAAGAAGGAACCAACCCTGTTGACACCTTTCAGACTTCTAGCCTCCAGACCTGTGAGAGAATAAATTTTTCTTGTTTTAAGCCACCTAGTTGTGGTACTTCGTTACAATAGCCTGAGGAAACTAATACACCTTCATAAGCGGAAATATTATATTTCCAATTACATGATGGTCTTCTTTAGCACTCAGAACCACATATTCAAAATATCCCAAAGCAGACATCTTTCCAGCCAAACCAACTGTTGCTAAGGTCCCAATTTGTAAGGGATAGCACCATTCTCTAGGCTCCCCACCTCACGTTCATCTCGGACTTGACCTTCTTCATCACCTTCGGGGTCCAACTGATCGCCAATTCTATACACTCTATCTCCAAAACATTATTTGACTGTCTTCTTTCCATTCTCAAAGGCATCATTACCTTGCCTCCAGAACACACCAAGGGCTCTCTAGTCTTCACACCTCCTACCTCTCCTAGCAACCACCTTTCCTAATATCAATTTCTTACTTGGATCAAAAACCTATAGTTAGCTGCAGCTACATATAATCTCCTTAGCCTCCCATTAATGTCCAGAATTGGTCTGAATTGTTAACTGGTTAGGTTAATGCCTATTAACCATTCCTCCTTAACGTACGCCACAATACTACATCAGTTTTACACACTAAGAAAATTGCAAAAATTTACTACACTGAATCTAAAGTCACTGCAACAAATCATCTGTGTAATATTAGTCCTATTACACAGCTCCTGGGCTGACACCTGGCTGTAAAGCAAATTATGATAAAGACTATGTCCCTCAGTAGGGGAGTCAGCAACAAAGGCTCAGAAAGGGAGCCAGGTCTCAACAATATCCCAGGGAGCTGCTCCACAAGCACGTCCATCCTTTGCTTAATGGCATGCGTCACTACAATAAACCTACTAACTCCCCCTGCTCTGTCTCTAGGCTTTCCAAGCAAACTTCTGCCAATTACAGGGCTTCTCCCTGAGTCTGGCCTACAAGGAGAAAATACACAATGATTTGATAATTCTACTGCTCAATAATTTTTTAGTCTCTTTTCAGATGGGACTTTAGGCCCAGACTCACATTAACCAATCACCCACGGCACCAACTTGTGAGCTTATTTAAGCAGAGGGCCAGACCCTGAACTATGATAATCAAGGTACAACCAACCTGAGGAGAATCATCTTAACAACCAGGGCCCCGACCAGGCATCTCTCTTCTAATTGCAGTCTTTTGCATAAGCAGCATTAATAAGTACACATCATGAGTAAATACTATACCTCTGCATCACAGAATCTTCACAATGAGTGTTTCTACCATAAAATGGTATTTACAAAAAGGCATAGAGGAGTGCACCATTGTTCCAAGGTGCATGTAAAACACAAATCAAAAAAGTTAATACTTATGAAGTTTAAATATGTAAATTAAATTTAATTTAAATAATGTAAGATGAATTTAACTTAGAATCTAAGAAAAAAAATGATTCTTCACAAGTTAAGCACCCACAGTAATTTCAAAAATTCTCTACAGTCATGAACATTTTCAAAATAAATGGTCAAACTTATTTCTAACCCTTATTTGGCTAATCTTTTATTCCAAGAAAGCAATTATGTAATCGTGATTGGAAACGTTAACTGGTTAGTTAAGGTTAATGCTTATTAACTGCTCCTCCTTAATGTACTCCACAATATTATTACAGTGTAAGCAATCAGTCCTTTATTAAAACAAAGACCCAATGTTCTACAACTCTTCTTCAAAGTATTATAATCCAAATTACCCAGAAAAATCAACAGAATCATCTGTATCATAATGAGAATTTTACATGATTCTCTACAAGGCTGAAAATCCTGGAGACCAGTTCTACTGTGGGAGTTCTCACAGGTTTTTCCAGTTATTAGCACTGAACAAGTAGAACGACTTACATATAATTAACTCTTATATGTTTCTTCCTCTTTACCCACTATTACTGAATCAGATCCACTACATCTGCTCAATCTGAGAAGGGAGAAAATACATAAAGAATCAAAGGAAGGGTGAGGAGGGAACAGTGGAACAGTGTAGGCATGGAGTAGGCAGATCACCAAAACTCAACAATGAGTCCCTGAGTGTAGATCACACCAGTCATATCACAGAGAAAAGCCTCAAGGTAGAGCTCTTCTGGGATTAACAGAGTAAAGCCATTGAGGGTGCACAGTAACTGGCCCATGTACAAAGGGCAGCAGTCAGGCTCCCAATGAAATTTAACGAAAAACATGTTGTTCTCACCAGCCAGTCACTCCACCCATTACAATCTGAGTGGCTACTGAGTATTTTTCTACCATAGGTCCGGAACTGTGGCCAAACACTCGATTCCACCAATGGTGTCTTCTCGCATACTCAGTTAAATCCAACACTTCGTAAGAGTCATCATCACTTTCATATTCTTCAAAATACAAAATGGAAAAAATAAATTTAGAGTCAACCAAGTCAGAAATGTCCTACACATTTTTATCTGTTATAACTCACTGTTACGTTTGGCCTACAGCTAAAAATGCCCAGATGGAAATATTAAGAATGTTAAACCCAATCCCTAAGACTAGGGCCTCAAGAGTCAAGAGCCTGGCATCTCCTTTCCAAAGGCTCAGGGCCCAGCCTGCGGGTCTGAGCCAGGACCAAGTCAGAGTTACACAGCAGCGAGGGGTCACCCCCAAATCTGTTAGGGTCAGGTCAGTAACACAGCATGAAGGGTCACCCCCAAATCTCAGTAGGGTCAGGGCAAGAGCTGGGCCCATTTTCATCAGTGGGATAAAGAGGAGGTCCTCTTCTTAAAGAATCGGTTAGGGGCCCGGCAAGAAGAAACTACTTCGGAGTCAAGACTAAAAAAAAAAGGCATTTGAAGATGGAAATGAACGGCCAGGGCCAGAGATGAAGCTAAGGCAGGAGGTGGGGCTGTGATGGGGGCGGAGGTCGCTCTTCGTCTGCGCTCTGCCCAGAGGGGAGGGAGACTCTAGTTCGGATGAGGTGCTCAAAGGGGCTGCCTCAAAAAAACAGCCCCAGGAACCTTGGGGCCGGGGAAGGAAAAGCCGCCCCGGGTGCAAGGTCGAGAGCTGTGAGCCGCGTCTGAGATCCTACTTCGGGCCCCGGCCGCTCACCTTGGGGAGGGGGGTTCCGGGTTGCCATGATACCGCCAGCGGCCTGCTCTGAAGATGGTCCCCGCCCGCCCGTCTCTCCCTACTCTTTTAAGAGCCGCTCTAGGCCCAGGTGGAAGTCTATGGTCTCTTTTTTCCTCCTTCTCCTCCGGGCACGTTGTCCTGGCCCCGCCCCCTCCTCTCCGCGCAGGGTCTTCTGCGCAAGCGCAAGGTGGGGGGGAGGTCGGATAGCAGCCCCACGAGGGCTTGTGGGAGTTGTAGTCCGTTGCCCCCTGCAAGGGTGGCTTCCCACCCCACCCCCACCTAGAATTTCCATAACCTAAATTTTGTTACTCTATTTTGTTTTAAAGCTCTTGAGGGCTGGAGTGGAGCGGGCGTCCACATGATGGTATAAAGCGAAAACCAGCTTGGCATTTTGAACACTACTAGAATTCAAGCCCGTGAGAAAAAAGGCTTTTAAAAAGAGATTAGAGGAACCCTGTTTCAAGCCACATTTTTCGAAGGCGGCAAGGGCGCGCTAACGGATGGAAAATTTTTCTACCGCGCTGCTGCTGGGAACTGGAACCTTTTTATCCGCTCCCTCTCCACACGTTTCCTGCCAGGAACCGGAGGGAGGTAGAGGAAGGCTCAGGAACTGACCTGACAAAAGGACATAACTTTTTAGCATCATTTTTATTATTTAAATCTGACAGAGGAAGGAGGTCAAATTCTTCACCCAGAAGCTCTATGGGATTCTGTAGAATGAAAAACCGTGTTGATCACCAGGCGGTTAACTCAGGTTCACATAAACCAGTCCCCAAACTTGTTTTGAATTTGCATTGCAACCGCATTAAATTAAATTAAAATAGCCCTCTCCGTATTCGTTTTAAAGAAAAAAACAAGGAATTCTGGTATAGGTTGCATTACTTAAAATATTGACTTGTATAGTTACACGTGGCTTTTCAAATTCTGGTGCTTTAAATGCAGGGGTTGATTCTCTCAAGTTCCTCAGCCTGTGGCCCCCAAAATGCAATTCTGAGACTGGCTGAAGATGTTGGTGTTCAAGGACAGTTATTTTGGGCCAGCCTGGTGTCGCAGTGGTTAAGTGTGCACGCTCTGCTGCTGCGGCCCCGGGGTTCGAAGGTTCGGTATCCCTGGCGCCCACTGATACACCACTTGTCAAGCCATGCTGTGGTGGCGTCCCATATAAAGTAGAGGAAGATGGACACCTGATGTTAGCCCAGGGCCAATCTTCCTCAGCAAAAAAAAAATAATAATAATAAAAGAGGATTTGGCATTAGATGTTAGCTCAGGGCTAGTCTTCCTCACACACACACACACACACACACACACACACGACAGTTATTTTGTGTAAGATTTCACTTTTCAGAAACAAAACAACTTTAAGGGACATAACTTCAGATGTCCTCACTGAAATATTTTTCCAAAAGTTAACAGATTTGAGTTCATACACTCCTTCCTCCCCATTGCCCACCCACTCCTAATGAGGTGCTAAGAAATAGAGAAATAGCGAATGATGGGCCACTGACAGAAGAGAAAGGAGAAAAGAGAAAGGAAAATTACAAATTGGAAGAGCAAAATAGAGGGTTGACTAGGCCAATGACATCCAAGTGACACTTTCACGTGCTTGTAGCAATATCTGCAACTACAGAATGAAGCCTCTTTCCTGTCATGGCAATGGTATTTGGAATCAAATCGTTATGGAGAAATTAGGGAGAAAATGGAAAGGAAACACTGCCCTTAAAATGCCAAGAATAGACCTTTGTATCCAAAATGTATCCAAAAATAAATTAAAAGGCAATGGTATCTCCACTGGCCTTGAGGGCTGAGAAGGAACTTTTTAATGCTCTTCCCTTGCTTCTTGCAGTGATATGCCCCTGCCCTTACCTTAAGGAAGTTGTTTGTATAATGTATTTTTCGAGTGTGAATTTTTTCTTTCCCAGTAGCAAAAATGCTGTCATTTCGTTGGCTCAATGACAAATGGTTTAATGTGTAAATTGTATACATAGACTTTAAAAGGTGCTATGATCCTCCTGATGGATTCAAGGGGGTGGTTTTTTTTTAAATTCCCGTTTTAAATAGTGTATTTTTTTTTTCAGTCATCACTAATAAACATTTTCATTGTGAACACTGATATGTACAACTATAGCAAAACATAATTTGAGTAGTCCCCAACTTTTCAATGGGTAGTGTTCCAAAAGTTTGTGAGTAACTTATTTGGAATAGAGAACATTTTCTATTTAATCCATAATGAAGCTGTAATGAAACTGTTCCTTCCTGACCTCCAGCTTTCTTTGTTATCTTTGGAAACCTCATTTGTTAAAAACAATTTAGTCAGAATTGAGAAAAGCAAAAAGCAGACAAAACAACAAACAGAACACTTCACAGTCCCTGGGCAATCTAATCTCCCCCATTGGCTACAACTGTCACTCCCTCCTAGGTATCTGCATTTGAATGATCTATAAATTCAATAAACCCCAAACAACTGCACACAATCTTTGAAGCTACCCAAAGGAACAATAATAAAAAATTCAGAGTTGTTTCTCCTTTTCTCTTCCCTTTTCTCCCACAGTTAAGCAGTCATTTATCCTGTGCTTGCACAGCCTAGGCTGCGGCCTCCCTTCTCTCTTCGATGCTGTCCAAGGCCTTCCTTTGGACCATTGCAACAGCCTCTCACTTGGCTTCTTCCTGCATTTTCTTGTCTCTCCCAATCTGACCCCAATCCAATCTATTCTCTCACTAGATCTTCCCTTCTAAAACCTGAATCTGACTCGATCCTTTCTCTACTTAAGTACTTACAGCAATTGCTTGTTAGAAGATAAAGTCTAAATTTCTCAAGATATTACTGCAAGGGTGGGAAAATTTTTCTGTAAAGGGCCAGATAGTAAATATTTTAGGCTTTGCTAGTCATGTAGACATTGTCATATATTAAAAAAAAAGAAATCCTTTAAAAATGAAAAACCAGGGCCGGCCCCATGGCTTAGTGGTTAAGTGCGTGCACTCTGCTGCTGGCGGCCCAGGTTTGGGTCCCAGGCGTGCACCGACGCACGGCTTCTCTGGCCATGCTGAGGCTGCGTCCCACATACAGCAACTAGAAGGATGTGCAGCTATGACATACAACTATCTACTGGGGCTTTGGGGGAAAAATAAATAAATAAAATTTAAAAATGAAAAACCATTCTCAGCTCACAGACCACAAAGAGAGGGCTTGGGGCAAATTTGGCCTGAGGTCCTAGTTTGTTGATCTTTGGCATACAGGACCCTTCACATTTTGGACCTCTCTGGCCTGCTGCCGCAGCTTGCTCCAAGTTTTCTTCTCTTGTAAGACCACTGAATTTGTTAAGTTTTCTGAATACACATTGCTTTTTCCAACCTCCATGATTTAATTCATGCTCTCTCTCTCTCTGAAAGCAATGGCTCCCTTCTCTGCCAGGCAACACCTAGATACACTTTAAGACACATCTGAAAAGTAACTTCTCCACAGTTTTTCTCTATTTCCCCCAAAGACCTCCCTCCCTTCCTTATGATCCTTGTATTGAATTTGAAGCAGATAGTTTAACATTTTGATTAAGCACTTAGATGAAATTCTGGGTCAGCCAGATCTGGATTCAAATTCCAGCTCTGTCCTTCCTAGCTTTGTCTTTGGAGAAGGTTGTAGCCCTCCTGAGCTTCAGGTTCCTCATTTAAAAAATTAGAAAGATTAATTGAAAATAATGATACTGGCTCAAGACAAGGTTGACATGAGGGAAGCCATTGTAGAAAAGAAACCGTATTGTAACTTGGAATGACCTCTGACAAACTAACCCAGCTGGATATGCACCCTCCAGGAGATCTAACTGCTCTGTAGATTTTACGACCCCTGCTCGTGCTTGTACTTCCCAGCTGTGATAATATGACAACTTGTTCTTTTGAGCTCCTTAGGAATATGATGACCCCCAAAAAGAGAGTCTATGCTGATAGCCATCATCAGTGAAAATTGAAAGATCTGGTGTGGCACTCCCAGTCTGTAACACCAGAAGGTCAACATTCCTAACCCCCTCCCCTATAACCCACCAGCCTATATAACTGCTGTAAGACTTTGTGCCCCTTAAGGTGGTTCTTTTGGACATGAGTTGGCCATCTTCCCTCTTGCTAGCAAGCTGTAATAAAAAGTCCTTTTTCTCCTACCACCTTGCCTCTCGACTATTGGCATGTCTTGTGGCAAACAGAAGACCCCCCCTTTGGGCGGTAACAATTAGATAATAAAATCAAACATGTAAAGCGCTTAAAGCATGGGCCCATAATGAATATTCATTAAAGGTTAGCTTTTATTATTCAGTCATTTAGTCATTCACCAAATATTTATTGAGCACTTGCAATGGGCTAGGCAATGTGCTAGGTACTGTCAGGGATAGATCAATCCATAAGATGGGTAAGATTTTGGTCTTCATGCACATTACAGCAAGAAAGTAAAACAGATAAATACCCAGATAGTAATTAGTGCTGGGAAAGAAATGTAAAGGGCATAAGGCCTGACATATATAATCAAAAATCTACTGGAAGTACAATGAATTAAATCCCAAATTTAAGTCTAACCAGACTTAGACATGTCTTCTAAGCTCTTTGGGCCTTCCTTAACTACAAAATAAGGATTAGGTTTCTAAACTCCCTTCCAACTCCTAATTCTATATGTAATATCTCACAATCAGTTCTCATATTCTCCACCTTCCTGCCCAAACTATCAATGTTAGAAGAATTTTAGAGCTACAAGCTATCCTCCTAAGGTTCCTGTTAGGGACTAAAGTGTGCCCCACCTCCCGTTCATATGTTGAAGCCCTAACCCCCAATATAACTATATTTGGAGATAGGACTTTTAAGGATGTAATTAAGGTTAAATGAGGTCATAAGGGTGGAGCTCTAATTTAATAGTCCTTGTAAGAAGAGGAAGAGACACCAGAGAGCTCCCTCCCCCCACCAAGGCATCCATTTACAAGCCAGGAAGAAAACTCTCATGCAAAACCAAACCTGACAGCACCTTGATCTTGGACTTCCAGCCTCTAGAACTGTGAGAAAGTAAATTTCTGTTGTTTAAGCCATCTAATCTTTGGTATTTTCTTATGGCAGCCCAAACAGACTAATAAAATTCCTCAGCCTCTACCCACTCTATGTGTCTCAGGATCCCCAAGAATTTACCAGAAGTTCGAAAGAAGTCCCATTCAGACTGGTCTGGCCTTGGAATCCAGACCCAAATGGAGAGGACTCTGCTGTCGACAAGGGGCTGGGGTTGGGGAGTAGGGTCACAGATGCAGAAGCAAGAACTTCAGCCGCTAGGACAGCTGTAAAATCTACACAAATGGTATTTGTAGGTAAAGTAGTCTTCCTTTGCTGGCCTAAATTAGAGACCTTTGTGGCTCCCTCTCCCGAAGCTCTCTCAGCCTCTGGAATTGAGGACCTTTACCTCTTCTTCCTGTTCAGTGCCAAGGCTAACCCATTAGTTCCATTTCTCTTAACTTTTCTGATAACTTTACTTCAAGACTTCCTGTTTGTTTAAGCCACTGGGCTTTGATCAGTGCCACCCTCATCCACCCCTATAGATGTTCACAATTCGAATCTCCAGAAGTGTTTTTTGGAGCAGGAGGAGGAGGGCTTGGAATCATTAATTCCCAGAAGACCTGGCCATTGTGCAGATAAATCTACTCCTTAGCTGACTGTATCAGCATTCTAAGAGGAAGAAAACTTGTGCAAAGTTTATTTTCTAAATGGTATTATTTCACCCTAATCCCAACACAATGGAGCCCACTCACCCCACATTTGCACAACTTAAAATGCTCGAAGCGACCTTTCAAAGGACTAAAATAATCAATTGCTGATGAGCAAAGTGTGGTCAAGTTGATACTGTGTACACTAGCTTGTTGGAGTGTAAACAGGTGCAAATTTTAGTAATGTGTACCCACAATCCACAATATGCCCATGTCCTTTGCCTCAATAATCTCACTTAAAAATCAGTGGCAAAGATTGCATAAAGAGCTCTTATACGTAAAGACATTCATTACAGGGTTGTTGTTTTGCGTTTCATAATGAAAAGGAGTAAAAACAATACGGGAAAATGGAAAGTGTCCAACAATAGTTGAATAATTATGAAAATTATGGAATGTTATGCTTAAAAGGACTGTAATAACAAGAAAGTGCTTAAGTGAAGAAAATTGTATTTACAGTTTTATTGCAAGTGATTTATTCAATTTCTGCTAAAAATGCATCAAGACTTGATAAACTGGTATGGATTACATTGCAGGCTTGATCCTGGCCCTTTGGCATTTATCCCCATGTTAGGCTGAACTAAATGGTTTATAAGGTAGTGGTAGAAGAGTACTGGGTGGAAAAATAAGCAAAGATAGCCAGGAAAACTCTAAAAAGGAAGAGCAATGAGAGAGGACTAGCCTGACCACGTATGAAAATACAATTTTTTAAAAAGTTACTAACTAAAACAGTGTGATACTGGTGTATCAACAAAGAGAGCAGAATAGAAAGTCTAGAAATAAAAACAATATGTACCAGAATTGAGTATATGATAAAGGTGGAATCTCAAATCAGGTAAATATAGACTTTATTCAAAAACTGTTTTGAAACAACTAAGGCTGATATCTGACAACTGGAAAAAGATATAGCTGGATCCATACCTTACACATGTACTGGGATGAACTCCAAATGGCTCAAATCTCTAGATGTAGAAATTGAAATAATGAAAACAATTGAAGAAAACATGGACAAATTCCTTTATAACTTTGCAGCAGGGATGGTCTTTTATGAATGAAAGGTTGATACATTTGACTACATAAAAATTAAAACTTAAGCATAAAAAAATAAGCAAATTCAAAAGACAAATTACAAACTGAGAATAATGTTTGCAATTCTTATTGAAGGCAAAGGACTAACCTCTCTAATATATAAAAGCTCCTTAAAAAGATAGATTAAAGAAGACCAACCACCCCAATAGAGCAGCAACAGACATATAGGCAATTCACAGGAAAAAGAAATAAAAATGGTCCTTAAACACACGAGAACCCCTCAACCCTAGTCATAATAATTGAACATAATAAATTCTCACTTAAAAGATTAACTAAAATCCATAAGTGTGACAACAGACTTGATATATTCACGTGATACCTTCACATGAATGTATGAGGTTATTCATTGTAGCACTGTCTGGAATAGCGAAAGACTGGAAACACCTCAAGTGTCCAGCATTAGAGGACTGCTAAATAAACCATAGTATATCTGTAGAACCGCAGCTGTAATAAATAAGTAAATAAAAAAATAAGAATGAGGAAGTTCTCTATATCCTGATTTGGAAAGTTCCCTAGGATATGTTGTTAAAAGGAAAAAAGATGCAGAACAATGTGCTACCTTTTTTTTTTTAAACAGTCTTATTGAGATATAATTCACATATCATAAAATTTACCCAGTTAAGGTGTACAATTCAATTGTTTTTAGTATATTATATTATTAATTTTTTTAAAATTGTGGTAAATATATATATAACATAAAATTTGCCATTTTAACCATTTTAAGAGTACAATTCAGTGGCATTAATTGCATTCACAAGGTTGAGCAACCATCACCACTATGTATTTCCAAAACTTTTTCATCACCCCAAACAGAAAGTCTGTAATCATCAAGCAATAATTCCTCATTCTTCCTCCTCCCAGCTCCCAGTAACCTCTATTCTACTTGCTGTCTCTGCGAATTTGCCTATTCTAGGTACCTCATAAGTGGAGTCATACAATATTTGACCTTTTGTATCCGGCTTATTTCACTTAGCATAATGTTTTCAAGATTTATCCACATTGTGGCATGTATCAGAACTTCATTTCTTTGCGTGGCTGAATAATATTCCATTGTATGGATATACATTTTGTTTATTCATTTATCAGCTGATGTATACTTGGATTGTTTTCACCTTTTGGCTACTGTGAACAATGCTGCTATGAACATTGGTGTGCAAGCCTCTGTTTGAGTCCCTGCTCAGTGTGCTACCTCTTGTGCAGCAACTGTGGAGGATCAGAATTTGCCACCCCAAAATGTGTCTCTTTCGCTTGATTATTTTTAAGAACAAAAGACTCAGAAAGAAACTTGGACCTTTCCCCTAACTGCCTAAAAGAATTTAAGACAGAAGGCCTGTTCCAGGAAGATAACTCTAGGTGTGGTAGACTGGGAGGAACCTTGCTAGGCCCATTTTTATCAAAGTTTTCTCTCAGGTCACATTGTCTATAGAAGGCCCAGCAAACATTTGTTTACCAAACATTTGCTTTCCCATTTCCATGTAAATTGCCTTCCTCCCCTTTGAAGTCCCAAACCACTACCTCTAACATCCTCCTTTGTCTTCAACTAAAGATGGTATTTAAGGTGGTAGCCTCAGCCATTTTGGCAAATTACTCAGTTTTCCTGGGTTTCTCCCATGTATACATGTTATTAAACTTTGTTTGGTTTTCTCCTGTTAATCTGTGTCATGTCAATTTAATTCTTAGACCAGCAAGAGGAATCTAGAGGGTAGAGGAGTGGTTCTTCCTCCTCTACACAACCTTCAATCAGATACAAATATATGTTTACTTGTAGCTTGTATCTGTACACAAAAACACTGGAAGGGGCCGGCCCAGTGGTGTAGCGGTTGGGGTCGTGTGTTCCGCTTTGGCGGCCCAGGATTTGCCCATTTGGATCCTGGGTATGGACCTACTCACTGTTTATCAAGCCATGCTGAGGCAACGTCCCACATAGAAGAACTACAACTCTACAACTATGATATACAACTATGTACTGGGGCTTTGGGGAGGAAAAAAACAGGAAGATTGGCAACAGATGTTAGCGCAGGGCCAATCTTCCTCAAAACAAAACAAAACACTGGAAGAATACACATGAAACTGTAGGAGAGGAAAAATCATTTCCCCTTTACTCTTCTAGGTCTTGGCTAAGACCCCCTGTAATAAAAGACACATTAAGGAGAAAAACAAACAGAAGTTTAATAACATGTATACCTCCTGTATACATGGGAGAGACACAGGAAAACTGAGTAAAACTCCCCAAAATGGCCCAAGCCACCACCTTGAATAGCATATTCAGCTAAAGACAAAATAAAGATATTGGGGAGTGGGGAGGTCAGGTACGAGTGGTTACCAGGAAAAGCACAGTAGACAAGGGTCAGGTTGGTATGCAGATTTAAGTCAGTGCTGTCTCCATTGAGTTTCTTTTGATTTAGACATCCTTCTCTTCCTGCTACACAGGGAGAGACACTCTTACAAATGGAGATTTCCCTTATAAATATAAATTTCCCTTACAAAAGGGTAAAATCTATTTTGTTTTCAGAGATTCTCCTGTGTCTACAAAAATAATCAGCTCAAAATAATCCTTATGCCAAAAGACATATTTTGAGGTGGCAAATTCTACTACCCTTCATTCCCACCTTTGAAACTTCTTCAAGCAGTTTCACAGTCCAGAAGCTGAGTTGGTAGATTGCTTCATATCTCATTGAAGCAGTCTCTTAGTCCTGAGAGTAAGTCAAAGAGTTGTGTCTCATTTCAGGAGGTGGTGATGCAGGTAGGCTCCCATAGTTAGGCCTATATGGTGCAAGTAATCATGTATTTAACAAGAAGCATTTCTATGGAAACAAAAGAAAAACAAAGGTTGGTGGTTAAAACAAGCTATAAACTCAGTTTTTTAGTCCAAAGGGCAGTCAGTAGAAATTTTGAGATGTTGGGCTCATAGCATCTTCAGATGGAGCAAGGGCAGGCAGTGGCAACCTGACAGATTTTCCTGGTTTATAGTTTGAATGTCTCTGGGATGTCATCAGGTGTGCTGGTGAACTTTCTGAGTGGCCCACATAGTAACAGGCATGAATATTGTCTCAACATGAGCTATCATAGTGCTTTCTCTGAGATTTATATGAAGTTGTCCAGTGTTAGCTTGCAGGGCTTTAAGAAAAGGGTAGTTTTTATTTTTAGTGATTCCAAGTCAAAGGGCGGGGAAAAAATGAAAACATTAGTTTGGAGAGTCACAGCTAGATATTTGAGGAAACTAAAAGAATTCAGGATCCAGTCTAGTTTTTCAGGCAGATAACAAAACCTCAAAGACAATTAATAAGACTGGAATCTGATATCCACAAAGATGTATTATAATTGTTTTTATGAAACATAATTATTCTCTCTACAATCATCTCCATTTCTACCAGAGAATTACAGTAAAGCTAATCTGTTTGCAAAATAAGTCTAATCTCTTTAAATTTGGCCTGATTATTTATATAAGTGCAGCAAGAATAGCAATTGACCATATAGATTCTTTTAAAGTTTACTTTGCTGGAACTTTTCATGAGGAATCTCAGATTGAATTCTTAAAAGCCTCTCAAGGCTAGGAAGCCAAGCCAAGGACTTGCCATCAGACTTTGCCTGCAATACCTATAAATTTGGGTTAATTCCTCTCTTCCTGAGGTCCCCAAAATATCCTGAGATTCCTGGGCCTGCCAGGAAATAACCTTCCTTACTCACCTGGTAAGGCTACTGGGAACCCTGTAAGAAAGGTACCAAGTTGTTTTTCCAAGGGCCTTTGTTGGCTCCATAAAGTCAACCCTAGTTCCTTAAAGCTGTCTGGTCATATCTGATTCTACGCACATCATTCTCAAATACAACATTCCAGTCAAAGCCTTGGTAATATAACCAATGTTTCCAATGATTCCCTGTTACAAGGAGAACACATTCTTATTGAATTTATGCAGAGAAATATATTCCCATGAAAATAAGAATACTCAATAAGAATTTCATGATTCTAGAGGGATAAGATAGGAAGAAAAAGATAAACGTTTCAATTCTGTTTACAAAGGTATAATTTACCAAATTGCTATAAGTTATACATAACTAGGAGAAGTTTCATTAAATCTGGAAAAACAAAACATCAAATAATCAGCAGTGTTTCAAATAAAAAGTCATAAAAATTATAATCATCCTCATCAATTCATTTAATCTCATGAAATTGATTCTTGTTGACCCTGATCTTTTGTTAGCAGTTTTATAAATCCATCAGTTTCTCCTTTAGAGTTCTGTAAATTCTTACCCAGTTCAATAGTATGATTTGAAAGTTATTGGAAACCTGTACTTGTCAGAGTCCTTTCCAAGGAATCTCTTTGAAGATGAAGCACTTTTGCAAAAGCGTCAGAGTAAGCAATAACTGTCTGTAAATGACAAAAGATTAAAAATGGCCATGGTTAAAGATCTGATGAGAGTTCATTATAATGCAATTGACAAGGAAACTTGGTTATTTCTCTGACATACAACATTTTAAGATAATAACTAGAATTACAGCTGATAAACATTATATAAAGAAATATCAGATTTTTAAGAATGTCATAAAATTTCTGGAACACTTACATGAATAACACATATCCATACAAATATAACCTAAGAAGGTTTTGTATTACTTCTTATTTGAAAATGCTTCTCATGTAATTAAACATATCAAATAAGCCTAATTAGATAAATATCTCTCATTTTATAAGGAGAGAGAACAAATTCTTTTTTTTGTGTGTGAGGAAGATCGGTCTTGAGCTAACATCTGCCAATCCTCCTCTTTTTTTGCTGAGGAAGACTGGCCCTGGGCTAACATCCATGCCAATCTTCCTCTACTTTATATGGGATGCCGCCACAGCATGGCTAGACAAGCAGTGCATCATTGGTGCGTGCCCGGGATCTGAACCGGAGAACCCCGGGTCGCTGCAGCAGAGCGTGCGCACTTAACCGCTTGCGCCACTGGGCCAGCCCCAAGAACAAATTCTTTTGACGTGTTCCAGGAACCCTCTGGAAAATCCCAAAGTTAGTTCAAGGTCAAAAAGACACCACTTAGAATTTGATTTGCGGAAGGTAGTCAAAAATATCAAAAGATTTGGACATGACTAAATAGGATTGCAGATCATTATGAAACAATACTTAATTATCTATTTTACCAAAGTGGCAATAAAAGATTTCAAAGGTAAATACAGAAGGTTACATAGTTGTAAGCAAAACTTAGCTCTTTTAATATTGAGAAGATTCAGTTTTCTTAAGTAATCAAAGACCTGATGATAAAGACAACATGAAGCACAGGAAATTATTTTGGAATTATTTTGATAAGACAGAAAATCTTTGCTTTCTAGGCAGATTACTTAAAAGATAAAGAAAAACCTTTCACAATCTCTTATCAAGAGCAGACCAATAGTCCAAGAAAACTATCTTTTATCAGACAAAAGAAAATCAAGTTTTAGTTTTACATAAGTATGCTATTGGTATTAAAGCTTATTTTTAAAACTTTTATAATAATTCATTCAATTTTAGCCAGCTTAACTACACAAGGTTCTCTCTCTCTCTTTCTCTCATTCACTTCCCAAATTTCTATATCCATTTAGTTTGTCCTTTATTCTCCTCTTTCCCATTCTGAAACAGCCAGTTGTTCTACTTTAGGAGAAAATTACTTTCTTTTCCCTAAACATTGCATCTCCATTCCTCATACTTTTTCTTACCAAAAACATATCTACTTTCCTTGCATACAGAGCTGATTCCCTTACTATTTCTTGTAGTTTTAATTACATATATTAACTATAAATTTTAACCCTTAGAAGCCTTAATTTCTAGTGAAAACTAAGAAGTACTCACTTGTGAACTGTCTGTTACACGAGCATTCTGTAGATGGGCAAATTTATAAACACGTTTCATAATTTCTACGAGCATATCTTCTTCACAGGAAATTTTTCAATCTGTCACAAGACATGTTTACTGATAGACCCAAATGTCTTTAGTTCCTCTGTGAGAAGAAGCCAAAAGTAGATAAACCTGTGTTCAATAATTAATGTTTCAATATTTGATCTTATTTGGAAATGATCTAAATATTCAATGAATAGCCATCATTTTTGTTTTTTTTTTGTGAGCAAGACCAGCCCTGAGCTAACATCCAATGCCAATCCTCCTCTTTTTGCTGAGGAAGACTGGCCCTGGCCTAACATCCGTGCCTGTCTTCCTCTACTTTATATGGGACGCTGCCACAGCATGGCTTAACAAGCGGTGTGTTGGTGCGTGCCCGGGATCCGAACCAGCAAACCCTGGGCCGCCGCAGCAGAGCGCGCGCACTTAACTGCTTGCGCCACCGGGCCAGCCCCAATGAATATCCATAATTTAACTTAACTTAGTATAATTTTAAGGTTTCAAGTTATGAAAAAGATTTTAGAAACTATTCTTAAGTAGACATACCATAAAATATAATTATGGTTGAAAAGTTCATTTATAAACTTTTATCTTACATCTATTTAATTCACTTGTTCTTAGCAATTACATTTTAATTACTCATGAAAAGTTCATGAGATATTAAACAGCTAACCATCATCTTAAGTTTTTTTTTTTTCTTGCTAATAAATTCTGTAACATGGATAACATGAACTAATTTGACCAGTAAACCCAGGTAGAATAAAAGTTGCATGTCTTCATTATACCAAATGCTGATAACTCTCAAGACATGCCTATTTTAATTAAATCAACAAACTTAAACTAGCTTTTATTTACCAAGATTGTCCCAGATCACATGAACTTGAAAAACGTTTGGGTTAGTTTCTATATTTTTGAGAGTTCTAGGAGCATTTAATCTATATAAGTGCTTCTTTTTCTTTAAGCCAATTAAATAGAGCTCTTTCCAAATTAATTTTGGCAATACCATCCGGAAGTAGAAAAATCACACATCTATAACATACATATATATAGACATACACAAGCACGTAGACAGATGCAAGCAGAGATCTTATACCTTTCATTTAAAATTTTAGCCATGAGACAGGTATAATGCAAAACTCACTAGTCTATCAAAGAACTGTTGGATCCAAATTGTGTTTCTGGCAGATGGACTAAGTTAAGGTTACTGGCTCAAATGGCTAAACTTTTTTACTAATATTTATGGAGAAGACCTTTAAGATTTTTTATCCCCTAGTTTCCAAATAGCTTTGTGGGTTTTTTTTTTTTGTCTATCTGATAAGAATTACCTCCCTGAAGTTTGCATTTCAAAGAGATGATGCTGGGTTTCTAGAGAAGACCAGATGGAACATTTACAGCTCAAAGGCACAAAAAAGGATGTAAGTTTCTCCAAGAGGGACTTTTGTTTCCTGAATCCAGATATTTTACAGTACCTATAAGCCTTTTGAGATGAATAGGGAAGGTTTGGGGATTGGTAAAAAGGATAGACGGGCTTTGAATTGCTTCCAGAGCTGCATTTCTGTTCCTGTATTTTTGTGTGTGTGTGTGAGGAAGATTAGCCCTGAGCTAACGTCTGTTGCCAATCCTCTTTTTGCTGAGGAGGATTGGCCCTGGGCTAACATCCGTGCCCATCTTCCTCTACTTTATATGGGACGCCGCTGCAGCATGGCTTGATAAGCAGTGCGTCGGTCGGCACCTGGGATCCGACCCGGTGAACCCCGGGCCGCCAAAGCAGAGCACGCAAACTTAACCACTACGCCACCGGGCGGGCCCCTCTGTTCTTGTAAAGACTCAATTTGTAAGACAAGGACAGTTGTTTTTAATTCCTCAGAGAATTGGATTACAACCTGAATGATATGAAGTGGCTGATCCAACTACATTATCTTCAATTTGCTTCTTTACATCAGGGAGAAGATTTCCAACTAAGATGGAAATCAAAAGATTCCTATCTTAGGGGAGAAGGCCTAAAAAAAAAGTACCTATCAAACTCTGAACATCAGCTTCCAACATGACCAACTTCTGACCATAGTGCTACTTTTACAAAAAAAATCCATCTAAATATCTTATCAAGTTTCAGCCAGGACAAACAGTAAATATCCCTGGGAGTATTCAACAACTTTTTTCCTTTTTCTTTTAAACCAGAAGCATACCTCTCAAATGACTCAAAACCAAAATCGATAAGCCTTTTATCGCTTACCCATGGATGCAAGATGCCTCCCGAAAGGGGATGCAAAGGATACTACCCTCCCAAGATCTAGGGCCACTCCTAAAGACAACCAAAAGAAAGAAAGACTTAGACAATTCCCCTGAGAGCTGGCAACAGTCAGTAAGATGCTAGCTGCAAATGGGGTGCAACCCACATTTCTGACTAGCCATATTTTCGGTGCCCCCAACCTGAGTAGTCGAGCTGCCTACACATGCAAAACTGAAAACCTCCATGCCCCAGGCATACAGTGAGACAAACAGGAAAGCAATAGCTGTTCTTGGGAGGGAAAGGATCAATAATCAACGGGTACCCCCAAACCAAATTTTAACCAGAGTCACAATCCAAAAAACTAATTCTTACGAATGTTTTAAAACACTCTTACAAATGGAAATTTCCCTTGTAAATACAAATTTCCCTTGCAAAAGAGTACATTCTACTCTGTTTCCAGAGATTCTCCTGTGTCTGCAGCCTCTCAAAAATAATCAGCTCAAAATAATCCTTATTCCAAAGAGGCATATTTTGGGGTGGCATATTCTGCTACGCTTCAACTCTAATAAAAGTGGTTGAGGGTGAGGAAGAACAGGGTAGATATGGGGAGTAAGACTTCTCATTAGGTACGCTTTTTAATATTGTTTTTCTTTTTGACCATCTTAAATGTATCGCCTAAGAAAAAGTCAAAATCTTGTGACATTCTTAAGTTACTAACAGCAAGGGAACCGTTAATAAGGTAGAAACCTACATATGGGAAAGGGTGAAAGGGCAAAGTAGACAGGAGTAGCAAGTTATCCACCCTCCAGTCAATGAACTATTTCTACAAGTTCAAGTTGAGTAAAGAATAATATAGCTACTTCATTCATTCATTCATTCAACAATGTTTAAGTTTTTCCTTTATGCAAGGGACAGGAATGTTGAATTATACTGATTATTTTTACCTCTATGGTTTGTATTAGAATAATGATTCTTGTAAACAACACACAGCATTGCTAGTAATATTATCTTGCTCTATTTTAAGTTACGATATTCTGGGGTAGAAAATAAATAATCTGCATAGCAGGAGAACACTGGTTGAAGAAAGTCAATTGCCCAGGGAAACAAATGAAATAAAAGATAAAGCTGAATTTTCCTGGTTCTACCAGGAGTAGATAGCATTGCTGGAGAAATTAAACTCACACTGCCTTATACCTCCTTCCAAAAAAGTAGGGTTCTACTGGTCCAGGACCAGAAAAAGGAGACTCAGAAGCCATTGTCTCTTATTGTAACCAGAAAACCCCAGAGCAAAAGAGAAATCACTCATTTTTCAAAAAAAGGCACAGAAGGAAGAAGACAAGGTTAGCAATAACGTCACCCAATAATTTAACAAAAGGAAAAAGAAAGCAGCACTCATCTTAGATCAGTAAACACACTACTGTTCAAGAGTATACAGAAGAGAAAATTGCTTACTCGAGTCAGAGATGGTGGAGTAAAGGAAATAACCCTCAGATACAAATCCTTAAAGTCACAGACGAAATTTGCTGCAGGACCTGGCTAATCAGAGGCTATCCAAAGCCTGTTGGTGGGTCCCAGGAAAACTCGTTCTGTGGCGCTTTATCTTTTCTGGCTAGTTTTTCTATAACTCAGCACGCTTCCTCAGGGGACTAAAAGCAAACACGTGGCTACTGCAGCCAGCTCTGAGCATGTCAGGAGACGGGAAGGCTGCCAACAGCCCCATTCCCTGATGTAACTCTTCCTGCCCATAAGCAGATTTCACAATAACATTTCTCACTCTAGAATATCTAGTGCATTCTGACAGTTTGTGGAGCGGTGGAAGTGGGTCTGTTCTCTGAGGGAGCTTTGAAAGTACGTCTCTTGTAAAAGTTTTGAGACCTAACATTCAATGAAGAAACATTCAGAACATCAGGCCATTAAAAACAAACAAACAAACAAAGCAAAACAAATAAAAAAGACCAGTCTTTCCTGCCATCTGCTGTGCCTTAATCACCTGGAGGTGTCTCCAGGGCCCAGAGCTAAAGGAGATGATGCCCCACCCAGGGCAGGCAGCCAATTCGCTTTCCCTGGATTTGAACCCTTCCCCAAATTGGTGTGTGTGTGTACGTGTGTTTTAAGCCATTGTCACCTGCACTTGGAAGACTAAATATTAAGAAGGAAGTTTGCCTCAAGACTGATATAACCTCCAGGTCTTTGTTTCACTTTTAAATGGATCCAAACATTCCACAAACGGAGGTAGGGGAAGTGGGAGGGTAAGAGGAGGGAGGTGAGCTAAGCAGGTTTATTCTCTCAGTTGAAAAGTCATCTTGGAGGAAACACTGATCCCTCAATTCTACAAGGTGCAGTTAGTAGAGTTCATTTCTATCCTCTCATACTCATAATTATTCTAGCATTGGATGAATTTTAAAAATCATTGCAAGCATTAAAAAAATCTGACAGTGCAATTACGTTTGACTTTCATATAAGAGGGTAGTTAGAAGCTTGTTTTTTTTTTGTTGTTGTTGTTATTTTATTTTATTTTTTCCCCCCAAAGCCCCAGAAGATAGTTGTATGTCATAGCTGCACATCCTTCTAGTTGCTGTATGTGGGACGCGGCCTCAGCATGGCCGGAGAAGCGGTGCGACGGTCCGCGCCCGGGATCCAAACCCGGGCCGCCAGCATCGGAGCGCACGCACTTAACCGCTAAGCCACGGGCCGGCCCTAGAAGCTTGTTTTTAACAGATATTCTACTTTGCTGGTGGGGCAGCTTTCTACTCTTCTTGCATAAAAAATATTTCAAATATTGACACGCAAAGTATCATTCTTTTCATTATTGAATAATGGAAAAGATAAACATACTAATCTGATTTTAAAAAGCTGTTTTAAAGCAATTTTAAAGTTATTTTAGAGCCATTTTGAAGGAATTGTTCAATTGCAAAGGGATTTAAATGATTGGGTGATGTGACTGTATGCAATTTTTATCTTATTTATGATTTTCTCTATTTTCCAAATTTCTACAACATTACCTTTAAAAAAATTTTTTTAAGCAAAGTTATGCATGCCTATAATTTAATAGCTATGTGAGGATTGTTGCAAAGAACAGCAGTCCTCCACTCCCACAAGCCCTTATCTCCAGAGGCAACAACTTTCAACTTTTTTAGCTGATTGTTTTGATATTTACATTGATATCTCCAAATATTCTTGATTTTGTAGTTTCAGTCCCTATCTATGGACTTCCCTCTATGGTAGAGGAGGATTTACCTCTTTCATACAGGCACAATTCCCATCCCTCTATGGCCATTCTCTCAATAAAGTTACATTGTCATTTTGGCTGGGTGAAATAGGTATTTACATTATTATGACTATGTAAATCCTATTTACCACCAAGCCGCGATGTTTTATGTATTACTGGTGTACAGAAAAATGATATCCTTTGTTTTACAATTTGAAGAAAAAAATAATTTACACTGGCCACTTTGGAAATGTAGGTACCTCATCTGTATACTGTGTTACTCAAAGACTGGGAATTTAAGGGAGCTTTTTGGCTGACCATTCATCCGGGACATTCCCGGCACTCAATAAGTAGTTGTAGAATGAATGATTAAACACAGGCCACCAAGTGACAAGTTCAGTCTATTCAAGACCCTGATTATTTGACTGAGGTGCATTATGTGAACAAGCCATTTGAAGTCATCAAAATAGTCTTTACTGATATTATCAACGTGTTGAAGATTTTTTTTGTAATCACATTCCTCATTTCCCAAACTCATGTGGGCACCTTTCCCCAGACCAGGGAGCATACTTCAGTGCGGAAAAGCAGGCTTCTAGTTTTCCATATACGGCTCATTTCTTCACACATGATGCTGAAAAAACACGATTTAATTACTCGTAAAGTTTTCGCTCCTCTTGCAACACACAAAGTCAGGTGGTTCGGTTGTTTCCCATGGATTATTTTCTGGAAACACAGCAGGGTGTGGATTGGCGTCAAGTTGAACCTGCTCCAGGCACACCTCTCCCTTTGCCAGGCTACATCGTGGCTCGTCTCATAACCACTAGTGAACAAAACATCTCTCCTCCTATAGCATGACTTCTCAGTTATAATCCAAACAAGCTGCTGTCCAGCCCATCCTCTTCATATAAGTGAGCCCTGTTTGCTAAGCACTGAGTCATACTTGGCACTTCAGTGGTTTCACCTTACTGTAAAGCAAAATATCAACCTAGTACATGATACTGTTTTTGCTAGTAGCTAATCTGTTTTTACTTCGAGCATAATATATATCATTAATTTTGAGTTTGCTTTTACAAGCTTCCAGAAGTAATGTGATTTATGTGTGTGTTGGCCACAAGAAGGGCAACTTTGAATCATGCCTCTTTAGATCAGTGTCTTCTCTATCTTTAGGTATAAAATTAAATATTTACACAATAAGAAGCATTATTTTATGCTTGTTTTGAATAAACACAATAAATTTACTGGAGAGGTCACTCTGTTTGCTTTGAAAATGACAGAAGTTTCAATGTCTTCCTCCCCCTATTTAATAAAGTTACATAATAGACTATGGAGGGTTTAAAATAGATCACAGGTCCAAGGAAATCCAATTTTCAGATATTGTTCATTATACTTACAATTCGAACTTTTCTTTTTCAACTATTTGTTAGAAATCATCACTAGCAGTTTCACTTGCACTAGTATTTACAGACTCATAGTAAAATTAAACTGGAACCTATTGATTATATTTATGAAATTATTTTAAGTCAAAGCATATATATCACTATTTTCATTATTACTTTTCAATGAACCACTTGCAAGTCATGGACCCATTTATGTGAATTGTGGACTCAGCATAACAACACAACAGCAACCATGAATAAATGCAACTTTAACCAATGTACTCAATAGCTTGGAAACAATGTGAGATAATATTAGGTAAGCCCAAGAACACTGTTAACTGTAGCAGTGATGAACCGGCTAAAATGGTGCTGGCAGAATATGTTTATCCCAAGATATATGACTTCAGAAACTGAGGATAAGCATGCCTGAAGCCAGAGCTTGGTGGTGGGGGAGGGCTGGGCCCACACCGTTGGTTGGTAGGAAAATGAGCACATTATAAGGACATTAAAAGGACCTAGACCCTTTGGCTACCTGCTCCTTGTGTTAAGGTCTAGCATTTTCCAATGCTTCGTCTAACAGCTTTTCATCACAGTGCTTTGTCAAGCCAACATGGTACCTCAAACGTTGCTGCAAAGTTAACCTTCTGCAGGATCTGCTCAGGGATCATCCCTGCTCACCACTCCTCTGTCCCCCAGCTACACTAAAGAGGCAATGCTCATTAAGAAAATAACAGGATCCTTGTGAAAATGCTAATTAATCTTATATTTCAAATTTGACAAAAGTAGATGAACAAAATTGTTTCGCTACTTTTTCCTCTGAAGCCACCACACCATCCACAGACACAACTCCCCCGTTACTGCACAAAATTGGGATTCTCTTGCCTGATGCACATGAACAAGCCATTTAATTACAGCATCAGCCTTTGGGAAAGGAATCCGCTTTGTCCTGCAAGATCTATCCGCAGGGAGACAGAGGGCTTGTGCCCTCAGATCTGTCTCTCCAATTCAGAATTTGGGGTAAAATTTAAAAGGTTAGGGAGAACAGGCTGGCACGTGGACAGGTTTTGATTGGTGGGCTTCAAGCATTTATGGTAAGGTTCTAAACATTTATGATGAGGTTCTAAACTTTTACAGTAAAGTTTTAAACATTTATGGTAAGGTAGGTAAGAAATTTTAACACCGGATCTTCTGGAATGATGGACCACTTGTTTCTGATAAGAGTCTGTCTTTTCAGTCCCAGTCGTGTCCTAGTCCTTTGGTTCTGTGGAGAGGAGAGTCTTTGATTCCGTGGTCATTTCAGTTCAAAATTTTTTCTTCTGTGCATGCTCTGGCTATGTGACTTTGCAAATTTTCTGAAAGACAATTCCTAATTACTCTGTTGATAAGACAGGGGTCAGTTGAACTGGTCCTGGAGGGCCTGCAGTTACACCCTCACCTTGTTCCCCAGGGATATTCAGTGGTCTACAATGCATACTGTCAGCACGGTTCCACATCCGTGGATTCCTCCAACCACCATGGAAAGGCCTACCATGGTTGTGTCTGTACTGAACATGTACAGACTTTTTTTTCTTGTCATCATTCCCTAAACAATACAGTATAACAACTCTTTACACAGCGTTTACATTTCATTAGGTATTATAAGTAATCTACAGATGATTTAAAGTATACAGGAGGATGTGCATATGTTATATGCAAGTACTACACCATTTTATATAAGGGACTTGAGCATCCGCGGATTTTGGTATCCACAGGGATCCTGGAACCAATCCCTATGGATACCGAGGGACAATTGTACTTTAGAAGCATCACACTACAGTGTTTTAATTTTTACTTTTCTCATTTTTCTCTTCTTCTTCTTTCTTTTCCTAAGTTAAGGTAGACTATATAGATCATAAAAAGATATTTGGGGAGACTGTTGAGAAGATTTAGGAAGGTTATCTTGGAGGGAAAAGAGGAAGTTAGTGGGCAGCATGTCAAGGGGTTATGGAGCTGAGCTGCAGAAGGAAAACTTACAGAGTGCACCCATGCCCTCTATCTATTTCCCAATCGCAAGTGATAGCAGGACCTCACAGTTAACTCATTTGCATCTCCTCATTTTACAAACGAAGAACCCGAGTTTCAGTGGATTTTTTAAAGTCATATGATAAATGTGGTAGATTGTTACTTTAATAGCCCCCCCAATGAATCACACCTCCTGATATCCAGGCCCTAGGATAGTCTCCTCCCATATTTACTCTGGGTTTGACCATATGACTTGCTTTGACCAATTGGACATCAGCACATGTGACACAAGCAGAGGCTTGATAAGCCCTCGTGCATTGGGGCTTGCTTTCTTGGAACCCTGATACGCTGGTGCTGAATCATCATGCTGTGAAGAAGCTGGGATGAAAGGCCACATGGAGGTGAGTCCAGGGGCTCCAGTCCACATTTTGCATTGAGGGCCCCATGTGTCAATGAGGCCATCTTGGACATCGCAGCCCAGTTGAGCCTCTAGTTGACTGTAATAGCATGAGCGACTCAGGCCACACCAATGGAAGAACTGGCCAGCTAACCCACTGAATCAGGAGAAATAATTAATCGTTATTGTCCAAATCCACTAAGTTTTGGGTGATTTGCTTCCCAGGAACAGATAGCTGAAACAGTGGCATAGTGAAGACAAGACCCAAAGCCACTTCAGAGAGCATAAACTGAATTCAGACAAACGTGGGTTCAACCCTAGTTCATTAACTTACTAGCTACATGACCTTGGGTAAGTTCCTGATCCTCAGTTTTTCTTCCATAAAATGGGAATAATTATAACTACCTCACGACATTGTCATGAGGATCAAAAGACTTTACCAGCTTACATGTGTAGGGGAGGAAAACAAAATTCAGTGATGAGTAGCTCAAAGGGGTAGTTAGAACATGGACTTATATAGCATCTTAACAAAGAGCAATAAATCTGTAGAGAAGCAACAAGACAAAGGAAAAGAGTTTCAAGCTTCCAAGGGCAGCAAATTGTGGGAAGGTAAGTATCTGGGGGAAACTAATGGAATACAAGTGTTGTTTCAGTTGGGTTTGTTATGTAGACTCCTCTCAGTGCAGTCTCTGGGCTGGTAAGCGTCTCCATCACAGGTGATTCAGAGTCTGAACCGGCTTTTAGGCAAATGGTGTGGGAGTGGAGAGCAGAAAGCTTTTTTTTGGCATCTACTGTTTCTCAATTGTCTTCAACTCAAAATAATTCTTATGCCAAAGTGGCATATTTTGGGGTGGTGTATTCTGATCCCCTACACCTGTGTTATGCTTAGAACAGTGCCTGGCACATAGTAAGTATCCTATTAATAGCTGTCAGTATTACTATTAGAGTATTAGTATTAGTAATCACCAATGTAAGGTACATGGCACATAAATTTGTTGTTAGTGCCATCGTGTCAATTCTGACTCCTAGCGACCCTGTGTACAGCAGAGCAGAATCCTGCCCGGACTTTTTGCGCCATCCTCTCACCTTCCAGGGCTCTATCACACAATGCTCCTCTGCTATTCATAGGGTTTTCATGACCAATTTTTCGGAAATGAGTGGCCAGGTCCTTTGTCCTGGTCTGTCTTAGTCTGGAAGCTCTGCTGAAACCTGTCCACCGTGGGTGACCCTGCTGATATTTTTTTTTTTCCCTGAAGAAGATGTGCCCTGAGCTAACATCTGTTGCCAGTCTTCCTCTTTTTTTGCTTGAGGAAGATTAGCCCTGGGGGCTGGCCCCGTGGCTTAGCGGTTAAGTGTGCACACTCCGCTACTGGCGGCCCAGGTTCGGATCCTGGGTGCGCACCAACGCACTGCTTGTCAGGCCATGCTGAGGTGGCGTCCCACATACAGCAACTAGAAGGATGTGCAACTATGACATACCACTATCTACTGGGGCTTTGGGGAAAAAAAGGAGGAGGATTGGCAATAGATGTTAGCTCAGAGCCGGTCTTCCTCAGCAAAAAGAGGAGGATTAGCATGGATGTTAGCTCAGGGCTGATCTTCCTCACAAAAAAAAAAAAAAAAGATCAGCCCTGAGCTAACATCTGTGCCAATCTTCCTCTATTTTATATCTGCATGGCTGATAAGTGGTATAGGTCCGCGTCTGAGATCCAAACCCACAAACCCGGGCCACCGAGGTGAAGCACACTGAACTTTAGCCACCATGCCACAGGGCCAGCCCCACCTGCTGGTATTTGAAATACCAGTGGCACAGCTTTCAGCATCACAGCAGCACACAGTTGCCACAGTATGACAACCAACAGATGGGTGGTATGGTTCCCTGACTGGGAAATGAACCTGGGCAGCAGTGTTCACCACTGAATCTTAACCATGAGACCACCAAGGCACATACATAATACTCAATGACTACATGGCGGCTATCATTACTTCTCTTCTGAACTTTTATGGTACTCTTCTTGTTTCTATTTCTCCCGCAGCTGTTATCATTACGTTGCCATTATTTATGTACATCCTCTCCTTGCTAGATTATAAACTTCTTTAGGGCAGGATGTGTCTCACTCATATTTATGTTTCCCATTGTGTTGGCTCTCCATATTAACGTAAGTGACTACATGTTTGTAAAATTGGCCATTGATCATAACATTACAGTTTCTGTGGCGAAAGACTATTACACTGTGAGCAAATATTATCTTTAACAGTAGCCTTCCCTGTAAGAGAGAACATAAGTTCTGGCCTTTCTTTAATGCAATACAAAATACTGTACTTAGTTGAGTAGATGTCCACTGAAACTAATAGCCAGTCCAACCGACAGATTTCTTCCTTCATTAGAGAATTAGAAATTTATTAAATAATTGTTTCCCTTTCTGGCAATGGAACTATATTCTAACTACTTATAATGTGGTTTTAGGGGCCAGTCCTGTGGTGTAGCAGTAAAGTTCACATGCTCCGCTGCTGGCGGCCTGGGTTCAGATCCTGGGCGCACACCGATGCACCGCTTGTCAAGCCTTGCTGTGGCGGTGTCCCATGTGGTGGAAGATGGGCTCAGATGTTAGCCCAGGGCCAGTCTTCCTCAGAAAAAAGAGGAGGATTGGCATGGATGTTAGCTCCGGGCTGATCTCCCTCACAAAAAAATAAAATAAAATAAAATACCTTTATAATGTGGTTTTATGTTTTTTATATTTCTATGTCTAATCCAATTTATATATAAAACTCTTCAAATACCAATAGGTAAAAATTTATCTCTTTTTTGTAAAAAAAAAAAGATTATGCTAACATACTAATGAAGACAAATTGAAAAACAATAGAATTTCAAATCAGAACTGACACTGTATGTCATGCTGTTTGCTTTTAATGCAACAAGATGTTTGGTGTTTTCAATAAACGCAGACTGCACAGTGACAACAGATGTAATAAACATAGAAAATACAAAGATCCATTTTGTCACCATGAGTTTCAGATTGTAAACAAATTTAAAAAATGCTGTATTTGGCTCCTGAGAAGGCAATAGTAACACTTTATTTATTAGGAGAAAGAATTTCATTCCTACCCAAAGGAAAAATGAAATTAAAACTCAAATGCAACAACAAAATTCATATAAAATTGATTCTACATTTTATGCCAATACACATATAAATGTACACAGAGCTACAACCACAACCCAGGCAGCAGCTGCAAGATTTGGGAGTCAAGAGGCTGGAAGGAATTATAGAAACCCATCTAAAATAAAGGTTGCTTTACAGGCTCACCTACTGAAAGATAGCTTAATTTAACAATGCAGCAATTAAAAACAAAAACAAAAACACAACAGAGATGGCCTCTGCCCTGAGGGAATTAGAGTCTGAAAAATGTAAGCAAAGATGTCTCAGGTATGATTAATAAGCTATGTCAGAAAATTAAACTAAACTTTCTACCATTGTAAAAGATCACTTCCTAATAGCAGTAGCTTATGATATAAGACTTTTTTTTACTAACCTACATAAAAGGTTTATATTTTCTATTAGATACATTCCTACTTTTTCATTCTTATGATATTTGATTATGTTGTTTCATATTGTTTGTACAATGCATGTTGCTGTTTAGTTTCCTTCTTATGTTTCAGATTTTTTTAAAAAAATAAAACAAGTAAATATTTGTAGATAAAATTTAAGGTGTCCGTTTCTTAGTCAAGTTGTGGCAGACAGAGTCTAGGATGAGCCTCCATGATCCCCACCTCTTGTGTATATCCTGCTCTTGAGTGTGGGTAGGACCTGTGACTTGCTTCCTAAATAATAGAATATGGCAAGGTGATGGGATGTCATTCCTGTGATCACATTATGTAACTCCATCTTGCTAGCAGACTCTCTAGACAGGAGTCTCTCTCTGCCATTGCTAGCTTTGAAGAAGCAAGCTGCCATGAATCCTACAGCCCCAAGGAATTAAATGCTCCAACACCATGTGACTGTGGAAGGGAATGCTTCCACAGTCAAGCCTCCAGTTAAGACCCTTGCCAACACCTTGATTACAGCTTGTGAGACTCTGAGTAGAGGACCCAGTTAAGCAATGTCCAGACTGCTGACCCACAGAAACTGTGATATAATAAACATGTATAGTTTTAAGCTACTAAGTTTGCGGTAATGTTATGTAGCAATAGATAACTAACACATCAGTCTAATCCTACCTCCTCCCACTCCAAGTGTAAGCACCATTATGAATTTGGTATATGTCCCTGTTCTCATGTTTAAATAACTTTCCTATATATTATACATTTACTGATGTATAATGATAGTACACTGAATGTTTGTGTCTCACCCCAAATTCATATGTTAAATCCTAACCCCCAATATGGTGGTATTAGGAGATGGGCCTTTGGGAGGTGATTAGGTCATGAGAGCAGAGCCCTCTTGAATGGGATCAGTGCCCTTATAAAAGAGACCCCAGAGGGCTAGCTCGCCCCTTCCACCATGTGAGGACACAGCAAGATGGCCATCTATGAACCAGGAAACAGGATCTCACCAGACACCAAATCTGCCGGCACCTTGATATTGGACTTCCTAGCCTCCAGAACTGTGAGATATAAATTTGTCCTGTTTATAAGCCACCCAGTCTATGGTATTCTGTTATAACAACCCAAATGGACCAAGACACTATTGTTTCATGAATTTCTAGCTTTACATAAATGGTATCACACCATACATATTGTGCAACTAGTATTTTTCTCTCAATATTATATACTATATATACTATATATGTTATATTATATACATCTATATACTCCATTGTACAAGTACACTACATTTGTTTATCCATTCCATTATTGATGAACATTTAATTGGTCTATGTACGTCTTATCAACTCTACATTCGCTGACATCAGGAGCCAGAAATCAGCCATAGTGTATTTACACCAGAGAAATCGGCAAATGTTAGAAAACAGGGCTTTTCATCTCCCCAGAAAGCCAATAGTCACATATTGACCAACACACCACTGCATATCCCAGTGTTTGTGTGAAGAGTTTCTCTAGATTATAGTCTTAGAAGTCGAATTTTTGAATCTTAAAATATTAACATTTTTAATTTTACTACATGTTGTCGAATTCTCCTGGAAAGTATTTGTACCATTTTATTTTCTTACCACTAGTGTAAAAGTTCAATTTTTCCAAATTCCCACCAACATTTGGTATTTATTTTTGTCAAATTGATGGGTCTGAAATGGTATCATTGTTTGTTTTTTCTTTGTCATTAACTATCTTATTGGGATATAATCAACATTTAATAGATTATATTATTTAAAGCATACAAATTGATAAGTTTTAACCGATAAGTGATGGCACCCAGGAAACCATCACTGTATCATGACGAGCAATAATGAACATATCTATCATCCCTGAAAGTTTCCTTGTGCTCCTTTGTTATCCCTCCCACCCCTCTGACCCTGCCCCTGGCCCCAAGCACTGATCTGCTTGATATCACTATTGATTAGTTTGCATTTTCTAGAATTTATATAAATGCAATTACACAGTATGTACTCTTATTTTGTCTAGCTTCTTTCACTCAGCACAGCTATTTTAAGGTTGATACATGTTGTTGCTTGTAGTTCATTTCTTTTTGTTGCTAACTAGTATTCCATTGTATGGATATCCTACAATTCGTTTATCCATTCACATATTCACAGATAATTGGGTTGTTTCTAGCTTTTGACTTTTACAAATAAAGCATCTATGCACAAGTCTTTGTGTGGATATAAGCTTTCATTTCTCCTGAGTAAATACCTAAGAATGGTGGTCCTTGGTTGTATGGTAGACATAGGTTTAATTTTATAAGAAATTGCCAAACTGTTTTCCAAAGTGGTTGCATAATTCAACATTCCCGTCAGCAGTGTATGAGAGTTCCAGTTGCTCCACATCCTTGCCAACACTTGGAATGGTCAGATTTTTTGGCATTTTAGACATGTTAATATATATATAGTGATATAGCATTGTGATTTAGTTTGCATTTCTCTAATGACTAATGATTTTGAGCATCTCTTCATGGCTTATTGCCATCTGCATATCTTTTTTGGTGAAGTGTCTGTTCAAATCTTTTGCCTATTCTTTTATTGGGTTGTTAGTCTCCTTGTTGTTGAGTTTGAGAGTTCTTTATATAGTCAGAAAACAAGTCCTTATCAGATACGTGATTTCCAAATATTTTCTCCCAGTCTATGGCTTGTCTTTTCATTCTCTTAACCATGTCTTTTGAAGAGCAGAAGTTCTTAATTTTGATGAAGTATAATATATCAATTGTTTTCTTTTTTGGATTGTGCTTTTGGTGCTGTATCTAAGAAATCATTCCCTAACCTAAGATTACAAATATTTTCTCCTATTTATCTGCCAGAGAAAAAGAGATATATTAGATAGAAGACAGTGGATGAACATCTTTAAAATACTAGAATATTATATCCACTGAGAATATCTGTCAAAAACTAAAGCAAAATAAAGATTTTTTTAAACATACAAAACCTAAAAGAATCATCACGAGCCAATCTGCACTACAAGAAATGTTAACGAAAGTCCTTCAGGCAAAGGGGAAACAATACTAGACGGAAATTTGGATCTATGCAAAGGAATGAAGAATACTATAAATGATATATATATATATGGGTGTATAATAGTTTTCCATTGTTCCTGTAACAAATTACCACAAACTTAGTGGCTTAAAACAACAGAAATGTATTATTTTACAGTTTTGTATATCAGAAGTCTGACACGTGTCTCACTGAGCTAAAATTAAGGTATTGGCAGGGCTGTGTTCCTTTCTGGGGGTTCTAAGGAAGAATCTATTTTCTTGCTACTCTTAGCTCTTAGTGTTCTCTGGTCCTTGCACATAACTCCCTACATTTCAGAATCCTTCTCACACTACAGTTTCTCTGACTCAATCTTTTACTTTGTTCTTCCACTTCGAAGACTCATGTGATTAGACTGAGCCTACCTAATAATCCAGGATAATTTCCCCATCTCAAGGTCTTTATCCTTAATCACATCTACAAAGTCCCTTTTGCGACGAAAGGTAACATATTCACAGGTTCTGGGGATAAGGATGGGGACATCTTTGAGGGGCCATTATTCTGCCTATCACAGTGGTCAACATGGAAAACTCTTTTCTTATTATTTAAATAACTTTAAAAGATAATTGTTTAAGGCAAAAATAAAAACAATATGTTGTGGGGTTTATAACACGCAAAAATAAGATACGTGACAACAATAGCACAAAGGTCTGTAGGGGAGAAATAGAAGTGTAATACTATACGTGAAGTAGTATACTGAAGGCATTGAAGGGAGACTATAGTAAGTTAAATGAGGTTTCCAGTTTTAGCTAATACGAGAAATGTACATCCTTGTGCGTTTTTCCTTGTATATACGAATAAGAACTTCTTTAGGTTTCTATCAAGGAAGGGAATTTGTAAGGTCGAAGAGCATGTGCGTATTCAACTTCACTAGAAATTGCCCAAGTGGTTGTATTCACTTACAGTTTTATTAGCAATGGGTGAGAATTCCTACCTTAGCATGGCCTTACTTGGTGTTGTCAGATTGTTTAACTTTCATCAACTTCATAGCTAGGAATATGATATCTCATTTTATTTTACATATTAAGCATCTTTTCATTCCCTTCCATATGTTTATTGATCATTCATATTTCCTCATCTATGAAAGGCCTATTGCCCCTTTTTATTTTTATTTTCCTTGGATTTATAAGAATTCTTGTACATGTCTGTATACTGATTCTCAGTCAGTTATGTAGGTTGTAAATAGCTTTTTCTTAGTCTCTTAGTCTTGTTTATGGGCTCTTTTTTGTATAGTTTTTAAAAATTTTAATGAGGTCAAATTTATTGATCTTTTCTTTGATGGTTTGTATTTTTAAAAATTATTTTATTGAGGTCATACTGGTTTATAACATTGTGAAATTTCAGGTGTACGTTAATATATATCAGTTTCTGTATAGACTGCATCATGCTCACCACCAATAGTCTAGTTTTTATCTGGGTTGAAGTAATTTTTTTTTATTTTATTGAGGTCATAATAGTATATAACTTTGTGAAATTTCAGTTGTACATTATTATTTGTCAGTGACCATACATATGTGCCCCTTTACCCCTTATGTCTACACTCCAACCACCTTCCCCTCTGGTAACCACTAATCTGTTCTCTTTGTCCCTGTGTTTGTTTATCTTCCACATACGAGTGAAATCATGTGGTGTTTGTCTTTCTCTTTCTGGCTTATTTCGCTTAACATAATACCCTCAAGGTCCATCCATGTTGTTGCAGATGGAACAATTTTGTCTTTTTTTATGGCTGAGTAGTATTCCATTGTGTATATATACCACATCTTCTTTATCCATTCCTCAGTTGATGGCCACTTGGATTGGTTCCACGTCTTGGCTATTGTGAATAATGCTGCAATGAACATAGGGGTGCATAGATCTCTTTGTATTGTTGATTTCATGTTCTTTGGATAAATACCCAGTAGTGGGATAGCTGGGTCATATGGTATTTTTATTTTTAATTTTTTGAGAAATCTCCGTACTGTTTTCCATAGTGGCTGCACCAGTTTGCGCTCCCACCAACAGTGTATAAGACTTCCTTTTTCTCCACATCCTCTCCAAAACTTGTTATTTCCTGTCTTGTTAATTATAGCCATTCTGATGGGTGTGAGGCAATATCTCATTGTAGTTTTGATTTGCATTTCCCTAATAATTAGTGATGTTGAACATCTTTTCATGTGCCCCGTTGGCCATCTGTATATCTTCTTTGGGGAAATGTCTGTTCATATCCTCTGCCCATTATTTGATCAGTTGTTTGTTTTTTTGCTGTTGAGTTGTATGGGTTCTTTATATATTTTGGAAATTAACTGCTTGTCAGATATATGATTTGCAAATATTTTCTCCCAGTTGGTGGGTTGTCTTTTCCTTTTGTTCATGGTTTCCTTTCCCTTACAGAAGCTTCTTAGTCTGCTGTAGTCCCATTTGTTTATTTTTTCTTTTGTTTCCCTTGTGATGATTTGTATTTATTTTTATGTGTTGCTGAAGAAACCCTACATTTTCCTTTGAAAGTTTAAAAGGTTTTCTTCTCACATTTAAGCCTTTAATTCACCTGGAATTCATTTTCGTTTAAAAATCAAATTGTTTTTTATTTCCATTTTTCCCAGTTGCCCCAGTATCAGGCCAGCCTTTTGCTGTTGATTCATACTGCTACCTTTCCTACTTCTGCAAATTTCCATAATCGTTTGGGTCTGTTTTTAAATTTTTATTGTGTTCAATCAACCTATTTATCTATCTCTGAACTATTAGCACACTGGTTTATCTTACTATAGTTTTGTAATAAGTCAGTATTTGGTAGGGCCAATCTCACCTTCTTGTTTTTCAGGAAATTTTTGGGTATTCTACAAAATTTCGTCACATTGTAGACAAGATGATTTATTCTTTTATTGTAAATTTTTTTTATCTTAAATGAGCACTGACTTGCTTAAAAAGCATCAATCAGTTCTCACCACACTTAGAAAAATGTCTAAATTCCTTATCTTGACCCACAAAACCCTCTGTGATCAGTCCCTGGTACCTTCCATCTTATACCTCTAATCTTTCATGTGAGTTTTAGAACTGGGTTGCCAAGTTCCAAGAAAATTCATGTTTAGATTGTGTTTGGAATTGCACTGCATTTGTAGATTTCATCAATTCTGTGATGCTATAGGTTGTAAGACACATCATTATTTTATGTGCTACTAAGAAAGAAAAATTGCTGCCCATTAAACTATGACACAATGCCTTCTTATCTCTTAGGCTTTTTATTTTATACTTATTGAAAAAGCTCCTTTAGACTCATTTAGATACATATTTTTATCATATATTTTTTTCTTGTGTGTCCATAAAAATGAAACTATAAGTGAAATAAATTGGTTAAGATATCCCTAAAACTTCTTGACATTCAGAGTCTGACTTTTCTGAATCACTGTAAAACTTCAATATCTGTGTTTTTCTACACAATAATAGCCTCTGTACCAGCAAGAACGTTGGTATTGCAGCATTTATTATAAGAATAGTCCATTCGCTGCTGTCTCTGAAATGTTCTTCCTGGCTACAGTACCAAAACGTAATTCAGCTCCATTTACTTGTGAGTATCTTCTTTTCTTAGGTCCTTGGCTGTTCTTTGCAAGAAAATATGCAATTTTAGTCATTCTTCTAATAAAAGAGATTTGCTTCCTTGATATCAAATTTATGCTGCCTGCTCTGTTTCTGTGCCTTTCTGCACACAATAAATTTTCATTTTAATGCTAAATCATAATATTACTATTTTAAAACATTTTAAACAGCCATTAAACTCAACACATGTAGTCCAAAAATGCACATAACTCAACCAAAGTGACAAGAATATGAACAGCTATGACCAAAAGTTTACCCATGCTCAGAAATGACAGCTACATCATAATCTATCCTGGGGGACAAGATGTAAGAAACCATTGGTTGTAGGACATATCCCAATCTTAGAGATGCTTTAAAAAATAAGTTTATAATTGATGAACTGTGGTATTTATAGCAGAATTGTTATCTTAAAAAAATAGAGTTATAGAATTCTTGAATATCATAAGTGGAGATTTAACATGGAGTTTCTTTTTTGTCTTTTAATAATGTTTAGTATTTTTTTCTTACAATTTTTTTGCTGTTACAAATGCTATATTTTATACAATTGCATTTTATAATTGATTATTGAGTTTAGGAATATTACCATTTTTTATATACAGATCTTGTATCCAGCAATCCTGCTAAGCTTTCTTACAAATTCTATAAATTTCCTGAGATTTTCTACCTAGACAAATTGTGTGGTCTACAAATAACAGCACTACGTCTCTCCTTTGACAATCTATGCTTCCTAATTACTTTCCCTTTCTTGTTTCATTGGTTGGGACACAAATACAATTTGGAATAGATATGGTTATAATGGGCATATTTGTCTTATTTAAAAAGTTAATGCCTCTTAAATTTCACCATTAAACAGCAAGTTTGCTCTAGGTTTTTTCAAGTTAAGGCCATTCTCTTATATTACCAGTTTGCTGTAAATTTTAATCCTGAATCAGTGTTGAATTTTGTCACATGCCTTTTCTGTGTCCTAACATGAACATATAGTTCCTCTAATTCTCTCTTGATGTGGTGAATGCTGCTGATAAAATTCTCTGATTTTCGAGCAAACCTTGTACTCCTGGCATAAATTCTACCTAGTCACAATATTTTTTTATTCAGGGTTGCATTTAAGTTGCTATTATTTTACTTAGGATTTTTGAATCCACAATTAGATGTAAGTCTATAATTTTTCATATACCTCATAAAATGAATTAGCTGTCTCTCTCTTTCCATTCTCTGACACAGCTCGCATAAAATGAATTTTGGGTATTTCATAAAACTCACCTGTAAAACTATCTTAACCTGGGACTTTGGTGGGGGCAGATATATTTTATTACCAATTAAATTACTGTTCAAGGTTAGTAGTCTGCTCAAGGTTTCTATTTCTTCTTAAGTCAACTTTGGATATATATATATTTTTTAATTACCCATTTTATAAGTTCTTTATAATTTATTGGCACAAATTTGTTAACAGTATTATCTTATTATTTTTAAATTTCTACTGTAACTTAATAATAATTACTTTTTATTCCTAATTTTCTTTCACTCATTTTTTTCTTGACCAGTCTTGCTAGAGATATGTCTTTTTTTAATTTGTGAAGAAAATTTTCTGTAAGTGTTTTGCATAAAAATATTGTCTGGTTTTTTGGGGAGAATTTATTTTGTTATTTTCAATATCTTTATTGCTGTTTTCTAATTTAAAAAGTAATACCTGCTCAATATTTAAAAATTTCAAAAGTAACTGATGTGTTGAATGTAACAAGTGACCTATTTGCTTATTTATTATTAGCTTTAAAAATATGATTTTACAGTGCATACTGTCTCACGACTTGCTATTATCTTGTATGATATACATTTTTTTCCAAATAAAGATATTTTACTTAGTGCCAGGAAATTATTAACCTTAATGATAGCAATTTAAACCTAAATGAAATTAATGAATTTGCTAACTGTTATTTTAGCTACAGACATTAACCTCCGATCTGCCATATACATTGCATTCAGGATGAATCTTGCACGCAAAAATTTAACTCTGCTGTTTTAACTTGCAGGCATGTATATTAAAAGATTTCTTTTTTCTTGGATTGGCTTAATAACAGCTTACATTTCACCCTTAAATATATTGATTTTGCATTTAATCAATTTTAACGAAGCTACTTTTTTTTTTCATCTTCAAAATATTTGGATTTCTCTTTTTTGAGAGAGCCCCAGTATCTCTCCATGTACATCTGTCCTAGCTTCTCCAGAGCAAGGGCCTCAGATCTTCCTGTTTATGAGTCTCAAGGCTCCCGCACAAAGCCTGGACCATGACAGACAATGACATTACTGATAAACACCATTCACTGAGCACATGCTGTATTCCAGGCATTGTGCCAAACGTTTTGTGTGCATTATCAAAATTTGTTGAGACAGTAATTAATCTGTAAAAATCAGACCCTGTTAAATCAAAACTACAACGAGATATCACCTCACACCCATTAGGATGTCAAAAAACCGGAAAATAACAAGTGTTGGTGAGGATGTGGAGAAATTGAAACACTGGTGCACTGTTGGTAGGAATGTAAAATGGTACAACTGCTATAAAACACAGTATGGAACTTCCTCAAAAAATTAAAAATAAAACTACCATATGATCCGGCAATTCCACTTCTGGGTATATATCCAAAATAATTGAAAGCAAGGTCTCGAAAAGATATATGCATATTCATATTCATAGCAGCATTATACGTAATAGCCAAGAGGTGGAAGCAATCCAAGTGTCCATTGACAGATGAATGGATAAACAAAATGTGGTATAGGCATACAATATTATTCAACCATAAAAAAGAAGGAAATCCTGTCACATGCTACAACATGGATGAATCTTGAAGACATTATACTAAGTGAAATAAGCCGGTCACAAAAGGACAAACGCTGTATGATTCCACTTATTTAGAATATCTAAAGTACTCAAATTCTTAGAAACAGAAAGTGGAACGTGGTTACCAGGGGCTGAGGAGAGAGGTAAAAGGGGTATTGTTCAATGGGTATACAGTTTCAGATTTGCACGATGAAAAAATTCTGGAGATCTGTTGCACAACAATGTGAATTATAGTTAATACAAGAGAACTGTTTAAAAAAATGGTTAAGATGGTCAATTTTATGTTATGTGATTTTTACCACAATTAAACATAAAAAATAAAAAAAAATCAGGCTCTCTGCCTTTGGAGATTAAGAAACTAAGACTCAGAGGGTTATGTGGTTTGTTCAAGGCCAAAGAACCAACTTGAAAAAACCCATCTGAGGCCTGAGAGTGCTCACACCACAGAATATTTTCACTTACTTTAAATTTTTATTTTATTTTCTTTAGAATTTAACAGAATTTGGTACATATTAAAAGTTTCTTCTTTTAGATCTTTTAAAGGGGAAAGTATACCTTTTTATTCTTATTTTTAGTCAGCATGACATAACAACTTGTCTTTCTTTTAGAAAGACATGGCTCACTTCCAGACAAAGGCAAAATATGAATGTTTCAAAACCCAACATTCACTTTCTTTCTTTCTTTTTTTTTTTTTTTGGTGAGGAAGATCAGCCCTGAGCTAACACCCATGCCAATCCTCCTCTTTTTGCTGAGGAAGACCGTCCCTGAGCTAACATCTATTGCCAATCCTCCTCCTTTTGTTCCCTTTTTCTCCCCAAAGCCCCAGTAGATAGTTGTATGTCACAGTTGCACATCCTTCTAGTTGCGGTATGTGGGACGCGGCCTCAGCATGGCCGGACAAGCTGTGCGTCGGTGCACGCCCGGGATCCGAACCCGGGCCACCTCTAGCAGAGTGCACGCACTTAACCGCTAAGCCATGGGGCTGGCCCCCAACATTCACTATCACATATCTTATAACAAATAAAGTGATAGAATAAAAATGAGTGGATGAGACCATTTAAAATATTCAAGTATCTTATATGGTGATATACATTTTTTTAATTGAGATATATAGCTAACATAGAACATTATATTATTTTTAGGTGTACAACATAATGATTCAATATTTGTATATATTGCTAAATGATCACCACAATTAGTTTAGTTAACATTCAGGGTGATATTTTTTAAAATAAAATCTAATAAATCAGCTGACATGGAATGTGTGAGCTGTGCTGAGAAAATCAAAATGTGTTCCTCTAACAGGACTTCAGTCTTACTGAGTTTATATTAGCCTCTCCCCATTGACTGCAAAGAATTCCTGCTTTCTTCTTCCCTCAGTTAACTTTTCTAAATCATTTTCCTCCTCCCATCCTAAAGGTCTCTGTAGCTGGACTTTTCTAAACAGTTTTAACCGTAGTGTGTGAGAGAAAGAGACTAATTCATACGGTATTGTAGTAGGTTGACTAATGTTCACCCAAGGATATCAAATCCTAATCTCTGGAATTTGTAAATGCTACCTAATTTGGAAAAAGGATCTTTGCAGATGTGATTAAATTAAGGATCTTGAGATGAGGCAATAACCATGGTTTATCAGAGCGGGCCCTAAATGCCACCACATGTGTCCTTATAAGTGAGAGCCAATAAGAGATAACACAGATACAGGGAAGGTGATGTGAAGATGAAGGCAGAGATTAGGGTGATGCAGTCACAAGCCCAGGAATGCTGGCAGCCACCAGGAGCTGGAAGAGGCAAGGAACAGATTCTCCTCTGGATCCCCCTGGATTTCAGACTTCTGGTCTCCAAAACCGTAAGAGAATAAATTTCTGTTTATGTCACCAAGTTTTGTGATAATCTGTTACAGCCGCCTTGGGAAACTGATAAAGGTTTATTCATATGTACCCTGCTTACTTTCAATGTTTACTGAAATTGACTACAAATAAGCAGTCAATGTGGAAAGATAATCTATAAAATAATTGATAAAACATCTGCATGGCCAGAAGGGGAGAAATCTTGTGGGAATTCATAATCAGAATATCAAAAATCAATGCATGAGGTATTAAATTCATTTCCCCTGGCCTCATAGAAGTTCCTCTAACAACGTCTGAAACCACAGGCGTTGTGCTCAGAAGAAAGCTCTACAAAGAAAACACACTATGGCTTTGAATTCATTGGGATCCTTGAACAAAAGACATGGATGAGTAGCCAGGGCATTATGAGAGACTCTAGTGTTACTGTTATCAATAGAATTTCTGATGCCAAGTGCCAGCCTAGGCCGTGTCCTCAGATTGCGGGCTGCATGCCTCTTCTTAGCACCTGTGGACCTAGCCCTCAGTCCTGAAGCATTGAGCCTGCTGAAGTTGGCCCCTGTGGTCTCTGGCCTTCCTGTTCTGGAATAGAGCCCCCAGCCTTTCGTGAGTTAGGCAAGAACCATACACCCATCACAGATAATGACCCTAGGAGGTCAGGGATGAAGAAAGCCTAGAGTTGCCAGATTTAGCAAATAAACATACAGGATACCCAGTTAAATTTGAACTTCGGATAAACAATGAATAATTTTTTAGTGTAAGTATGTCTAACGCAATATCTGGGACATATTTATACTAAAAAAGTTTTCATTATTTATTGTAAATTCAAATTGAATGGGATATTCTAATATGGAAACTAGCAACCCTAATTAGGAACAATCCCTACCCTCACAAACCTTACACTCTGGTCGGGGGATAAAATAAGTGCACAATGACTGTGGCGTGGGCCACAGGCTGAGTCTTGAGAGGGGTACCCTCCAAATACTAAAGGCCCACTGAGACAGGAGGTCATTCTGCCCGGTGAAAGCGATGAAAGGTTGAGAAGGCAGCAGCCTTGGAAGGATGAGGAGGATCTGGGCTGGCAGAGATGGGGGAAGGTGGTGGGGAGGGCTTTTAGGCAGCAAGCCCAACCTGAGCTAGGCAGGAAAGTGGAGGGTGGTATGGGGAAATTAGCAGATGGCCTAAAGGAGAGCAGATGGAGAGAGTGGAGAGGGCAACGGCGACCAGGATGTTGACTGTGGGCTTGGATAGATAACTAGGCTAAGGTGAGTGAATGCACATTCATCACCCCCACCACTACCGCCACCACCCCCTTGACCCACCGCTTTACCACAAGACCAAAGGCTTCCGATTTTGTAAAAGAGGAAAAGTGTCCAGAAACCAGTGGAGTCTCAACTCTCTCAATAGAGGGGTTAAATTTATGATAGTAGCAAGTTGTTAAGGTCTCTCTCTGATTCAAAGTTAGAAATAAGAGAAGGGGCCCCTGTGGAATCTATTCAGGATTATAGAGTGATTAAGGAGGTGGCATAATCTTTTTGTTACAGAAAGAATCTCTGAATTGAGAGCCCCACTCCACAGGAGCTGGAAGAGGAAAATGGGCAAGGAGTGAATTGGAGCATCAAACCATCTTCCAGCTGTGGTGAGAAATCTTGCAGGCAACAAGGTCAGAAGGGAAGGCTGCTACTCCTGGGAGTGAGGAAGGGAAAGGAACTGGACGGTTACTTCTAACTCGCAGACTCACAGCAAAGGACTTCCTAGGGGATCATCACTTCTCCCCAGTATTGATGGGGGTGGGGTGGAAATAGGAATCAGGGATTTTGCACCTAAGTTCCCACCTTGTATAGAAATTTTGCCTTGGAGAAAAAGAACTGTGCATGGGCTACATGTAGAGGGGTTTGGAGGTGGGCAGGGGTGGGAGCTGCCTAGACGCTGCCATCTTTAAATAGAAAGCATGGAGCCCCTCATCCAAGTCCCCACACTTTTGAAATAACACTAAGGGTGACTCACACTAGACTTTAAGTCCACCATTCAAGTGTGTGCAACAGACTGACTATATGAAAACAAGTGCTCCTTGTCTGGTGTGATCAGAAAACCATTTGTTGCTACCTAAATCCCTTAGATCACAAAAAGTGTATTTCATCGAAAATGAAAATGAGTTAGTAAACCATAATTATTTACTGAGAATGGAGAATTGTGTAATGGGGCTTTCTCCATCAAAAAAGCAGCGAGTTTCAGAGGGAGGCTCACAGTTTTTAAGTGTTAAACCAAGTGTGAATGGACCAAGTGTTAAACCAAGAGAATGGACACGAGTCCATTCTCTTTTAATAAAAAGTACTGAACCTCTCTGAATATCATCCCAAAATTCCACGTTTATAATTTATGGTAACATTTCGTCAACTCCTGAATAGCATACATCCTTGTCAGATTATGTTTTCTCACTTCAACACCTACATTTTCTGATGCCCATCCGGCCTGATGTATATAAATCTTCATTTCCCATCGGGATGTACCCAGGGACATTCAGCACTAATGTATCATTTGTTCACGTCTTATGCTAAAATTTGTTTAAGATGAGTAGGTGTCTTGTTTGTGCTGTCCTTAGGGAGGCCATATGTTAGCATAGCCATATGTGGGAGTGTTTTTTTTCTTTTTAGAATTCAAAAAAGGGCATCTCCCAAGAAGCCTTGTTTGCATGTCCAAGTACAATATTAAAGCAAAACAATAACTGAAATCCTAGCCATGCCAAATGTCTCTTTAGTTAATTCCATTTATTTCCAACATTAAGTTTAGGGTCTGAAAACCAAGCAAAACAAAACAGAGCAGAGACTAATTTTATTATACAGCTAGACACTGTATAATCTGGTGCCCGCGAAGGCTATACCTGCATATTCTGAGCATAATAGCCACTCTGTAAGTCTAATCAAACCATACACTAGTATAGCAGTCAGACCCCAAAATGAAATTATTTCCCTTCCATGCAGTCAAAAAAAGGAGAACTAAGTCTTAACATTGAGAAGTGTTTACTGTCCTTTGATTTAATAACTGGTTTTATCTTTAAAGCTACTTATAAACTTATAATAATTTTCCCAAAGTAAAAGCTCCATTTAAATGCAAAATAGTAAAAATTATTTTTCTTATAGCACACAGAAATTATTTTTTAAAAACTAGAGAACCATCCCTTTGAGGATTTTTTCAAACTAGATTTCTCAGATTCTTTTTGTAGTTCTCCTCTTTCAAAACATTTATTCTTTACCCTTTAAAAAGAATTTATGCATCTGCTGTTTTGAAAATATTTCAAGGTCTTCTTGGGAATACACATATTATGCTCTCAAATCTTGAAATAACTGGAGTTCTGGAATATATACCAGAATTACTTACTTCTGAAGATCACAAACTCTTTAATTTCCTCAATTTTTGCATGTTTTCAGTTCTTATGGTCCTGGGTTTCTGAACATTGTATTCTAAGCCATCACTTTCCTCCCTCAGTGTATCGACTGTGATGTAACCAAATTAGAGTCATGGCCGAGACTTAAGTCCTTCTCTTAGGCCTTTGAAATGCTGAGGCTAAGGTTCCTCTGGCCTCATTAAAAGCCCAGAAGGCCATGGAGTGGAGACAGAGGGTGGTACAAGAGGAAGTCTTCCATTAGTGCACCTTTTCTGTCATTCATGTCCTGAAAAAGGTTAAAACTTCTAAAGCTCCAAACATGATGCCTGCTTGTTGATCTAATTTAGAAGGATCAAATGTTTCCAAGGGAGTTTGCTCAAGAATATGCAGATTGATGTCTCAGGGATATCTGCTGCTGATTAATATCCCTTGTGTACAATGGTTTATTCAATCAATTCCCTACTGATGGGCATGTTGATAGCTCTCAAACTTTTGTTTGTTCAAATAATGCTCAACAAATAACCTTGCTCATATGTTCTTTCAAATCTGTTCAGGTATAATTCACATTTGATTTTTAGAAGTGGGATTGTTGGGTCAATTTATAAATGCATTTGCATTTTTGCTTGATATTGGCCCTCCATCTCTCACCACATACACACTTTCTAAACACCTTAAGCTTCACATAAAACTCTTGGGTATGATTTCTATGTAGCTGTTCTTCCTCCATCCATAGTGATACTAGAACACTGTGGCTATTTGGGGATGACATTGGAATCTCCTCTGGGGAGGACAGGCAGGCATGACCCCCAGTGTGCCATAGACAACACTTGTCTCCACTTCTCTTCTGTTCCTCTCTTCCTCTGTCAACATCTGTTATGGATTGAATGTTTGTGTCCCCCTAAAATTCGTATGTTGAAACTTAACCCCAAATGTGGTGGTATTTGGAGGTGGGGCCTCTGGGATGTGATTAGGTCATGAGAGTGGAGCCCTCATGAATGGAATCAGTGCCCTTATACAAAAGACTCCTCAGAGCTCTCTCTTTCTCACCCCGCCATGTGAAGATGCAATGAAAAAATGGCCGTCTGCAACCTGAAAGAGGGCCCTCACCAGAACCTGACTGTGCTGGTACTCTAATCTTGGACTTCCAGCCTCCAGAACTGTGAGAAATAAATTTCTGTTGTTTATAAGGCACCCAGTCTATGGTACTTGGTTATAGAAGCCCGAACGGACTAAGACAGCATCACTGTCTTCAGGGCCTTTGTGAGGTCCCGTGCTTGCCCCAGGGAACCCTGGTGATGCCTCATCCATCGCAGCCCTCCCTATGGTAACTTAGAATGATCCTCTGACTTCATCAAAAAGCAACTCTTACTTCCCCCTCTGAGGTCTCGTCCGAAGATTTAGAAATAATCCATGACATCATGGGTTACTGAATGGGGATTTCAGTTAAACACTGCCTTACCCAAAGGACCAACCCTAATGGTGGACCTAGTGACAAGTCACTGTTCTGTAGGAGCCTTTGCTCGTGCTCCATTCCTCCCCTTGGAGACAAGGTGCTGAGTGCTTCCCTCCCAGTCTTCTCTAACCATGTGCCTAGACAAAGGATGCATCACTTGTTTCTTTACTATTGAGACAATTCCTGGATTGTCAAATCTAATAATAGAAATATGGCCTGGTGCCTGGTGAAAGAGTGGTTTCCATGCTCATTTTTGAATAAACTAACCATAACCCTACCAGAACATTATTCTTCAATAAGTTGACCTTATTAAGAGTTTAGATTTGATGACTGGTTAATCAGCAAGTGGATAAATTCATTCCCTTTTCTTTGCTGTCCCCCACTTCCTCCTGCCTCCACAAGCCAGGGAAGTCCTGACACAGAGTCGATAGGGCTTCTCTGGGGCACTCTCCCACAGATCGAGCAAACTGTTGCGCTTAGAGGTGGCCAGCTTGATAAGACACCCTTCTATTGTCTCTCTGTTCTTCTCTGCTTCACTCCCCCAATGAGGTTACAGCATATACGACCTCTGTCTCAGGCTCTGCTTTCCGGGGAAATCAATCAAGACATAAAAAGAAAAAGGTGTGACAGGAGCTACGGTGTAGCTAAAATCTCTGATTGAGAAGGGCTCATAGGAAGAAAAGAGAAAGACATTGGTGAGCAATGACGCACAGAAGGATATATCTCAGGAAGTCTCCTCAGGCGGGGAGCAGCAACAATCCTCGTGTGTTAAAAATTGAAGGGGAAAAAAAACACTTTTGCAAGGGTAAAAAGCCATAGAAATAGTCAAAAGAAACAGAAAAAGTATTTGCAAATTATATATTGCAAAAGCTGTTAACAATTGAGAAGAAAAAAACTCAATAGAAAAATAGGTAAAAGACATGATCATAGGGTTCCTAGAAAAAGAAAAGGAAAGAATCTCAAACATGAAAAAATGCTCAACTTCACTCATAATCAGAGAAATGCAAATTACAACTACACTGAAATACCATTTCTTGCTTATCAGAGTGACACAAATTCAAGATTGAAAATGCACTCTGTTGGCGAGCTTGTGGGGAAATAGGCACTCTTATTCATTGCTGGTGGGAGGGCAAAATGTTACATCCCCTGTGGAACGGAATTTGGCAACATCTAGCAAAAATGCAAATGCATTTACAGTTTGACCCAGCAATTCCACTTCTAAGAATCAGATGTAAATTACAGCTGAACAGATTTGAAATAACATATGCACAAGGTTATTTATTGAGCATTATTTGTACAAACAAAAGTTTGGGAGGAATCCACATGCCTATCAATAGGCAACCGATTGAATAAACCATTGTATAACCACACAAGGGATACTATGTAGTCATTAAAAAAAAAAAAAAGAATGAGGAGGATCTCTGTATTAGTTTACTGTGACAGCCTGAACAAATTGCCACGAACTCAGTGGCTTAAAGCAACAGAAATGTATTCTCTCACAGTTCTGGGGGCCAGAAGTCCAAAATCAAGGTTTCGGCAGGGTTAGTTCCTTCTGGAGATGCTGAGGGAGAATCCATTCCATACTTCTCTTGGGCTTCTGGTGGCTGCCCACAATCCTTGGCCTTCCCCTCTGAGTCTCAAATCCCCCTCTCCTTTCTCTTATATGGATACTCATAATTGGATTTAAGGCTTGCCCCAATCCAAGATGATCTCCTCTTGAGATCCTTACCTTAATTATATCTCCAAAGACCCTTATTCCAAAGAAGGTCACATTCTGAGGTTCCAGGCAGACCTATCTTTTGGGAGACACAATTCAACCCACCACAATCTCCATGTAATGATATGGATTAATTTCCAGAATATGTCATTAAATTAAAAAAGCAAGGTGCAGAATAGTGTTTATAGTATGTTATATTTTGTGTGAGAAAGGAGGAGAAATAAGAATATGCACACACACAAGTTTGTATGTATATACATGTACATATATTTTCAAAAAGTAATACTAGAATAAGAAACCAGAAACTAACCAAAACTAACTCAACTCTGGGGTCAGAGGGAGGTGAAAAGACAGGGATAGAAGGGAGACTTCTGAGAATGCCTTTAATATAGTTTTGGCTTTTGAAACATGTAAATGCTTTACCTATTCAAAAGTAAAATTATATATTCTAAAAACCCTAAGATTAAAAACAAACTTGAACAAATGAACCTAACTCTATATCAGGTAATAGTACTACATAGAGGAAATAATTACTTGATGTGACATTATGATACTGAAATCTATGTATCCTTAGTGGTACATATTCTAAAACAAAAGAACTGCAGACAAATCTTTAACTTCCTTCCATAGTTTGCTAGTAGTAATATCAGTATTATTGCTTTAAAACTATTTTACGTGTATTGTAAGGTAGAGCAAATAAATAATTATGTTAACATTATTAGGAACCAAGATTTTCAGTATACAAGGGATACAAGTAAAAATACTTTAATTTTACATTTTTTCACAGCGTTATTGAGATATAATTGACATATAACACTGTGTAAGTTTAAGGTGTAAAAACGATGATTTGATATATGTATATGTTGCAAAAGGATTACCACAATAAGGTTAGTTAACACATCTATCACTTCATATAATTACCTTTGTGTGTGTGCGTGTGGTGAGAACATTTAAGATGTATTCTCTTAGCAACTTTCAAGTACATAATAGAGCATTGTTAACTATAATCACCATGCTGTACATTAGATCCCCAGAACTTATTCATCTTCTAACTGGAAATTTGTACCCTTTGACCAACACCTTCCCAATTCCTCCATCCCCAAGTCCCTCTCAACCACCAATCTACTCCCTGTTTCTACAAGTTCAGCTTTTGCAGATTCCACATGTAAGTGCGATCATACAGTATTTGTCATTCTCTGTCTGACATTTGCTTAGCATAATGCCTTCAAAATTCATCCATGTTATCACAAATGACAAGATTTCCTTCTTTTTCATGGCTTAATAATATTCCATCATATGCATATATGATAAAGAAGATATATATATATATATATCTTTCTGTATCTGTACATCTGTGGATGGATACTTAGGTTGTTTCCATGTCTTGGCTATTGTGAATAATGCTGCAATGAACATACGGATGCAGATATCTCTTCCAGATAGTGATTTTATTTCCCTCTGATATATACCCAAATGTGGGACCGCTGGATCATATGATAGTTCTATTTTTAATTTTTTGATGAACCTCCATATTGTTTTCCATAGTGGCTTAACTTTTCATTTTAATTAGAAATATCAATAAAAGAAAAACAGGAAATAATAAAACCGAAAGCTGATTCTTTGAAAAGATCAATAAAATTGAAGTTTTCCATTTTATCTATGTTAAAACATTTATTGGTATAAAACTGTTCATAGTATCTCCTCAGTAGCCTTTTAATGTCTGTAGGATCTGTAGTGATGAACCTTCCTTAATTCCTGATATTGGTATTTTGTGTCTTCTCTTTGTTTTTTCTTGACCAGTCTGATGCATCTTTTTGTGCCAGAAGCAAGATACTCAAAGATTAATGGAGGCATGTGGAAAGGATAAAGGAACTAGATTGAAGAGGCTCCCACTGATTAAATTTGGGACAATTTGAGCTTAAAAAAATAATGAATATAATTGAATAAAATACATGAGAAAAACCACACCAAAAAAAAGCCCAAAATGAAAGAAAACCTTATTTTGCAACATTAGAGATGATTATCACACATACTCCTAACTCTGAAAATTGATAATTAAAGGAAAAGCACTAAGCACTTTTTTTGCCTTTTCAGTAGAAATTATATTTCAGGGGTAATGAAATAGTCCCAGCTGTTAAGGGAAAACTCTTCATTTCTGCAGAATGTCTGCTAATAAATGGAAAAGAAATGATAAAATTAGAACAATCATCATTTGCTACCCTCAGAAATAACTGAATCAGACAAAAATCATCAATGGATGCTAAAACCCTTACACAAAACCATTACATCTTCATTGCCTCATGGAGAAGTGGATATTCCCATAGCACCACAGATAACTAGTTAGTTGAAAAGTAAAACATGTTAACTTCATAATAGAGAGGTCTAGAATGTAGGGAAAAATTGTAAAAGACTTTGAAATGGACCTAAGATTCCATTCTTCAAAGGAAATGTAGGTGTTGTACAGATTATCTGATTCCATTGGGTCTCTGGGCCTTTTGTTGTCTTTGAACTATTTTACAACTCTTAAGTTGTATAATACTGAGAATAATGCAAATGATTCTTGGCCACAGAAATGGAAATTGTCTGGTAGAGATGCAGTTGATTTTGCCATATAGCTATTGACCAATTTAAGTAAAATCATTTCAGCATTTATTCAGCCTGTATATGTGTCTGCTCTTCGGATTTTCCTTTGAACTAGCTGTAACGTTTCCCTCATTAACTAACGAGTTAAATAAAATCTTTGACACATGTTCGTTTTATATTTGTATGAGAGTCTTGAGTTTACCCTTTTCAAAAATTGTCCTTTAACAAGCAGAAAACACCTTAATTCAGTGAACAAAGTTAGCAACACTAATAATGGACACCCAAAAAAATGGGACACCCACAACATCACCTATATAGCATTCTTGAAAAGAATGTTTAACCTGAATCTAATCAAGCCTTTAGATCTAATTTCCCCTTTACAGATTAATTATGTGAAAAGAAACAATTGAAATGATACAACAGTCAAATAATTATACAAAATCAGAATGTAAGACATTATACAAAATATTTGATCATTCTCTTCCAAAAGTCAATGTCATGAAATAAGAAAAAAGAAGGTCTAAATTAAAAAATACCAAAGGGACATAATTACAAAAGACAATCAATGATCCTTGTCTGGATTCTGACTCTAAAAAACAGTGATAGAAGACAATTTTTAAGCAATCTGGGGACATCTGCAAAGGAAATTAATATTAGAAGACAGTAAGGAATTATTGCTCATTTTCTTAGGTTTACAGTATTACTGTGGTTATGTAGGAGAAAGTTATTTATTTGGAGATGAATGCTGAAGTTTTTAGGAGTGAAGTATCATGATACCTGTACTTTAAAATAGTTCAGATATGAAGCAAATATGGCAAAAGGTTAACAATTGTTGAAACTAGTTAGTAGGTATAAGAATGTCCAATTTCCTATTCTTTCTATTTTGCTGTATGTTTGAAGTAGATCGTAATAAAAAACCAGAATAAAAGAAATCCTTACATGTGGAGGCACCATGGACATCTCATTGAAAACGAGTTGGGAAGGTAGCTTCATCCATATTTATTTTCCTTTTTGTTATTCATCCTTCATAATATCCCAATTTCATGATGGGACTTTAATAAAAATTAATGGTGATCAATTTATAATTATATAATTATCTGTGTTCCATTCCATTAGTAACTTTTAAGTGATAATCCCATCTAATAGGAACCACCTGGTGACAGGAGCGGTAATGGTGGGTGGTCTATTAATTATGAGTACCAACCAATTAATTAAAAATTCTACGATTTTAGACAAGACACATATATGTAAAAAGGTTCAAGTGGGCTGTTCCCCAGATTCAAATAAGCCATATATGTCCCTGGGCTTGAGTATTTGGACTCCTGGGGTATAATTCAATTCCATAATTTTACTAGAGAGAAATATAGGCAAAGGTGATCAAGTCTTACAGCTAGCGGCAGGGTTGAGATCAGAAACCAGGTATACTGACTCTCAGTGTATTATGTGTGGTGTTCCTTTTTCTACCCAATGGTTCTCAACAGGTGGGCCCACTTAGGGGACACTTTGAAAGGTGTTGTAGATGGAAGTGCTTTGGTTGTCACAATGACTCGGGGTTGCTAATGGCATTTTGTAGCTAGAGGTTATGGACACTAAAAATGCTGCAGTTCTAGAGGGAGTCTAACACAATAAATAACTGTCCTACCTCAAATGCCACTAGTGCAACCCCCCAACACACACACACACTCACACACACACACACACACTGAGAAACTGCTACCCACATACAACTTAATGCCAATTTGGCTGATTAAATGCACAGTGTAATACGAAAGAAAATTCAAAACAGGCAAAAAAAAACAGAAATTATTTTTAGTCATTAATATTTTTAAGAATCAAATTTCACTCTTACTGATACTTCTTTCATGTTTTCATTAAAATTTACCTGGATTCTCTAGTCAAATATCAAATGGAAGAACTGTGAAGTCCTGAAGTGTGCTGGGGAAATCTTGAGACTAAAACTATTTCATATAAAACTTATGTTGACATAAGCTGTGAACAAAAACTAGAATGAACTGAACTAATTTACTAAGGAGCAAAAGCTTCTCACTCCAATAAAACAAATAAAATAAAATAAACCAACCTAGTGAACTCATTTGACTTGAAATTGAACCTCTTTTTGTTTTCCAAACTCAGCGAACTGGAAGGGAAAAAAGAATCACAGTATGTTCAAAACAAACCAATATTTCATTCTATTCAAGACCATACAAATGAACAATAATATGTGTCAAAGAGCTGTGGTTAACTGGAACCCATCAGTTTCTGTATATTACAGATTTTTTGTACTCTTAAGAGTAATATAGCTATCACATTTTGCACCTATCTTACGAACCAGTCCTCAGCAGATATACTTCAATTTATTTTAGAGGTAAGAACATGGAAACAGAGAACACATAAAATGTTCCAGAATACACCTAGTAGTCCTGAAATGCTATGGATTATCCATTAATTTAACTCTCAGCTGAGTACCTGCTGTGGTAGGTACTAGAAATAAAGTATTTTGATTTCAGTAAGATATTTGACAGAGTCCATGATATCATGGACAAAATGTAGAAATATGGATGGCATTCAAGAAGAATTTGGGAAATTGGTAATTGATTAAATAATGACACCACAAAGGTTTTAATTAATGGCTCCCCACCAATCAGGGTGGAAATCTCTAAGATCATACCCATCCGTGGTCAGTTCTCTTCAGTACTTTTACTAGCAATTTAAATAAATATACAAAGACTTTTTAAAATTATATGGTTAGCAAGAATAAAGCTCCGAAGGACAATATCTTCAGTGTGAGGATACAGACAGAATTCCACAGGCTCAAATACTGTGCCCAATAAGCAAGATAAAATTTAGAAGGAATAAATTCAATGTACAGTCCCATAGCTAAATAATTCAATTATACAAGTTCAGAATGGAGAAGATAAGGCAGTTCTGGTATAAAAAGAATTAGGAATTTTATTTATTTCCATAAAAGATCAACTTGAGCTAACACTTTGATGTGGTCCCTAAAACCCAGCTCAAACCAGAGCCCTGTTAAAAGAAGCAAAGTATCAAGATTACTGATTTGCAACCCTTTCTATGCCAACACACCAAGGGTTAAGACAATCAGAACACCAAGATTATATCTTTGTCTTAAAAGTATATCATATGGAGGTGGAGGAAAAGGAGGCAGGCTCATGGGCAAGTGGAGTTTTGAAGAGCCCTTTGGATGACTGATCCTTGACCTCTCCCTCACTCTGATCTGGATCCAGATGGGTAATTGTCCCGTGATACTCCAGTTCACTACATTTTAGAAGAATATTGACAACTGAAGTAAGTTCCGAGGAGGGAAATTAGGATAGTGAGGCACTTGCAAATTCATAAAATGAGAACTAGAAGGAAATGTTTAGCTTAAAAAAAAGAAAAAGACTTGAGAGGATTCATAAAACAGTATATCATGGTGGATCACAGCCTAGGCTCTGGGCTCAAGGAGACCTGGGTTCAAATCTAACTCTACCAGCTCATGACTATGAGTTGTGGCCAGGTAAAAATAGGAGAAGATACATGATTAAATAGAATATTCAAGGAATTCGAGCCCAATTAAGGGTGAAAGGAGTTAGCTACCACCTGAGTGGGGTTGCAGATTTCCAGCTATACAAATCAGGTGGCTAAAACTTTGTAGTGAAAGGTAGGGTGTTGGGGTCTTCCATGAACCAAGTGACTACAATGAAAGGGTTCCCTTTGTACTCTGTGGCTAAGGTAGACTCATCCGGGAAATCTGAGGCTCTTAAATCCTGTATCTTGGTCTTGAATCTCTGACTCAAGCAAACATACCCTGATAGCCAAGGCCACCTTCTAACTTCAGCTCAATCTACCTGATATGGTAAATCTGCTACCCTTCTTTGAGTAAGTGACTTTTCAACCCTGGGGAGAATTTAGAATGATATAACAAACTAAATAACCATCATAGTAATTCTTTTGTGTAAAGTAAAACTAATCTCTTTGTAATGTTTAAGAGAATCTGCCATTTTAGGAAATCTGTCAGAGTAGCCTTGAGCAATTGACTTTGACTTATGGTTTCAGACAGAAAAGTATAAGAGAATTTCACTAAGTATATTAACAGTATTGAAATGTTTAAGAGAACTCAAGATTCAACAAACTTACAGGTTAATTTATTATCAGCATCAGAGTCATTTAACACCCAGTAAGATTTTGTTTTTCAGAATTATACTTGTGCCTTGTCAGGTAGGAGAAGGGCTTGAAATGTTCAAATATATTAAATGTATGAGTATAGCTTAAAAAGAGGAATTAAATAAGTTTATAAAGGAGATTAATTGTTTAAAGTGAATTTAATTGGTTTGAATTGTGTTGACTATTAATCAGAGAACAAATGAAAGTAATTGCCCTTATTTTATACAACAATTACAAGATTTATTAATAGCATAACTAACAATCTTCACAAATTGAACTTAACACTTTAAGAAAACTAAATATGTAAGTTTAAAAATCGAGTATTAATATAAAGCCCATCTAACCACAGATAGTCCAAGAGTCCCCCTAGGTCGTTAACAAGCTTAGATTGACACGCCTCTTGGTATGTCACCTTGAGATGAGCTTCAGTAGCCTCATCTGTAAAATTCCTAGAGTTTTTGTGAAGATTAAATGAGGTAATGTATTTAAGTCACTTAGTTTGGTATCTATCATAAAGTTTCACTTGACAGATCATTCTATATATAAAAATCCTCAAAAATATGGATTTAAATATGTAGATTCATTGTCTGGTGGAAAAGGAACTAAATGCATTCCGTAATGCCCTGGAGAATGAAGCTGGTAGTTCCACGAAGATGAAGAATAATACAGGTTTGAAGATTCTGGATACTTATCTATGTTCCAGCCACTCTACCAGGTGCTTTATATACATTATTTTGCTTACTCCTCATAATATACTATATCATTAGGGTTTTATCTGAGAAGCAGAACCACTGTAAGTAATATAAGAAATTTATTTGAGGGATTAGACCCTATCATGTAGTGGAAGCTATATAGTTTATGTATTGCTCTTGCTTCTGTGTCTGGTTTTGGGCCTAAAGTCAGCCTGGCCAGCAGTTGGGAAGGCACGAGGACATGAAGTGGGGGAGAGCAAGAAAGAGCTGAACCCCACATCGGTCTCTCATGAGAACTCATATTGGTCTCACATTGAAACCTTTGTCACTCTCTCACCGACTCTAAGCCTCCAACTTCGAAGATGCAGGTGACCTGCAGACGAGCTGGTACACTTGCCATGGAACTTCACACAAAGTTGGCCCAGGATTCCAAGATGCTGAAGGAGAAAATCGGCAGGAGCTGGAGGAGCTGCAGGCCCAGTTGCTGCCCCATACGAATAATGCAAACCAGAAGGTCTGTACCAGTGTAGAGGAACTGCAACGGCACTGGCCCTACACATTCCTTGCCTCACCCAGCCCTCCAATCTCTTGTAGGCAGCCCTAGCCCAGAACCAACCAAGAAAGGGATTCGGGAAATCTTGGTTCCAACTTAGCTAAGTTAATACAATGCTAAGCCACCACTGTACACTTACCCCCATTTTACAGAGAAACAAACTGGCTTCGAAGGTTAAATAACTTGCGCAAGGGCGCACAGATGGTAAGTGGGGGAGCTGGAACGTGAACAAAGGCAGTCTGGCTCAGAACCTGAGATCTTAACCACTGCCCTCTACCGCCTTGCTCTAATGTCTGAAAGTTAGAGGAAAGTGAGCTTTGGCTCAATGGAAAGATGACCTGTTTGGCAGTATGAACTTGCCCACGTTGGAACAAGCTGCCTTGCAAAGCAGAGGGTTCCCTGTGCTAGATGATGCTCAGACACGGGCTGCATGGCCTTCTGTCAGAGACATAACACAAGAGGGTGCTCACTGGGAGAGAGAATGAACTGGGTGGCTACTAACAGCACTTTCAACTCCAAGATTCTATGTTTCTGGAACATACAATTCAGAGCAAGGGTCTGAACTCACAACTATAAGGAACATAACAGAAGGGATGGAGAAGACAGAAGCACTCAAGGGTGAGCAGGAAAGAGACTTAGCCAAGCTGTGCCCAATGGTGCCAA